>NC_067114.1:34393044-34993044 GCF_021347895.1 Acanthochromis polyacanthus | reverse complement strand
CAAAGATATTTCTTGTTGAGGCAAGACTGAAATTAATGTTAATTTAAAAAAGCAACAACATTGAAACAGATGGACAGCCCCAACATACCAAAGACTATACAACACCACACAACATCCAACTAGTAGAATGGAGTTAAGTGAAGCTTTTCCCAGAGGGGCAATTGGACTGACAGATGGTAGTCAATAAAAGCAAAAATGTGCGCTGTTGTTATTGATCACCAAACACATCAAGCAAAAATACAGGGTGGAACAGAAACTAATACACAGCTAATAACAGGAAAAGATGGTGGAATAAAGGAAATTATAAATGTATTTGTGTAAAACATCAGCCATGAGAGAAGCAAAACCAACTATAAACTATGCTGAGATTAGTTACTATAGCTGAGGTTTGTTTTCAGAATGGTTATGACTGGACTATAAGGTTCACTGTTGATGAGGCTCACAGAATTTATAAGTGACCAGCTAAAAAGCATCAGTCTGTGACATAGTTTTGGTGGCTGTGTGCAGTTGCTGAAGAACCACAGCCTTTATAACAAAGCTTCTATCTGATTTGATCATGGACTGAAATTCTGATATTGAAAAAAACAAAATGTTTTTCGATATATATTCCTTATTTTAGTAATAATTGACGTGTCTCTTTTCATTTCTCTTCCTATGTCTCATTCTCTCCCCCTCAGCACAGATGGAGCTCTGCTACTAGCAGGTCACTGAGCGGTGAGAACAGGAATGGCGCATAGCTTCAGTGACTGTCTCTGAACTGTTGCCTTGGCAACTTTGGCAGACATGCTGTAATGTGTGTTATGTTGACCTCTTGGTGCTGCTGTAACTATAACCTCAGTCTACTGCTGCTCAGATTTGAGATTACAGTGCTTTGCTAGAGGGCCCCTACAATATCTGAATGAGGGCAGGATCACAGCCACAATTTCACTCTCAATCATGACAATACAGATAATATGAGCTATTAAATTATTAGTCTGTAATCCTCTGTTCACAAAGCTGTTTATTTAACCTTTACACGCAACTAGATTTCATTTTTCATTTTGGATTTTGCGCCTAACAGTGTCCTAGAAATCCATAAACTCCTACAAAATCAAGGAAAGTAATGTCATGATTCTTATTTAATGTTACATATTGCCCATTGGATCAAACCATTCAACAGTTAGGAACACTCTAAATGTTGCCTCACCAAGCAATTTAGTAGGAACAATTATAAATCTGCTTATTAATGCAAGTGTCAAATCAGCCAATCATGCGGCAGCAGTGTAATGAATAAAGCTCTGCAGTTATTAAAGTTTTCATCAAACATCAAAATCGAGAAAAAATGGAATCTCATCGACTTTGATCGTTGGGGCTGATTTGGATATTTGTGAAAATGATCTTCTGTTATTTCCATGAACATCAGCTTCTCAGTTTATTCAGAGTGATGTGGTAAATTTAAAAAAAAAAACATCCAGCAAACAGCAGTACTGCATATTAAACTGAAAAGTTTCTAAGGGAGTTGTAAGGAAAATGATCAGTGAATTCTAACTGTAGCATTGCAGCGAATGATAAAATAACCAACTTGTTTTCAACTAATAAATGAGTTGTCAATTATTCACTTAATAATTTTCAGTCAAGGGAAAAAAGTAAAAATTCTCAGATTATAGTTTCCTAAATTTCAACATTTGTGGTTTCTTTACACCTTTCTTACAGTCGAATAATTGAATATCTTTGGATTGTGGACAAAATAAGACATTTAAGGTCATCGTCAACTGGAGAAACACTGATTGACATTCTTTATCATTTCCTAACATTTTATCAACCAAACTACTGATGATTTGATGGCAAAAATAATCAGCAGATAAATCAACAATGAAAATAATCTTCAGTCAGAGCGTTGAGCTGAGAAGCATCTAAAAACACATAACACATCTAGCCTTGGTGTAGAAGGGTGACAACAGCAGAGGACCACATCAGGTTCCATTTATATCATCCAAGAACAGAAATCTGAGGCATCAGTGAGCACATACTCATCAAAACTCAGATTCGAAAATGTAGCCTGGTCTGATGAATCTTGATTTCTGCTGAGACTGCCGATGATGGGCTCACAATTTGGCATCAACAACACGACTCCATTGACCTAACTAGCCTTGTGTCAACAGTCCAGCCAACTGCTGATGGTGGTGTAATAATGTGGGCAACGTTTTCTTGGAACACTTTGGGCCCGTAACACCAAACAATCATGTTTTCATGGCCACAGTCTGTTTTGGTAAGGTTTCAGATAATGCACATTCCTTTTTGTCCATGATTAACTGTCTTCTAATGACCACTTTAAGCATCATAACGCAGCATGTCACAAAGCAAAAGTCATCTCAAGCTGGTTTCAATGGAAGGCTACTTCAGTGACCTCCCCAGTCACCAGATCTAGAACCCTTGTTCGTGGTAGAACAGGTGATTGGCAGAATGAATGTACAGCTGGAAAATCCGCTCAAACGATGTGAAACAATCATTTTAACATGGAGTATAATCACAAATGGAGGTTTCCAGCATTTTGTGGTTCACTCACACAAAGAACTGAGACCGGTTTGAGAGAACTAGGGGTATAGAATCCATTGTAATATACTCAATTTGTCTACATCCATCTATTTGGATATTCATCAATAGATGATGTATAAATTAAACTGTATGGACACATATTCATGATATAGATGGAGAGACAAATAGGTGTCATCTGCCTATGCATCCACATTGAGAAGAGACCACAGATAAACAAATATACAGATATGTCTGTTCATCTTCACTACCGTTCAAAAGTTTGGGGTCACTTACAAATGTTCTCATTTTTGAATGAAAAGCATTTTTTTCAATGAAGTTATCATTAACTTAATCAGAAATACAGTCCAGGCACTGTTAATGCAGTAAACGACTATTGTAGCTGGAAACGGCTGATTTTTAATACGATATCTACATAGGGGTACAGAGGAACATTTCCAGCAACCATCACTCCTGTGTTCTAATGCTACATTGTGTTAGCTAATGGTGTTGAAAGGCTAAGAAAAACCCTTGTGTAATTACATTAGCACATGAATAAAAGTGTGAGTTTTCATGGAAAACATGACATTTTCTTGGTGTCCCCAAACTTTTGAATGGTAGTGTGTCACAATATTTCATGATATTTAGATGGAGTATGGACAGGTGTCTGGATATCTGTTAACCATAGATACACCCACAGACAGATTCCACCTCCAGTATAAAGGCAGCATTATACTGAATTAATTGCATACAGACTTTTTTTTACAAAGTTGTACAACTAATCATCTTCCTGAGGAATTGTTAAAAAATAATGGACTTGAGAGTGTATTTGTATCAGAGATGCACATGTTGCTTGTGTAAAAACATGATTAATCTGACTTTTTAAAATTATTTAGCTAAAACTAAAGTGTATTAGGTTGTGCTCTGGTCTCCCCTACAACTCACCTATATACAGTGAGGAGTCCTTCCTGTGGACATGGTCATCAATATAGGACACTCCCAAAGGCTGGACAGGTGTGGCCCCAATGCCCAGCAGAACCTGGGCTCCGATCAGCAGAAGGTACATCATGTTGGTATTGGCTCGGTTGCCACATTTAAACCCAGAGTCTCGGTTTTCTGACCTGGAGATGTTGGAACAGATGTCCCTGCCATCCTCAGCGTGCCACGAGTCACCGGCTTCGTACTCATACTGATGAGTCAGGAACTCTGGCAGAGCTGACAGCAATGCCCCCAAAGCCATGACAATCCCGCCGCAGCCAATCAGGCGAGGCCGATGGGCTTTGGCGCCAAAGTAGCTGACAAACAAGATGAGGGCCAGGTTGCCGATTTCAAAGCTGCTCGCAATGACGCCCACATCGGCACTCTGGAGGTTGAAGCGTCTCTCCAGAGTGGTCAGAACACTTACCTAGCAGAGACGGAGAGAGAGACAAAGAACAAGTGTTACAACTAGCAGCCAATCACATCAACCCACTAACTGTTTAAGGTGGTTTATCCTTGAATTTATATAGTTACTATCCTATTACGTGCTGTAATTGTTCTCATTTTACATGTTTTCCATATATATGACTGTATATAATAATAAGAGTATGTAGCTTCAGGATTTATGCAGTATAAGTTGGAACTGCAGCCATCTGCCACTGCTGAAAGCGCATACCAACAACAGCAACCTGTTGGAAATACACAGTAGCCAAAATGCTCAGCAGAGTGGGCTGCTTCCAGCATCTTCATTCTCAGTCCTCTTCCCCATCATGCAACGACATCCCCGAGGCTAGCTTGATGCCAACCTCAGTCAAGGAGATGTGTGCATGTGTGGCTTTAGGCAACAAAGCTCACGCAGCTGCTCTAATTAGGCACAAACACACTCTGTGATGTGTGCTCGGTTTACAGATTGAAGGGAAATGGTTGGTCAGGAGTTATTTTAGACTTGTATTAATCATTTATCCACAGCAAAAGGCACACCATGAACCCAGAGACTTCTTAAAGCCGTTCAAGTTAAAAAGGAGAATTTAACCATGACCTTGTTTGCTACAGAGGTGAAATCAGACAGAACATGCATGTTTGCCTTTCATCTTTTTGCTGTGTTGTTTATGCTATCTGACCAAATTACATTGCAAAATAAGACAATTTGTTCTAGTCTTGTTTATTAGGTTATTATTATTAAGTCAGGCTGCAGCATATTTCCAGTCCCGATTAATCAATTTCATAGAAAAGTCCCAATTCCTTGAAGCGCATTTACTATCATATCAAAACAAGTTTGAAATTAAATTTAAGTAACAGGGGGGGAACCAAGCTATTCTTGACATTTAAATGATTAGCAAAACAGCTGATCAATAACCTTTGAAACTGTCAATCAACTAATCAGTTATTCTTGGTTACTTTTGCCATCTAAAAGTATAGGTATGACTGCCTCTGGCTAAATGAGTACTGCAGCTTCTATGTTTATTGAAAATCGATGGATATTACGCTCACTGAAGGAGCAAAAACTGATTTGCAGGCCCTTAGCCTAGTCATGCTGCTCTGAGCCTGTCCTTAGAGAAATGCCACCAGAGGTGTCTGGACAGCAGTCGACAAAACTACACAACTGGCAGCCCCCACCTTCCAAAAAAGGATGAACAATCAGTAATTCATTTCTAAAATAGGAAAGTGGCTGTCAAGTGTCTGTTATTTTGTCTGTGGAACACTAACCTAGTTCTGTCACCAAACACATGGAGGGACTGTCTGACAAGATGCTACAGCTGCATGTCTGATTATCATTTTCACTGATTTCACAATTATTGAACTTATCTATCTGATCTTGAGTTTAAAAAATTGGTTCAATAACATAGGAAATTAGGAGGGCATATTTCAGAGGTCATAGGATCTTTATGACAGAGTTTATGCATGGCTTCAGATTGAATGCTTCAATCTGAGAGCCACCCCTGGGCAGCTTTTATATTCCAGATTTATCCACTTCAGTCCAGTCCTCTCTGACATTCACCAAAAACAAAAAGACTACAGTCTGTTGAGCTAAAATTAAGTGCCACCGAGAACAAAAAAAAGTACACTGAATCAGCACAGTAGCTGAATAAAAAAACGGAGAGAGAATAAAGGTGATGATAAACAATATTTTATACCGGAGAGGACAGACAATGCTTCTACAGTGTTTTTATCTGCTAAACGTGCATTCCTGATTCAGAATGCTGTTTTAAAGGAGGACGCTCCACTGCAGTCTTCAAGAAAGAAAAATAACCATTGCAAAACACAATAAAGGAGCTCTCTCTCTGCCAAGCTGCAGAGTGAAACAAATGCCATGGAGGAACATTTTTTCAAGCTCTTTCAGATTCTCCTAAACAAACCCTACATTCCAAACCAACCATCAAAAAACTACATCAGAAGGCTATAAAGGCTGGATCTATAGACAATAAAGCCACAGATCTTTGCCCTTTCTGAATTATTTTCTTAACTGTGTTGATTAGACTAGGATTAAAGCAGCACTTCTAGTGATCTACACCTCTCTGAGTATATTTAGCAGACAGGTGTAAAGATGCTGGGATGCTGAGCTCATTAAAAATACCTTCAGCCCCATCCTGTTATGAACCTACACCTATTTATGGTATCACATCTGTGCTGACATCTATCAGGGGAATTGGCTTTGATCAAAATGAATACAGATGATTACAATGTCATCTTTCTTTTTTCTACAGATTTACAGTAAGTGGATGAGCCAAAAAAAAATACTAATGCAGCCAGATGTTGTCAATGTTGAGGTTAAGCCTTTGTCCCCAACACAAACTCAAGGGATTAAGCCCACTGCACTTGACAGTTCCTTTATTATACCTCTGCCTCACACATTATGAATGGAATATTTCGGGGTTTTGCATTTTCCTTTTGTTTTTGGGTTCTAAAATCCTTCTTTTCGTTTACTGAATATGGCATTATCTCTGATACTCTTAAGATGACAGTCATCTAATGACACCTGTGCTAATGTGCACACACTACTGTAATCACATGGTCACGGGAAATGCGGTGTTAATGAGGAAAGAAAAAAGCTTTTGTCTTCTCTGTTGTGGAGATCACGTCATCTCCTAGGCCTCCATCCTCCAGTGTCAAAGGCCTCCTGCATTATTGAGGAATATTGGCCGCAGAGAGCGTAGCAGAGCCGGCAGGTTGGATGAAGCTCCTGACCAGTGTTTCGTAACCTGGTCTCCAGCAGAACATCCATACACATATAACATTCCCCAAACAACGTGGAGCCTCCGGCCGCTGTGACGCGCTTTGTGTCATGCAGATGGCGCAGAGGCCTGATGGATAATACGCAGCGAGTCATCAATCAGGCACAGCAGCGCATCCCGTGGTTACTGAGGGATGTGATTATACTAATGTGATCAGAATAATACGACTATTAACCGCATCAGCTGAAGCGCCGCATCGCACTGTCTGCCTGAGCTGGTCTGAAGGACGCAGCGTTAACCGTTCCTTCACAGCAACACTGTGTCCACAGAACTCACCAGATAGGCGCCCACGGTGCCCTGTGCCAACATGAGCGCACATTCCGACACCAGAAAGATCTTAATGTTGGAAAAACACGAGGTCTTCTTCTGGTTGTCATCCTGCTCCGGGTCGTCGGTGCTGCTCCGCTCTGTGCAGATCTGGTTTTTAACCTGCATCCTTCGGCTCAGGCTCCGGTCGGGTTGGACGGCATGAAACTGAACGGGTCCGGTCCGGAGGAGAGCATCTGGTTATGATGATGACGAGCTGCACTGCAGAAGAAGTGCGAATCTTGAGTCAGTAGCCCGTCTAGGCTGAAATCTACAGCGAGGGGCTCTGCTGTCCACTCAGCATTACGCACAGTCCGTCAGCGACCTCTCTTCAGCTCCTGTCCAGCCAGTGCGGATCAGCGAGGCTACATCATATTTAAATACGTAGGCGTGTATAGGCTATGTATGACGGCCTCCAAGACCCAACGTAAAACAGGACGCTGTCTTCCCACATCCGGGATGTTACACCGCCACCCAGCACTGGTTTTGGTTTCTCAGCCCGGTTCCGAGCCGCAGCTCTGCGTCCTGCAAGCGGTGTTCTGACGCTCCTCCCATCCGTAGAGCTGTTACCTCACGGTCCCCTCTCCCTCCCCTCTCAGTTCCTCCCCCTCTCTTGCAACGTGCATCCCTCATCATGCTTTACCTGTGGACATTCAGGTTCATCATCGCCACACAGAATGTCATCAGAACTCTGTCCGAAGGGTCCCCATATACGGTGATTAATGATGCCTGCATAATTGTTTGTCCTTGTGTTCATGCAGTGGGAGAACATGCAAAAACTTCATGCAGAAAGATCCCGGAAATGCCGGGACGAGAATCTACCTGCAAGGCGAAAGTGCTGACCACTGTGCAATTAAATGCTGAATCTAAATGGTCGCTATACTTTAATAGATAAATCCTATGATGACTTTGTGTGATGTTTTTAAATGTAGGAATCCGTTTCACATCCGACGACGGTGCTTGTGTTGCAGTATCAATCTATTTGGGAACTCCGGCTTCCTCCCACAGTATAAAAACATGTTGAGGTTCACTGGTGATTCTAAATTAATAGATAGTGATAGTCTAGTGACCTGTCCAGGTGAACCCTGCCTTCAGCATAAGTCAGCTGGGATAGGCTCCAGCTCCCTGTGACCCTAATGAGGATTATGTGGTGTGTAGATAATGGATGGATGGACTTAATTGCCCTTGAGCCATAGAAGCCACAATAGTTGATCCCTCAATATTCTTCAGCCTAATTTTGCACTGATATGCTACTCTATGTTAACTAGAACGGAAGATATCCCAGTTTGAGAAGATCCTCTGTAACTTCACATCAGATTCAAGTACAGTCAGGCCTCTGTCATCTACATGTGGCAAGTCAGAGGTGACTGGGTTTGCTGTTTGATCTTGTTTAGTCACTGACATGAAGAAGTGGTGGGTGGATTGTCATTGTGAGGCAGTACTGACATGCTACAACACCAAAAAAAGGAACAATGAGATAAGGAGGATGAGGACAAGAGGGATGGATGATAGAATGACTGTTCCTTAAATGACCACTTGAGGCTGGTTTCAAAGGCAAGTCAGTCTCCACAGACCATCAAGGTAAAGTGTCTGACTTTACAGCAGAAACAAACAAGTTTACAGCCTGGTATAAACTATAAATTTGTTCTTGATTGCAAATTGTCCTGTTCACAGGACTTTTTTGGAGCTAGGAGAAGTCAGACACTACCAAGATGTAGATGTACAGACTCATCACTGTACAAACCAAAATCCTCAACAAAGCTTGAAATTGTCAGTGTGGCAAGTTGTGGCTTTGGTTGCTGGTTCCCTTAGTGAAGCGGATTTTGGAATGGCAGCATGTAGATAATGGAAGGGGAGGAGAAAACCATGTGACATGTGTAGCCAATAGCAAGATTATACCTGCAAATTACATGCGGTGAGTCAGACTACCTCGATGTAGAATTTCATTTACTTGATTCCAATGATTCTGCAGCATTGCTTTATTACTTTATTAGTGTACACATTATCAGGTAGCTACTTGGTAACATGCACTGACTCCAAAGGATCAAAGAGTCTCTATAAAGCAAACATGAAGCATGGAGGTGTCTTATTAAGGAAAAACATATCCTGGGTTTCAAAAAATGCTAGCTGACATACGATTGTAATAGCAGCTTTAGCTTGGGTAACCTATCTTCATGCTTGACTAAACTTTACTCTGCTGGCTTAGGATAGTTAAAAATTCAAAACTTTGCCCTACAAGAACCCAATTACACACATCAGCAGCCCTCTGTGTTGTACTGCTGTGGTTGTTCTACATCAAAATATTGTCCATGAAGTACAATTATATCAGTGTTAACAAATGCTTAGGGACCATTACACTTACATTCTTAATATTTTATGATTTTAAATATGCACTTTGAGTTTTAATCTGCCATATTTTGGCATTTATGATGGTGTGATTTTCCTCCTAAGTATGACTTAATGATGATAAGGTGTGTGTTGTCTTGAATTGTTGCAATATTCTAAACAGCTGTTATGACAACTGAGTGTATGATCACTGTAACCATTAAGCCAAAAGGTAGCTACTGCTATGATGCCCCTGAATGCACTGATTGTACACTACTGATGTAGCTAGTGCAGTTCAAGGTATCCAACTAAGTTAGGGAGATGTAATGTACACTACCACTCAAAAGTTTGGGGTCACACAGACAATTTCATGTTTTCCCTGAAAACTTACACTTTTATTCATGTGCTAACGGAATTTCACAAGGGTTTTCTAATCATCAGTTAGCCTCCCAACACCATTAGCTAACATAATAGACCTCACAGGAGTGATTGTTGCTGGAAATGGGCCTCTGTACCCCTATGTAAATATTCCATTAAAAATCGGCTGTTTTCAGCTAAAATAGTCATTTACCACATTAACAATGCCTACACTGTATTTCTGATTAATTTAATGTTATCTTCATTGAAAAAATGCCTTTCTTTCAAAAATGAGAATATTTCTAAGTGACTCCAAACTTTTGAATGGTAGTTTACCTCGCCATTGTATCATTTATAAATGCCTCCTGGAATTCTGCTCTGGTTGTGATGGTTGAATTAGACCAGCAGCACTTCCAAAAGATGGCCATGAATTACACGTTGGCATAGCAGCTAGTGTTGGATGTTTTTTCATTTAGAATGATAAAAAAAAAATCTAAAATTCAGCGTGAGCCTAATATTCTTCTTTTTTAATTCACAGAAATCTAGGTGATAGTCTGATTGCAAGGATCTTGATGAAATTGTTTATCTGCACCATCATGGAATACAAATGAAAATGACAGCATATGGGTGATGCAGGGAAAGCAGTGATAAAAAGCACAGGCAGAGGAGACTCTATTATAACCATAAAATGAGAGAGCATTGAGTGCCAAGGTCACTTACCACTCACCCTGCAGCTTTTGGCTCACGATATTCCTCGGACAATTCAGATGCTCTATCAAGACCGATTCAATAGCATCTGAAGCAGCACAATCTATCAGGCGAACTGTGGACTCAGCAGGGAGAGCGTCCATTTCTCATGGAGTCACTCAGAGTACTTGGGGTGATTTAAGATCAACCACAGTGCTTGCTGATGCAGTGCAAGCCCACTGAAGACATTATTTTAGGATGCCTCTTAATCACAAGGTCCATCGAAAGAAGAATGTATTTATGCATCTGCCCTGAAACAAACAAATAAATCACTGGAACACAGATGTATATGGTGTCACACTTTATTCTCACTGCAAAAACCTTTGATGTCCTTTGTAGGCTTTGGTTTCGTTCTGACAGATGAGTGTATTTTTTTGATGTTTTTCTGCATGGCATATAGTATATAATAGTGTACATGTATGCCTTTGCCGTGTTGGATATCTATGTACAAACAGTGGCTCTGTAGAAAACTCCTTTGATTTAAAGACACTGAGAGAAAAATTCTGTCTGGTGCTGAAAATATATGAACAGTTGTCTCTTCTTCAGGCTTTGGGCAAAAATATACCAAAGAAATAATTTACCCAAGGATGAAATATTATCCCTAAATTAATAGAAAGTAGAAAAGATTCATAGATTTTTTTTATTCATTTGAATTTGTTTTGAGCATAAAAGTTTGACATCCATCATAAATACTAGAAGTGTTAAAAGAGAAAAAAGGAAAGTAGCCAAAAAAGCAATACAACATAATAAAAGAAATACCCACCATATAAGCAGTAATAGCTATATGGCTATATATTGTTGATTTAGTGATTCAAGGCCATTTTAGTCTTGACCTCACTACAACTTTTCATCATGAATAGCACAACTAAAAGAAGGTGTGTGAGTTAATAGTCAATTCAGTAATTTGAGAAACAGATTTTTATCATTGCGCAAAAAAAACACAAACTAATTCACAGAGATATAATATTAATATATAAATCTGTAGCTAGAAGTTTCAAAGATGCCAGAACAGTTTAGTAACTATAATCTCAGATCAGTGTAGGAACATGGTCAAATGCAAATGTCAAAATTGATCAGAATTGTGTTTCAGTTCTACATTGATTTGTGGTAGCTGTGAGCTAAAGGTACAACCCATGTATCAAATAGATATAACGGAATAGTTTTGTTCTTAAATATCCACACTCAGGTTTTTATGTGCCCTCTACTTATATTTATGACCAAAAACCTAAAAATTAAAGACATTTGTATCAGTCTCAGCTGTGCTTAGCATTTGCTGTTAAAGGCGAAATATTGACATGCTATTGTGCTAAAGTAAGATGATGAATACAATTCAAATTATTCCTGCTATAACCAGCTTATTAATTATGTGTTTGGGTGTTTGTTGCCATGTCAATAACAATATTTAGCTCCAAGCACAGCTGTGCATATCAACAGAACAGAGGGGCAAGAATACTACGGTAAGGCAAGTATTCTGTTCGTGTTGTTCATTTGCTTTGATGGAATAATCAACGTATGGGAATCTCTACAGGATAGGAACAGTCTTGATATGCAAAAATATATTTTATTATTTTGCTTTCATGAAGGTTGCTTTGACAGATGACAAGAGACTTTTCTGGCTGAGGACCATTTAATGTGTTCATTTAAACAGCAGCACTGTCTGCTTTAAGCCTTATAGTTAGGTTTTTTTTTAAACAAAATGTCCAATGTTTGTTGGTTTCACAGGTATGGATTTGTTTTTGTTTATTTGAGTATGTAAATATAAATATGTTGTTCCAAAGATTTTGCTGGACAGAAGAAGCACTTGACACTCTTTGAAGCTCGAAAATGAATTGTTTCTTTTTTTACTTTTGAAGTAAAAAAAAAATAGATTTATACATTCTTAATTTGTTTAATTATAGAAAAGGAGATTTTAAGGGTTTGTGTGTACCAATTACACCTTATCTGGAGCAAATCATATCAAACACTGGGGAGATAAATTCAAATTCACTAGCTGGTAACATTATGTGCATTTAATTGTCTATTTGACTCAGCAGTAGTGCTTAGGTGTGCCCTCGTAGTGGTGCATAGTAATAGCACATCAAATGGCTGTGAACATAATTTACATCAATTCTTGTATTCCGGTGTTGCCGACTCTGCTATTTGGTTTGGTAAATTAAGTTCTTTACTTTTGCACTGAAGTTATGACTCTTGTAAATCTTCTCAACTCTAAAACTTCATATCATGTTTATATCATATTTATCAGCTAGGTTTCAGTTCATTCATGTTAATGATGATACTCCACCCACACTAGAGTTAGTTATGGAGTTCCACAGGGCACTGTGTTAGAACCAATAGTATTTACTTTGTACATGCTCTGCTTAGGAAGCACTGCATAAATTTCAATTGTTATGCAGATGACACCCAGATATTTTTATCTGTGAAGCAAAATGAAACCAATCGGTCAGTCACATTTCAGGAATGTCTGAAGGACATAAAGGCCTGGATGACTGGTAACTTTCTTCATATTCGGACAAAACTGAGGTTATTGTATTTGGTCTTTAATGCCTCTGAAACGCATCTAACCAGATAGCTACTCTAGATGGCATTGACTGGCTTCTAGTTCTACGATAAAGAACCTTGGAATAATTTTTGATCAGGATATGTTGTTCAATATACTGTACATATTAAACAAGTTTATGGGACAGGTTTCTTTCATCTGCGTAGTATTGTAAAAATCAAGAACATGTTATCTCAGAGTAATGCTGAGAAATTAGTCCATGCATTTAGAACTTCTTGGCTGGACCACTGTAATTCCTTATTATCAAGATGCCCTAATAAATTACTTAAAAACCTCCAGCTTATACAAAATGCTGCATCCCGATTTCTGACAGGAACCAGTAACAGAGATTATATTGCTCTTATATTAGCGTCTCTTCATTGATGCTATGTAAAATCCAGGATAGAATTTAAAATCCTCCGTCTAAAATATAAAACTCTTAATGACCAAGCTCCATCCATGGCCGTAGCCAGGTATGAGGTCAGCGAGGTCCGGACCTCACCTATTTTTTCCGAGTTTTTTTTTTTTTTTTCGCCAAATATGCCCAACTGAATAAAACATAAACTCATAAAAACTTGAAATCTCTCTGTGAAACGTGCTTGTAAATTGTAAATTGTGGTAAACATCCATGGGCTTTGTGTTCTGTTTGTGCCTGTGTGCGTGTTGCGGTGAAAAGCTGTTTGATCAGCTGATGCACGTACCCGCAAATGCGCCCTGTGACGCGCTTGGCAGCGGGCCACAGCCCGTTCAAAAACTAGTGTTTTTATTATTAGCACTTTGTAGACCACATCCCCACCCATCTACACCAAGGTGACCACAATATATTTTTTTAGATAATTCGGCACTAGTTCGGCCTGTCAGATCATCTGATCAAAGAGTTTAATTACTTTTATCCACAGCAGAGAGCGTCCGGCGCTTTTTTTTTTTTTTTTTTTTGATGAGCGCCTGGCTCGTCAGACAACATACAATGTATGTTGAAGATATTTCTAACCTTGCCAGTGACGACTTGTGCCTGTGAGAGGTCATTCTCAGCCATGCGAAGACTTAAGACATGGCTTAGATCTACCATGTCCAACGACAGACTGACAGGCCTGGCGATGATGCATGTGCATCAGAAAGTGGAGGTGAACCGGGAGAATATCCTTCGACGGTGGGATGCCTCTGGTCACAGGAGGATTCAGCTAGCCTTTGATGTAAAAAGTTGATTTGTTTTTTTGAAAAAATATACATTTTTGTTTGGAAAATGCTGATTTCACATCATTAAAAGATATTTAAACAACAAACATCTTGTGTGACTTGTAGCCTAAAAAAGATATATAAAAATAAATATTTTAAACAAACATTGAAAAATTTTCGGTGCGCGCTTTGCGCGCGCATCATGGACCTCACCTATTCCAAAATCCTGGCTACGGCCCTGGCTCCATCATATCTTAAAGACTGTTTTGTACCACATTATCCTAACAGAGCCCTTCGATCTCAGACTGCAGGTTTACTTGTGGTTCTCAGAGCTTCCAGAAGCAGAATGGGAGGCAGAGCCTTCAGTTATCAGCTCCTCTGTTGTGGAATCAGCTCCCAGTTTAAGTTGAGGAAGCAGACACCCTCTCTACCTCTATGATTTGGCTAAAAACTTTCTTCTTTTGTAAATATCCTTGTTAGAGCTCCTCAGGATCACCTGAGCTGTCCCTTAGTTGTCCCCAGGCAATCTACGTTTAGACTGCCAGGGGATTCCAATGATGCACTGGGCTCCACTCTAGTAATCTCCTCTGTCTTCTTTCCGTACAGTTACACACCACTATTACATATCCCAAAGTCTGTATTTCCCCTGAGGTCTTGTGTTTGTTCTCTCTGTGGGTGTCCCTGGATCTGGAGGTAAATGTCTTTGATCTGCAGCTGGTCCCTATTTAGGGAGGATTTTTTGGTTCCTCCCTGCCGTTGTTGGTCGCTAGCTCATAGGGAATCCAAAGGCAACTTTGCATTGTTGGGTTCTCTGTTCTCTGCTTAAAATTCGTAAGGTCTGTAACTTACTGATCAGGCATAACATTATGTCCACCAACCTAATGTTGTGTTGGTCCCCTTTATGCTACTAAAACTCCTCTGACCCAGTGGGACATGGACACAGCACCTTTGGGGATGTCCTGTGGTAACAGAATGGTGGCAGTGACTTCTGTGGGTCCTGTGGATTGCAGGGTGGGACTTACCTAGATCAGGCTTATCCTGGTACATCCCACAAATGCTCAATAAGATTTGGATCTGGAGAGACCTTAGCTCTGTTTTGTCCCTGGTCCATTTCTGAGCAGTTTTTGCAGTGTGTTGGGGTGCATTGTCCTGCTGAGGGTGGAAACTGGCATCAAGGACTGCTGTTGCCATGGGGGTTGAGGGGTGGGAGGTTGCTTGACCTGCAATGTTCAAGTGGTTGGTACATGTCAAATATCAATATGAATGTCAGGACTCGAGAATTCCCAGCACGCTCTTCACCTGTCAGTGGTCATAATGTTGTGGCTGATCGGTGTATGTTAACCACTATAAGATGACATATGTTATGAATCTGCACTATATAAATAAAATTGAACTGAACTGAAAATTTAATTAAGAAAAAAACTTCCTAAATGAAGGTTGTTGTGACAGACACCATGAGTTCTAATTGGTTAATGACCATATTTTGTTAAATGAGGTCCACCCAGTGAAGCTGTTTTCATCCCTATACGTAAAGTCCTGACATGTTGGAACAGTAGTTTTGCCTGTGGAGTCCTCCCTTCAGAGGTTTATTTTGGCCTAGTAGTGTGGACCCCAACCCATAGTCCTCCTGCAGACAAACCTGCAGAGGAGAGTATAAAGGCTCTGCACTGAACTGAGTCACACATCGAGCTTCAAGGAGTTTCTCCACAGCAGCTCTTGACAGAAGCTCCAGTCTCCAGACCGACCCTGAAGATGACTTCCTCTGCCGGCCTGCTGCTGCTGCTTGGCCTCTCTCAGGCTTTTCCTTGTTAACAACAAGGCTTCTGATCCCATCTCGTTAAAACCTATTTAGTCAAAACAATGTTGACACCACAGTCTGTCTCTATGTCTTTTCTGTAATTAATCAATAGTCAATATAAGCCACAGAAATCAGGTTTCATATTAGAGTGTATTTTTTTTTGCCTATTTTTTTTTTGATGATTTGACTCCACATACCTAAAGTATCTCTGATATAGTTAATGCAAAATGACTGATTCTTGTCTGCAGTTGAGTTTGTACCTGTAAAAATGTGCATTTGCACACATTCAGAGGCTCAACTGACTACAGCTGTAAAGAACAAAGCTTCTGATCCCAAATTAGCCAAAATGTTTTATATTGTAAACTGAACAAAGAAACTGTATTAATCTGTAATAAATGATGAGATACTACAACCTATTAAATTTATGTGACTAGAACAAGGCTAAGTGACACAGTCAGTTTCTATAATGTTTTAAGGAGTGTTTAAATCAACTGACTGTATTGTAAATTTTATCCAGATTTAAGCATGGCAATAGGAATTTATACTCACAACAATTCCAAGCATAGACTCACAAACACTTGTCACTGTATCTGATTCTTGAACAGCATTGGAATAACTGCTCCTTTTTTAGCTCAATGAAACAGGTGTTAAGATCCTTCATCCCGGTGGGGGTGTGACGTGAGTGGGTGGGTGAAGGTGGGTGGCTTCATCTGTTGTTTCAAGTGTGGGACAATAAATATTAGCTTGACGGATAATGTGTATCAAAAGTGGTCCACTGTCCCCGACTGGTGGTAGTATTATTGTTGAATTTGGGGTTACTGTTGCTTTGAAGTTTAGTAACACATTATTTTTACCCCAGTGAGAGGAAGCCGTTACATGTTCATCCCATCTGTTTCCATCTTCCAGTAGTATCTCTCACCCCAGCTGCCTGCTTGCCAACTATCTCTGCCATGGGGATATTTCTCACATACTCTGCAATGTATAGAGAGGACCCTTGTCCAACACACAACACCACATATTCTCTACTGTGCAACAAATGAATGAATCTATCAGAAAATATCTGTAAAGCAGCAGTCATTTGAGTCATAGGACAGTTAAGATTAAACAACAAGCATATGCACACAGTGGAAAAACATTTATTTTTATACCTCAGGAGTTCATTTCGAAATGTCAAATTAAGACCACGTTCTGTGCAAGCTTTCTAAATTGCTAAAAAATAAACATATAGTCAGCTGAAATACAGGTTAGTATTGTCTTGTATAACAAAATGCTTGAAATAACAAAAAAGCAGAAATGCCTGTTGTTATGACAAATAGGTACTTCATTACTTATTACTCAATTACTTAATGAGATAGAAGAAGAATCAAATCTCCTAATGAGGATTAAGCAGTGTAGATAATGGATAATGAATGGATTGATGAATATTTAATATGATGCATGTAATTTAAAATACAATAAACTTATATTTTTATTTATCAAATATAAGGTGTAGTTTAAAAAATAATAATGGTTAAATTATATTCTGCTGCTTCAGCTGTTACCTCAATATCATGTTATTTGGTTATGATTAATGTACTAACAACCGTGTTTCTCTCATTAACATGTCATAATGTCCTGTCCTGTCTTATTTATCCTCAGGGCTATTTTGATCATTTGTGGACAATATGCCACTAGATGGCAGCAAATCCAAATAATCTGTCCATGGTATTATGCAGTGAAGCTGGCTTCAGCTGTAGTGTCTGCATTCCGGTTTTCTGACTCCTGTATTTGCCAAAATTTGCTTCTCCTTAGCCACAGATAACCCAGTGTGATAATTAACGTTTCAGGTGTTTTGTCACATCCTGGTCTGAGATGACAGGAGGCCACAGGTTTAGATTAAGGAAGGCAGTGATAAACTCATCCTTCTCATCCGCGAACGTCTAACTGCTCTATGTTCAATTAAAATATATTGTACGTGTCCTCTCATTAGCTTAGTTTTTAACGATGAGCTCCTTGATGTCACTCTGCAAACATCTCTAGAGGCATGAATGTTTTAAACCGGTTTAAGTCGCTATAACTAACCACCATGTGACCTTTAGCATGTAAACCTCCCTGTGTATGTTTGCATCTCCACATTTCACAGAAACAAAATCCAGCTCTGGCAAAATACACTCCTTTCATAGCTTTTCTTCATGTTTTCAGAGCTGATATTGTATGGAATCTCCTCATTTTCATTTACCATCCTACACAAACCCTTTCATCTATTGACAGTCATGAAACACTGATAAGGAGAATTTACAGTATTCTGGTCCTGGTTTATCTGCCTCATGTATTTACCCCATTGGACTCTTTTATTGTAACATATTGTGAGTATGATCCCAACTTACCACTTTTTATGCTTTTTATGTGGGTTTGTCAGATGGCCACTGATTTAAGAACACGGTTGAATGAAAGAAGCAGAGTTTATTGCATACTCTCTTGCTGTTGATGAAAGTACTGACATGACGGACACTGCACAGCTAGCCGTCTTCATCCGTGGAGTGGACTCCGATTTGAGTGTTACAGAGGAAATATTGGACATTAAATCGATGCACGGGACGACAGGAAAAGACATTTTTGAAAACGTATGTCCAAGTGTAACCGACATGAAACTGCCCTGGGACAAACTTGTTGGACTTACAACAGATGGAGCACCGGTGTTCAAGATTAACTGGTGTTCCGATCAACTGGAGATATTCAGTGAGCGAGGCAGCTGTTACAACGGCAACACATAGCATAGGTGACTGTACCGGTGCCTGTTCAAAACACACAGACGTCAATAAACTGTTCCGAAATGTTCTTGTTGTAAGATTTAACATTGTCGTTATTGCTCTGTTGGGACTCACAGCTGTTTAGTCTACCAGCAACATACTCGGTTTAATGAGGACTTCCACCTAACGGAGTGGAAATATCGCTTCGCTGCGGCAGAGTGTGACGATCTACATCAGATTAAAGGCATTATGGAGGATGGTTTTTTTTTTGTTTAATTTGTCTAATTCACATAAAATGAATATACTGACCTTTAGTGGACTTGTATGTATGGTTTCTAAAAAAATTAAAAATTAAAAAAAATAACTGTGGACATGGCAGGACCTGAAAAACATCAGCCAATCAACGCGCTCGGACCGAGGCGTTTGGTTTGCTCCCTTTCCCGTCAATCAAAAATCTTCCGGCTCAGGCCTAGTTACGTGGATTACGTACGCCTTGGACTTATGTGTTTTCTGTATGTGTTGCTTTGGTATAGCTTCGTAGTTAGCTGGTGACTTGTTTTGCTCATCTTTTTTTACATAATGGCAGATAAAGATCCAGGGGGACCCAGCCGTAAAAGACAACTTCACGAGTCCTACGCAAGTTTCTGGAGGAGGGCGTTTCTTCGTAAATGTTAAGAGGGGGGAGGTTAGAGGGGGGTGAGGGAGAAGTTGTATGTGCGCATGCGCATGCTACGTTCAAAGTCGTAGGAAATTAAATCTCCTCTAATGCCTTTAACTGGTGACAGTCTGTGGCCTCAGTCCGACGGCCAGACAGAACAGCAAGAGAAGTTCTAATACCGTTTTCAAAGCTTACTGCGATAAACCAGTTGGACCTGAGTTGTTCTACTTTTAAACAGATTTTAAGTAAAACAATGACATCATATAAACTATTAGCCTAACCGCGCTAGACCCAGGTCTGAAGACACAAGGATCTAGGAACTCATGACAGGGAGGGAGGCGGGCTAAAAAGTTGTCTTTCAAATCACTCTACAGCAATTGGGTAGGTATACAGCCAATCAGCGCAACGAATAGGCTGACGTAGTTCCAAGAGTGCCGGAAATCAGAGGATGCTTGAGTTCAGTGAAGCCTTATTTATACAGTCAATGGGTGAAGCTCAAGTATATTACAGACATGTTAACAATTCAATTCAATTCAATTTTATTTATATAGCGTCAATTACAGTCAAATTGTCTCAAGACGCTTTACAGAACCCATATGCCTGACCCCCAGAGCAAGCACTAAGGCAACAGTGGCAAGGAAAACACCCTTTTAACAGGGGAAAAAACCTCGAGCAGAACCCGGCTCTATATTGGGGGGACCCATCTGCCTGCTGGCCGGGCGGGTTGAGAGGGACAGAGGAGGGCAAGGGGGAGGGATGGGAGAAGAGGGAGGGGTGGGAAAGCAAGGAAAGTACAACACACATTTGGATACATGTATGACAAGATATGTGACACAAACAAAGTGTAAACTAACATTGAAAACTGACTCATAGTTTACTCTAACAGAACAGAAAGATTATTCAGAGTCGGTGCTAATGGAGCTCAATGACTGTTGTCGTTTTTGTTGTCGACCCTGGCAGAGAACTAAATTCGTTGCCGTGGGTTGTCTAGCGCGGCTAGGCTAGTTGTTTCCGGTTGTTTCTGTCAGAATCGTCGCGCCTCTGTCGTCACTTAGTTACGCCCGCCTTCTGACTCTACACTTCATGGTGATTCGTCGGCCAGTTTTAGGAGCATCCAACCTCGAGGCTTACCGAGCGTAACTAGACCCACCCTGGCAGAGAATTAAATTCGTTGCCGTGGGTTGTCTAGCGCGGCTAGGCTAATAAACTATCTCACCACATTCTAATCAGAGATTTCACATTCCAGCCTTCAGAACGTCCATATGCTTCATCTAATGTTTTCCCCATTATTCAGGATTTATTTATTTTACTGGGGCATTGCAAGTTAATCAACATTGTATTCTATAGAATCAATGCATCGTAAATTAAATGCACTGACTTTACAGAACACAAAATTAAAGGTATTTTTTATTTCTAAAGACGCAGAACAATAATAGAGACGATTATATTTATTCTACCAAACCTTAACGAGCCCATTCTTGAGCTATATAGCTAGCTGCTGTTTCAAACAAGATCTCACAACTCAAGATGTGAAACAATAAAATAAGAATGAATAAAAACAGACCAAATAAGATCATCTTGCTAAATTGTTCCACCCTAAGTTCCATCTGCAGATTCCCTCAAACAAAAAACTGCCTCTTCACTGAACACCTTTACACTTATATATACTTATGACTATCAATAGCTGTGAATAAATGTTTTTTTCCCCTTTTTATTAGCTTTATTTGACAAGTAAGTAGAGAGACGGATGGAAAAGTAGAGAGAAAACCTACAGCAAAAAGCCGTGAACTGGAGTTGAACCCGGGCCACTGCTTCCGGTTTATCTACCTGTTTATAGAGCTCCTGGTCAGTCACCTGAGCTAGTGTCCCAGTATATGTGATATACTGAAAGGAATTGGTGTCTTTTCTCAATGACATGTCAGTTTAGCGTAGTATGACACAACAAAGTTCTGCTGCTGGTCTGAACATGAATGGCCTGTGAATTTTGCTAAATTGCTGCATTTCAAATCCAATACCTTAATTACTGCTGAGCTGTTTTGGTCAAATTTTTACGTTTGTGTTATTTAAATAAGACAGTGTAGCTACAATGTCATGTAAACCTGCCAATACTGTATGTAATGTTATACTGCAATGCTTCGGCATTCTGTTATCTCCTGGCTTGGTGAACTTTTTGTTAAATAACGTGTACACCGTGTGCTGGTGTCTTGTCTGCTGCTTTAAAGCTGCTGTCCAGAGTTTGAATCGCAGCGTCTCCCAAAACACTGGTGGTCCCACCCTCCCTCCCTCTGATTTCGCCCCTTTATTTGTGCATACACGCAGTACATGAGAGAAGTGCCCGGAGTGCTGCAGCATCTCGCCTGTTTTGCTGTTTTCCCCTCTTCTACATTTAGTACATTTAGTAAATAATAAAGGAATTACATTAGAATGCTGTATTGAGTCTAACTTGTCCTAATACCAAAATAACATGAATCTGCTAGGACGAACGAGTAAAGTTTCAATATGTGATTACACTCGTGTATCCCTCTCGATGACGTTGTTTATCAAACTTAGTGCATTTACGCGTGTATATGTGTTACATTGTTTATTTATTTCTATCTAGAGTTCAGAATTGCATGACTCCTCTGACGAAGAGTATGTCCCAGACACCCCAACATCTTCCTCCAGAGGTCGGGCATCTAAACGAAGCCGTCAGACGGGCTATGGAGGCCGTGGTCGGGGAGCGACGCGAGCACCCCGAGCCAAAAAACGTCCTGCAGTCTCTTGGCCTGACAAGCCGTGGGATTGGTAACTTTTCTGGAAGTTGCTGATCCCTGATGCTCTCTCCTCCACAAGCAAAACAAATGTGCGCGCGGTTGCATAGTGCGTAGCTCGCCCACCTCTGCATGGGCTTGCTTGCTGTGCGCGTAACCGTTGATTGACAGCATGACAAAGCTGAAGCTCGAACTTGATTGGTTGGCAGCAACCGGCGCTTTTTGGAATAACATGGGGGTCTATGAGAGGAAGGCCGAGCTCAGGAATAAATTTTCATATCGCGTTATACTAACTTTATATTATAGTATCGAACTAGACTAACACATTTAAGCTTTGTTAAAAAAATGATACATAAATTGAAAACAAACGGAAACTCCGGACAGCAGCTTTAACTATGTTCCAACCACGGTGACGTAGTTTTTCTTTCATGTAGCCTGACAGCGCATGACTTTTAAAATGAGAACGCCTCTTATTTCCAGTCATTTTGTCAAGACCGAAATGTATAGAACAGCAGAAATCTCATTTTATAGAGGAAGTTGTCCCATTGTTTATTTCTGGTCAGTAGGTAAGGGGTCCTGAATAGCCACTCCTACGAAACATCCGTCTCAGAAACCCTGCTATCACCAGTTGATCGGAACACCAGTTAATCTTGAACACCGGTGATGTGCGGTGAAAAAAGTGGGGAGGATACGAGTAAAGATACAGGAGAAGTGTACTGGTGAGTTGACAGCATATCACTGCATCATCCATCAGGAAACGCTGTTTGGTAAAGTGTTAAAAATGGAACATTTAATGAGCACTTTAACGCAAACCGTAAATTTTATCCGAGCTAAAGGTTTGAACCAGCGGCAAATTCAGTCTTTTTTTTTTTTTGAGAAATAGATTCCTTATCATACAGAGGTGTGTTGGCTGAGTCCAGGAAAGATTCTCAATAGAGTTTTTGAGCTACACAAGAAATTTTGTGAGTTCATGCACTGTAAAAAAGATAACTACAGTCTGTTTAGCAGAGTTGGTATTTTGATTTGTTTGAACATGAAAATTAAAATAGCTGTAGTGCTTGACATGAAAATAAACATCAGACCAATTGTGTGTACCTCAATATGTCTAAATTTGTAAATGTGAATAAGCTGAAAATGTAATTTGTTTTTGGTGCAACAAAGTTTGAAAAAACCACAAGGTTTCCCAGAATACACAGCAGCGGCAAGTCGTCATGCTTACTTTCCCTTGACCTGCAACAGTTAGCATCTCCTGAACCTCAGCAGTAGAGTGCCTATATAATGAGAGTGGCGACAACTGGGGATTTGAAGCCATTTTGTTTCCATTCACTCAATATGGGACGCGCAGCGCGAGGTGCACATTCACGAAAACTATGGATTGTTTACTGATTTCAAGACATGTTTTGGACAAAATAATTTACTCGCTTGTTTTGTCTGGATGTCCAAGGTTGGATTATGGCTGTTTTGTGGAATATTTTCATCTGTGACTAGTTTTGAGCCTTCAAAGGTGAGTTCTGCTGTTTACGTTATTTGCTGTTTGTTGGACAAATGTGTTTATATTACTCACTGTGGTAATCACATCTGAAAGTGGTTTATACCGGCGGATTCATGAGAATCTAAGCTTTCCATGGGTGTATAATGTTTCTATCATCGCGCTTGCAGCTTCGGTCAATTTAGTAAAATACGTTTTCCCGTCCGCCTGTACGGTGCTGCAGCTGTAAGCATATGGCTAACAGCATCCTCATGCTAACGGCGGCTAACAGCCCAGAAACAGGTGAAGAACACGGAGCCTGTTCGGGTCATATGAGGCTGATAAGTGACTGCAGGTTGGACGGAAAACAGAAAATAGGAAACAGAAAACTGTCAACTGTTTGTTGAATTCGAAATCATGTGAATGAACAGGGAGGCTGTTGTCGAAGCTCAGATGGGCCGCTGAAGTTTAACGGGTTACCCCGTTAAACTTCAGCGGCCCGTATTTCATGCATCTCCATGCATGAAAATGGTCAAAGTCAAAATAACCACAACTGCCTAAAATCACATCAAACTTTTCTATCTGTCATTCACCCATACATCATAACATGAAAGTACATACATGGGACTAACCCGGCACAAAAATCATGATGAAGTCGGTTTCCATCCCACTCTCCGGACTTTATTTTCCCACAGTTTCATTCTTTCACTACTCCTGGGAAATCTAAACATGTGTAATCCCTTCTCGGATCGATTTGTGTACCCAAAGGCACAACAGCCCGTCATTTTTCAGGTATTTATGAAGCCAAAAAAGTCCGAGAATTACTCTCTGCGTTGTAAACAACATTAACAGGCATAACCGGCGTTCATAAATAGGAAACAAAATGGCTCCTATAGATCACGTGACCAAAATTTTTTGGACCCGTCATGTCGCCACTCTCATTATATAGGCACTCTACTCAGCAGGTTAAATGGACAACTTATAAACAGGAGCAATATGTAGTGGTCAGGGGTTCAAATCCAGCTCATGGCCCTTTGCCATGAGCTTAAGAAAGTATAAGTTTATTTTCATGAAATGGCCCAAGAGCAAAGATAACTGAATGTTTTGATTTGTTATTTTTAACATTCACAACTGAAGCTTCTGATGTGCCCTCTGACATGCAACTTTAAATAACGACAAAGCTCACACATAAAACATGTTTTCATGGGTTTTTTTTTTTGCAGCATGTTTATAGTTGTAACTTTTATAATGTTGACAAGAGACATTTTGATAGAGAACAAAGTATTTCAAGTTATATAAAGTTTAAGTTTATTTATTGTGGAATAATATTCCTGTCTGTTTTTATTCCTATTTATGTTCCAAAAACATTTTCTTTTAGTGTGTTCGATAAATGTTTATCCTGTTCGGCCCACGACCTAAAGTGTGTTTTGAGTTTTGGCCCCCGGTGCAATTGAGTTTGACACCCCTGTGCTAACAAAATGCCTGTTTTGCTTTCTCCTCCTTTTCTGCATCTCTGGTGCTATGGTAAATGCTCTGGTAAATGTGCTGTTGCAGAGCCGAGGTCTGCACAAACCAGAACATCTCAAATTCTTAGACTAGTGGACCAAATGGAGCTACTATCTTTATTTTCCTATGTAACTCAGTGTTGGATATGATGCAGTTTTGTCCAGTGGAATGCCAGGAGTCCTGAGTTCAGGCCCAGGACACCAGGAGTAAATCATTGTACCAACTCTACTGTCGTCAATCCTGAGCAGACAAACTGTTACACATTCTATCTTCTCAATGCATTTCCAGTCTCTGGGGAGCAGTTTTACAAATATGAATGTGATACAGAGTTTCTCGTCAAGTTTTCCAGGTTAAAATTCACATGCAGATTATTTTGTTTCTTGTTTGTGTTTTTTTTTTCTAACTCAGTAGCATTACATGCATAGGAATGAACTGAACTGTAATAATATGAGAAAACAACTTTGTGGTAATCTATTTTATGTTAAAAATAAAATGACATGATATTTGAAAGCAACTGTCTTTATTGTTTGCCATTTTAGGAGACAGACAGCAATCAGCTTTTAATGCTTTAATAAGGTCTGCAACTCAACTTGCCACCTGCACAGAATCTACATTTCCTTCCTGGACATGCTGTGAAGCCATTAGAGGGACAGATCGCAGGTCGCAGGTGCTCTTTCTGCAGAGAAAATGCATGTCAGTAAGTGAACCTCGTTGCAATGACGATGCAAAAGTGAGATTGATGGAGGCTCACATGCTCACATTGAATATTTTCAAGTAATGTTGATTTTCACATTAAAGGAAAGGTTCACATTTTCAAGTGTCTTCTTAAACAAAGCTCACTTCACAGCAGAAATAAACGTGCTTATAGCTTGTTACAAAGATGTTTCTGGTGTCTGTAGCTAATTTTCCCATTCACGACAACTGTACTGTGAATGAATTCTCTGTTTTCAAATTCTTGCAGTGACCAGGAGCAAGGTACTTGCAAAACCTCTCTTCAGGAAACCAGGTGATATTATGGAGAATTCATTCCTTTTTATATGCACTCAGTTGTTTAAAAATCATCTTATGCATCAGAGAAAAGCTTTAGAGCAGGAAACAAACAGCAATGTTTTGTTGATGCATCCAGACATCACTGATACTATGTTCCTCTTTGGTGTTTCTACCTGAACAGCAGAGAATTCCTGCCTGTTTACTCTAACTCAGGCTGCTAAGGCTTCATAATGTCTTTGCCTGAACTTCAGAATATATTTTTGTGAGCCCCGTCACTAACACCGTAAGAGCTTTTCAGCTCTTGAAGGACAACTCCTCAAGGACAATATGGAAATGCAAAAGATCTGCTTAAAATCTCTGAGACACAGTTTGTGGTGTCTGAAATTAACTTACACCAAGACAAACATTACTTACAGCAGTTGTAGAGTCTGTTCAACCTAATAATGTCGTTCTGGCTCATTTGGGTGGCCTGGCCAAAAGGTACATTGCTGTTAGGGATGGGCATCATGGTGGGAAGGTTGTTCTTGGAGAAGGCGTACCTGGAATATCACAAATACCACAATCAGAGATTAGCTTGGACTTGACTAGTAGCATAGAAATCACCCCTGATTCTACTTCTTCTTTTATGTGTGATGCGATTACATTTAAAATGACATTCACATTGGTTAAGATGTCGCTGTTAAACATTATGTATGTGCAGTTGGTCAAATTTACTGAACTCAACTGATACATTCTACCTGTGCCAAGCCTCTAGTCCTGCTAACTGTACCAGTAGTAGCTCATGAACTGTGAAGCATACAGTGCTCATGTGAAAGCAGTCAGAACCCTGAAAAGAAACTCTGGAAACTCATGTAGTAATCACACACTGGTGGCAAGTCTTTACATGCAGTGACAAGGAAGATAAATGAAAATGTATTAAATAAAATAAAAGACCTTACTTCTCATATTGCATGACAGAGTTGTAGTCATAAGGAGTTCCCTGGTTCAGAGTATTAATAATATTGAAGTTGTACTTCATATCTGCAGAGGTGAGACAAAAAATGCACTTGAAATCACAGAGTTGTACAGACTTGAATTCTGATCAAATTCACTTTTTGAAGTTAATAATATCACTTGATTACACCATCTATTTAGCCTGGTCTTAATTACAGCAGGAAAAAAGGAATATATTTCTGAAAAATTCTCATTTCAGTGATGTGAAAGCCTCTTGGACTATAAATCTTTTAAACTTAGGCATTTCACCCCACTTGTTGGTGTAGTCAGTGTGGAGCTGAAGTCACTGCCATTCCTTTCAGTTTTGCATCAGCAACAGTGACTGCTCTTCCACAAGTCTATGTCATAAAAGTTTATATATGTCTTTTTACCCTTTTTTTAAACTCGACTTTTGTAACAGCCAGACAGACAGCAATGTCACACTTCCAAGGCTCAACAAAAAAATACGTCACTAAGTAGTTGGTGAAAATGTCGAACCGTCAATGATGTTCTCCCAGTAAACCCAGATGTAGTTGTCCCTGTCGGAGCGGGTCTGTTCATGGTTGAAGCCGAGGGCATGGAGTAGCTCGTGCTGGACTGTGCTGTGGTACAGACAGCCCTGACGGCTGAGAGACACCGTCTGAGCACCAGTATTCTGACGACCCACGTAGGAGTAGCAGCTGTGAACACAGGAACGTATAGCAATATGTTCCTTAACTTGTAAAGTTAACAGCTTATGGATAATAAGGATTACTTTACAATCTCAGCACAACAACGAATTAAGAATACATTGGATTAGATGGTTTCTGTTATTCAAAGACTCTCCTGTGTTTTCTGTCTGGTCGATTATTACTGATCCCGAAACTATTTGTTGTTTATAAACAACAACCATCAGCAGTCGTTCGTCATTGCAAATGAACAAAGTGGAGGATTGTGATGCATTAAAGCTGCAACAGATGACTTACAGTCTGAAGTCATGTTTTTCATCCCACCAAGGAACAAATTATTTTTTTTATAAACAAGGACATTCAGCAGTTGTTCGTCATTCTAAATGAACAAACTGGAGAACTGTGATGCACCATAGCTGCAACAGGTGACTTACAATCTCAAGACATGCTTTTCAACCCACAAAGGACCAAGACTAGTAGAAGGTGTACATTTTTAGGATAAAAACATAAAAGATAAAAGTCTTACCCATTCCTGGACTCGATGCTCAGCCATTCATGATCGCCATTCTGGTAGGGTCTGAAACGGATGCAGGAAACTGCAGAGAAAGACTCCAGTCCACGAACAATGATGGCTTTTTCCCTGGAAGCTGCAAAGATATATGTAGAAGGTTGAACATTTTTATAACACCACTGCAACCATGTGTTCCTAAACTATAGTGTCAGTGAGTTAGTCTACAGACACAGTCATAGGATTTTATATATACGGTGATGCTATAGATCCTATGCCTGTGAAACAATAGTCAAATTCAGTACAACTTTTAAACATTGCAACAATAAAATGCAAACGTGGCTTGACAGTAAAATACTGACAGTGTTTACTGGTCTTGTACATTGTATTTGTTTTCTGTCTGTTCTCCTGTTCTCTCTACTTTTACAAGAGATAGAAGAGAATAAAAGAGAGAAAATGAGGTAACTTGCAAGTACAATTTTGTCCAAGGAGGAATATATTTGAAATATGTCATTATAGTTTTAAATAGTTTGACTACTTATAAATGTCAGGTCAGATTGGGGAACATGAACAGATCACTTTGCTACATTGACGACTGTTCGTCTGTATGGCAGATGGTCCACTTCGGTAATTCTCCTAGGCCGAATCCCGGCAAAGCACTGGCTGTCTGGAGGTGCCAATTGATATGCCTCAATCTGGATTGGGTAACAATCCGCAACGAGTGACATGTGGCTGAAATGATGGAGGTGGCCATTCCAAATGATGCAAGAGATGTGTGCGATTTGGGTCTTGCCAAACTGTTGTTCACTGGACACAAATTTATGCCAATAGTCTAAAATCTTTCCAAAGCATTCCTGTTGTATTCAAAGGAATGCCTTTGAAAGATTTAAGAACAAGCTTATCGGTAAATGTGATATGTGCTGCAGTGAATGAACAGTTAATTGATGCTTACAGTAGTGGTTCTGGATGTAGTATGGAATGTAAACATTCCCATCAGCATTCTTTAACCACATGCACCATGAAGAGGTGCAGGGGTCAGCATTTCTCTCAGTGTCTGAACTGATGGCAATGTCTCCTCCGATCAGTGGAGGCTCATCAACATCAGGAACTGCAAAATACATAGCAGGTTACAAATAGCTTGTTTACAATCAGAGGTGACAATGATCACCTGTGGACGATTTGTGTGCTCCACAACAGATAACTTACCACGGTCTCTGTTTGCTCTCTCCAACAGCTCACCAACAGAAAGCTCCCTGGGTGTGTCCTCCTCAATAGTAGCAACCTCTGTATAGCACATTATGCATACTATTGTATTAACTAGTCTGTGCATATCATCATTTTGAACATTTGAGCTCAGTGGCATTTTAATAGTCCTTGCAAATGCATGAAATGCAGGCAACTTAGCTGTGAATATACAATCATCATCAAGTATACAATAATACACTGAAAATCATTTTGCTTGTATTATTGGCCAGCTTCAATTTAAGCAGTATCCAATCCTTTCCTACCTTCCTGCATTCAGGAACAGCACCATGGAAAAGAGGAGAAAGAAAATGTTATAGAATCTCTGCATGTGTTGATATATTTAAGGGTAGTGAAATCTCAATTTGCAAGGAAAACTACTTTGGAATTTTAGTGTCTTTCTGCCGAACATTGACAATTATAGTAAAGAATCATTTTATCATTAAAAAATAGCTTTTGTGGCATTTATTTCTTTATGGTTTTTGTTTTGTAAGTTAACCTTGAATTGATTTTTACTAATTGATTTACAATTATGCTTGACAAAATGTCACGTTTTACAATAAACTTTCTCACTTCTGAAATTAATTTTCTTTTCCTTGACAGTGGAATTGTCCACAGCCACTAAAGGTGACAATATAAGAACGCACAAGGCCTTTCCAAAATGTCATAATGTACATGTACAATGTATATTTTTGCAATATTGAAAAATGAACCAATAGAACTCTGTCCTGAGGGTGTGAAAGACAACAACAAAAAAGACTTTGAATTTCATTTTGAACATTGGAGCTCTGTTTCATGTCGTCTACAGGCAGTGGTTGAGATTCAGTTAAATGTTATTTTATATATATATATATGTCTATGTTTTTAGAACATTTATTTGTAGCTATACAGACTCTTAATTCTCTATCAATTTAAATTTCAAACCTTCAACATTTTGAAGTCAATTCATGGCTTTTCATGTTCAAAGTTTGCAATATAATCTGACAATGTGATTTTGTCCATTTAAAGATTTATTTAGATCTTCTGTTCTGTTTATTTTTTAACTTACATGAACAATATAAATTTTCTTATTTTTTATTGCTTATTTTTTTATATCTCTAACTTGTGCTCGATATACACTATATTGCCTAATGTCTTCGCTCACCTGCCTTGAGTCGCATATGAACATAAGTGAGATCCCATTCCTAATCCATAGGTTACACCCTTTGCAACTATAACAGTGTGTCTAAGAGTGTGTTTATGGGAATTTTTGACCATTCTTCCAGAAAGCGCATTTGTGAGGTCACACACTGATGTTGGACGAGAAGGCCTGGCTCTCATTCTACGCTCTAATTCATCCCAAAGGTGTTCTATCTGGTTGAGGTCAGGACTCTGTGCAGGCCAGTCAAGTTCATCCACACCAGACTCTGTCATCCATGTCTTTATGGACCTTGCTTTGTGCACTGGTGCACAGTCATGTTGGAAGAGGAAGGGGCCAGCTCCAAACTGTTCACACAAAGTTGGGAGCATGGAATTGTCCAAAATGTCTCGGTATTCAGAGTTCCTTTCACTTTAACTAAGAGGCCAAGCCCAGCTTCTGAAAAACAACCCCACACCATAATCCATCAAACTTTACACTTGGCACAATGCAGTCCGACAGTCATTTTCCTGCAACTGCCAAACCCAGACTCGCTTATTAGATTGCCAGATGGAGAAGCGCGATTGGTCACTCCAGAGAAGGCATCTCCACTGCTCTAGAGTCCAGTGGCTGCATCCTTTACACCAATGCATCCAGCACTTTGCACTTGGTGATGCATGGCTTGGATGCAGCTCTCTGCACACTGTTCTTGAGCTAATCTGAAGGCCACAAGAAGTTTGAAGGTATGTAGCGATTGACTCTGCAGAAAGATGGCCACCTCGCTGACCCTGCTTCGTCAGTTTGTCACGTCCCACTTGGAAGCTGAGTTGCTGTCGTTCTCACACACTTCCATTTTCTTGAAATACAGGTGACAGTAGATTGTGGAATATTTGGGAACGAGGAAATGTCAGAACTGGATTCGTTGAACACGCATCCTATAACAATTCCACGCTGGAATTCACTGAGCTGCTCAGTGCCACCCATTCTTTCAAGTATTTCTGGTTTGGAAATACAGTCTGCATGTCTATGTGCTAAATTTTATACACCTGTTTTCTTAGAAGTGATTGGAACACCTGATTCCTATTATATGGATGGGTGAGCGAATACTTTTGACAAGATAGTGTTTTAGCTGTAGTTTTAACCTAGTTTTAACCTGAGTGTACTGTATGTCTTGTCCCTGCATGTTGGCTCCATGCCATGTCTGTGGTGTACGGTAGTTTCAAAATTTCTACCTCGGCCCAAGAAGAGGACACCAGCAGCAGAGCAACAACAAACCAAGAGATAACCAACATGGCTGCAACAGACCTGTAAAATAATCAAACAAAAAAACTCCTGAGAACTTCTGTGACTGTTACAAATCCCTACTGTAATTCTGTAAAAAAAAAAAAAAAAAAAAGAAAGAAAGAAAAAAGCAAAGAAAAACAAAATCGGTCATTTTAGGGAGCTTTAAAAAAAATTATTTTTTCGAGGAAATTTTCAAGATTTTTCAAACACAAAAACATCAATTAAATTTACACATCTAATGTAGGTAACACGAAAAATGTGATAATAAATTTGTTAGTTTGTTAGAAAATTAGATGATCCACGCTCTCGCTCTTAGTTTATTATTATTATTATTATTATTATTATTATTATTATTATTATATTATTTTACATTGTATGTGGGTTAACATTATTGTAACCTAAACCACTGGCACTATGTGTCGTGGAACATGTAGCGGTGCTAGAGGATGAGGTTCTTACCTTAAAGCCTGAAGAATGATATCTGTCTCACCCAGTTAGAGGTTTTATAGCGTTCCTGGTGTCCGGGGACTAACAACCAATATGATATGTCAAAAGGTGCAAACACAGAAGTACACCTTTATCATTGCAAATGGAAGCATCTACCATGTGAAACTTTGCACCTGTCGCAGTCGTCCTGCTGTGTTCTTTGCACAGCTTTAAAAAAAAAAAAAAACAACAACGAAAAAGCAGATACCCAAAGCTGATTGCTGATCGCTTGACCTCTACAGCAGGGGTCACCAACTATATTTGCCAGAGGGCCAGAATTTTACCGGACAGTCACTTTGGGGGCCGGACCCTCAAACAAAAATTAAATAAAAATCGAATTTTGGCATAACATTATTATTTGATGTTTATTTTTTATATTTTTTTCCATTTCATTACAAAACTGAAGGCATTTTTAGCCTTTATGAGTCAGTGCTCCTATCACCTGTACCACAGTCAACCACTAGGAGTGATAGAGATATTTTGCCTCATCTCAAGTCAACTTTATTCACAGAGCACTTGAAAAAGAAACACCGCAGAAGTGACAGGAAAGGGCCTCTTAACACGGGTAAAATGGCACTCTCTAAGGCCACGAAACAAAAAGTTGATGTGGAAAACAGATCCTTTAATAATGACTGGACTGACTGCTTTAATAGTGTGGACCACATGATATTTTCTCTTTGATCCTCACAATTTTGGAATCCAGTCGCGGGCCGGATTGGACGGTTCGGCGGGCCGTATTCGGCCCGTGGGCCGCCAGTTGATGATCACTGCTCTACAGTGTTTGCTTGTTCTGTTATGCTGTGGGGGCATTTTTCTGGTTTGCTCAGTTTTAAGTGTTCTATGTGATCACTTTTATGCTAGAGTGAAAAATTTCTATCCTGGTGGGAGTGTTTTCTTCCAGGATGGATATGCTCCATTCCATATGGGCTTGTGGGGAACATTGAGTAAATTAAGTCAGTCATACTTACATTCACAATCACGAGAACTCAATCCAGGTTAACACCCAGTGGAAATTATCGACCGACGTGTTAGACAGCTGCGTCTCCAGCTTCGTCATCAATGAGGTGCTCTACAGGCTGATCCACGTTCAGGTCCTTGCGTGTTCATGTTCATGTTTCCATTCTTACATGCCTTCAAAGTCCTCTGGAGGTTTTGCCAGCAATGCCGAGGTGTTCTTTGTTTTAAACCTCTGTTTGACATTTTTTTTCTTTTTTCTTTTTTAGCTGTTCAGACAGAATGTAGATCTATCTCAGCAGAATCAAATTCAGTTTGACAATACTGTAGACATGTCTGCTGTAGAATGAATTGGGGATGATAAGAGACCTCCATTATGGTATTGTAAATGTGTTTGCTGACAGTTTTCTGTTACAACTTTGCATAATTGGGTCTGAAAGCAAAAGCACTTGTTTGATGTTGTGTGCACTTGAATATTTCCTCGTTGTTTCTGAAAATAATTTCCTGAACACATAAGTTTTGTGTTGGAAAGCTTTCAGAGTCTGAGTTTAAACAAGTGTCACCCATGTCAAAAAAACTGACTGCTCTTATCAGTGTGGGACCTTTGACATACTGCTGTTAATACAAACCCACCCACTCCCTGTGCCATGATTATGCTACGTGTGTAGAGGGAAACATTCATTTCATCTGCAGGTAGCAAGTTCAATATACCAGCACATTAACGTACTGAGGCTTGTGTTGTTCTTGCATGAACACAAATAGTATGAATGATGTGTTCCTTAAAGTGGATGGACAAAAATGGACCTGCACAAGATAAGCTACAAATAGAAACATGCATTAACGAATGTAATACATATACATATGAATATGTATTACATGGATTATGATGTTTAGCCACAAATTGAGAATTTGTGGCTGTGCATATTTCTTTCTTTCTGAGAGCAAGATGAGTTCAGCAGCAAAGAAAAGTGATCAGGTTATCATGAAGATCTGAATAAGGAACATTGCTGGTCTGGCATAAAAACACCCCCATCAGCATCTCTGAAGCACACTAATCAATTCATTTATCTTGTTTGTTTGCTTATGCTGTACTTCAGGGAAATGTGTCAGCTGGACACAATCAAATGATAACAGAACTTGTCACCTTCTGCAGCCTTCTCAGTGGCTCATGGGATTGCAGCAGAGCTGTGTGTGCTTCTCGGTATAATGTAATGTGTATATATTTTGATCTGTTACATGCTGAGAAATCCCAAAGTGATCCAAAATGAGAAGAAGTTCTTTGTCATGTTTGTCTTGAAGATTATCAACATGAATGTTAAAATCAACCACTAAAACAACACAGTCAAAAACAGTGCACACAATAAAACAGTAGTTTTCTCAAATTCATCAAAAACTTTGCATTGTCTGTAGATATTTGCAATTGTTGTCCGACGCAAGGATTTGAGCCGAAGAAGAACAAATGAGTCAAACTTTGCACTGGAGATGTTCCTGGTGTCTCAGAGGACTCCACTGGAACAGGATACACCGACTTTATGTCTTCCAAGTACCCGAGGGATTAGGGTGATGTCAAGCTTGCTGGTGTCAGCAACTGAGACTAGTATGTATGCAGACCTTGCTTCACTCACAGTGACTAGTGCCTCCTGTATGACCAGATCAGGCAGCTGCGATGGAACACTTGGCGCAAACAACAGCAAACATTGTGCACAGACAAATGTGGTGGTTATCTGTTCAGTAGCTGTACGCATCCTCCTGTTCCCTGGCTGCACTGTCCCCACCTTTTGGTATGGATCTGGTGTTTGATTTCGATTTTGCTGTGTTTACTGTAAATATGGAAATTTTGCAGATTTTCTGAATGGTATGTGATTTCTTTTGGCTGCTTCTTGTGGCGTAAATCCCAAGAACCCGCTGATTTGTCCTCATACAAACAGAAACTTGCTTCCTTTACCTCCTGCTTGCAGTCCCCAAAGAAAGCTTTTTATCAGAACAAGATCTGTGCAGCTTCTGATTCCAGAAAACTGTTTATGGCGTTCAACTCCTTGCTTTCTCCTCCAGGTGCTCAGCCATCCACTGAGCTGACTCCAGACATGTTTGCCTCCTTTTTCACTGAAAAGGTGGCTGCAATCAGCAACCAGTTCTCCAGTTCACCGTGGTGGTTCACCGTGAACCATCAAATCCTACTCTCCGAGCTCGCCATCTCAGGTTCTGTCCTGTTGTGGTTCAAGTCCTACCTCACAGGCAGATCTTTCAGAATGTCATGGCGAGGGGAGGTGTCAAGGTCACATGGCCTATCAACAGGGGTTCCTCAGGGGTCAGTGCTTGGTCCCCTACTCTTTTCTCTGTACACCACCTCACTTGGTGAAGTGATCCACTCCCATGGCTTCTCCTACCACTGTTATGCTGACGACACTCAGCTTTTCCTGTCTTTCCCTCCTGACGACACAACAGTTTCAGCTCGGATATCAGCATGTCTGGCTGATATCTCCACATGCATGAAGGAACGGCACCTTCAGCTAAATCTGTCTAAGACTGAACTCATGGTCTTTCCAGCTTGTCCATCTGTTCAGGCTCAGATCAGTGTCCAACTTCACTCGAGCCTACTTGTGCCCACAAACTCAGCCAGAAACCTGGGTGTCATGATTGATGACCAGCTGACCTTTAAGGTTCACGTGGCCTCAGTTTCTCGATCTTGTCGTTAAGCCCTCTACAACATCAGGAAGATCAGACCCTTCCTGACCCAACAGGCCGCACAACTTCTGGTTCAGGCTCTTGTGATGTCACGCATTGACTACTGCAACTCTTTTCTGGCAGGTCTCCCTGCATCTACAGTCAAACCTCCACAGATGATCCAGAATGCAGCAGCATGTCTGGTCTTCAACCAGCCTAAAAGAGCTCATCTCACTCCCCTGTTCATCTCCCTTCACTGGCTTCCAGTTGCAGCCAAAATCAAATTCAAAACTCTCCTCCTGGCTTAAAAAACATTTACAAGAACGGCCCCAGCCTACCTGGATTCCCTGATCCAGGTCTACTCCCCTTAACGCCCACTTCGCTCTGCATGTGAGAGACGCTCGGTGCTTCCAGCCCAGCACGGCTCAAAATCTCTAACCAGACTCTTCTCCTCCGTTGTTCCCAAATGATGGAACAAACTACCAAACTCTGTGCGTTCTGCTGAGTCCCTTTCTACTTTTAAGAGACAATTGAAGACTCAATTGTTCAGAGAACACCTAGGCACTTAATCCGACTCCACCTTAGGGGTAGAATAAGTCAGGTGGTCCAAAACCCAGCACTTATTTAGCACTGACAAAGTTGAAAAAAAAGAGGGGGGGCGCACTTCTTGTGCAACTTGATGGCAACAACTTTGACCAATCCCACTTGAAGCACTTTTTGCACTTACTAAAGGTTTTTTCTTGCGTCTGAATTCTTGCTTGTGTTGTATGTCGCTTTGGACAAAAGCGTCTGCTAAATGAAATTGTAGAATTGTGGGGGCGCTAGTGAGCGACACATGGAGTGAGACGCATTTCCATGGGCTCCTGCAGAATCCTTAAAATATCTGTTTAAAATTGCCTCCCGTGGTTGCAGAACTCGTCAAAATTCTAATCTAGGCTACCCTTAACCTACCAGCAGTTGAACCAGCTGCAATAAACAAAGCTAAATGGATAAAAATCTCGAGAAGTTCAAATACACGGCTAGCAGGGCCCTGAGACCGAGCCAGCCTGCTCCAGCTAACCCGGATCAATCCTCACCGACCGAAAGCACTGAAAGTGAAGAAATGACTGCTGAAAACATCAAAGCCGACGTTCTGGACACTGTGAGGGGAGAAATAGCAAAGATCATCACAGAGGAACTTAAAAACGCCCTGACGAATGACTTTGAAGCTATAATGTTAAAGGTCTTCACAGTCTTGTGAAGAGAAAGAAAGTATTAAACCAACTGAAACAGGTTAATTGTGAGGTAACTTTACTACAGGAAACCCACTTATCTGATGTCGAACATGAAAAGCTGAAAAAGTCTTGGGCAGATAAAATATTCTATTCTTCTCATCATAGGAAAAAGGGAGTTTCCATACTTATACATAGACATGTCAATTTCATAAAAACATTTGAACACCAGGACACTCAGGGTAGATATATTTTAGTTAATGGCTCAATTGATGGTATTGAAATATCCCTCATTAACGTTTATGCACCGAATGAAGATGACCCTGTATTTATCAGAATGCTTTTCAATAAGTTATACAATATAGCAATGGACTAATTTTAATAGGAGGTGACTTTAACTGCGTGATATCCAATACGTTAGAACGACAACCTCCCTCCAAAGTTGCCCTTTCCAAGATGAGTAAAATGCTTAAACATCAATGCATAGAAGCTGGGTTTGTTGATGTATGGAGGAGCAAATTCCCTGGAAGTAGAGATTTCACATTCTATTCGGATAGACATGCATCTTTTCGAGAATTGACTACTTTTCCACTTCTAAGAAGGAATTATACAGGATATCTGACACTAAAATTCTGCCCATTACATTATCTGATCATGCACCTATTCAGTTAAAGTGGGACATAGGCCACAAACCATCCTCTAAACAATGGAGACTTAATGCATAATCTATGACGATTGCTGAATATAATAACGTATCAAAAAGAAAGATTCAGAGTCAATGATTCTATCATTAGACGCCCAAAAGGCATTTGATCGTGTGTCTTGGCAATTTTTATTTCAAACCTTAAAATGCTTCGGATTCGGTCCAAATTTTATATATTTGATACGGACACTTTATTCAGACCCCCGGGCCTCTGTCAAAGTGAATGGTTTCATATCGCAGAGATTTAAATTAGAACGTGGTTGCAGGCAGGGGTGTTCTCTGTCACCACTGCTATTTGCCATCAGCATCGAGCCTTTTGCCCAACTTATTAGAGATAATATCAACATAAAAGGAATTACAATAAATAACGAAGAACATAAATGACCTCTCTATGCAGATGACGTTCTGTTATATCTGACAGAATTAGCATCAACAATACCACATCTTAAGACTTTGATTAGTGAATTTGGATACTACTCAGCATAGAAGGTAAATATAGACAAAACGGAGGCTATGGACATCAACGGTAAGATACCTCAAAATACAAAACTTCAGACAGGGCCTACAGAAGGCATTAAATACCTTGGAATATTTATTCCAGTATCTATACAGAATCTTTATAGTGCTAACTATACCAAAATAATTCAGTGTATAAAAGGTGACCTGGATCGTTGGTCTGTGCTCCCTCTGTCTTTGTTGGGGCGCATTGAAAGCGTCCGAATGAATGTTCTGACCCATAGACATTCCCATGGCTGTTTTCAACAATTTAGATAAAACACTATCAAAATTTATATGGCAAAATAAGCGCCCTAGAATTAGACTCAAAACCTTGCAGCTGCCAATGTCAGGGCTCTCACTCTCTCCCTCCTTTCAGCAGATCCAGAGCAAAGCAGTCACAGCTGGCTGCGATTTGATAATCAGCCACCTCTCCAGTACCTGGGCAGCTGGATCCCATTCGAGTAATCACCTCTGCAGTTAAAAGACCGGCTGAACTCTCCACTCATCGCCAGATTGTTGTATTGGACTCATGCAAACCAGCAGTCCAGGACCGGTCGCAGCAGCCAGCCGAACCCACTCTGGACTGAGCTCCCCTCTGAACCCCGCCTGGACCCCTCCTTCCCTCTGAGACGTCTCTGGTTCCCTCGAAACGGGTTCTGGACCCAAAGTCTCCGGCCAGCTCCGGCCGTGAACCCCCCTCGGAACGAACCCCTTGCCCGCTCCACACGTTGCTCTCCACGCTCTGCGCCCCCCGCCTCGTCAGATCCAACCGCCGCCAAACCCCGGCCGAACTCAAGACCAACCGAACCACTTGCCAATCTCCAGCCCGAACTCAGACCAACCGGACTCACTCCCATTCCCTCCCGACACTCTAGCACACAGCCATTCTCCATATTCACCCTCCTCTGTCACAATAAATCTCTTCCAAATTCCATCTCTGCCTCGGTAGTGCGCTTCTCGGCTCGAGTCCAGTCTGTTCTTGTGACAGCCAAAGTCCAATGGAGGCCTTAATTTACCAAATTTAAAATTCTACTTCTGGGCTGCACAAATTAAACCCCTGCTAGATTGGATTCAGGATAACACAGACACTAGATGGGTTAATATTGAAAAGCAACAATGCCAGGACCCCCTAAAAAACCTGCCCTTCTTAGATGCCCCTACAGGAGAGATGTCAGACTGGAACAAGGTTACGTTTAAAATTTGGAAAAATAAAGTGTGCTTTTAAGCTACCAAAGGTAATTTCTCCCCTGATAAGTATTGGTTTTTTTGAAGACTTTTACACCCAATAATCTAGATAACAGTTTTAAAAAATGGTCAGAAAAGGGATTGACTTACTTGCATCAGTTGTTTGATGGTGACCTACTTAAAACATCTGAGCATCTTAAAATCGCCTTTGATCTCCCCAGTACAAATTTCTTTAGGTATTTGCAACTCAGAGCATTCTTGACAACCCATGAGGAATGGAATAAATTTACAAAACCTACACCCTTGGAATTGTATCTGAAAAAGCTACAAACTGGAGATGGAAAAAAGAAAATTATTTCCAAACTATACAACATATTCTTATCCATGAATAAAAACAGCTCACAAATAAGAGAGAAATGGGAGACAGAGGCCAACATTGTCATATCTGAGGATGATTGGTGTGATGTGTGTATTGAGCCACATTCAGTCACAAACTCTAACACATGGAGGGAATTCAAATGGAAAATAATTACTAGGTACTTTAGAACACCAGTATTAGTTTCCAAGATGGGTCCACAACACACAAGTTCATGCTGGAGGAACTGTGGTGAACATATTGCCAATCACACTCACATATTCTGGTTATGTCCAAAGTTAAATGTGTTTTGGAGGGAGGTTTTCGCTGCCCTGAAGGAGGTTTTTAAGATGAACATTCCAAGAGACTTTGTAGTGGCAGTACTGGGAGTAATACCTGAAGGCCTGAGTGGAAGGGCAGATAGATACCTTTTGAATATATTACTAACTGCAGCCTTAAAGTGTATAACCATCAAGTGGTTGAAACCAGAACATCCTTCATATAACACATGGATTCAGAAGATTTGGGATATTTATCAAATGGAGCAGATCACTTTTTCATTAAGGCTTGAAAGAGCAACTTTTACTAAAAGATGGAAACCTATGATTCCTCTAATGCTGCAATAGTAGGTACAGTAATAATACATGCAATAATTCCCCTGTTCTATTTGCAAAATGCTGCCATCCTGATACTGACAATGATATGGGTTTGTGATGTCATAATTTTGAGTGGACATAATCTTTATCTCTATGTGACTGTTACTATATTTTTTTCATCACCATCATATTGTGCATATGGAGATATGTAATATATACAAATACAGCTAAAAGAGAAAAAATGGAAAAGAAATTCATTGAATTGTATTGAAATGTATACAATGTATTGCACTTTTAAAGAAAAAACCTAAGTTAAAAAAAAGGAATTGTAGTTGTCGCACTTACCCACTACTTCCTCAATCACGTTGAATCCAATAATGGGTTGTTCTGCAACAACGGGATCAGCAAAGACAAAGTTTTATTTGTATTTATTTATAAAATTTTGTCTCTAGCCATCATCATATTGGATTTCACTCCCATTTGCAACTTAGGCTACCAATAGTTCTGTCCCTAATAGTGCTCTGTGGGTTAGACTTGTTGCTGCTTTGCTGTGGGGTCTCTGAGGGGGTTGTCTGTGTGTTCACTTGTCAGTTCCTGTGAAGTTGCAGAGGGTTTTTTGCAGGGACACAGAACTTACATGGGATCCACACACACACACACACACACACACACACACACACACACACACACACACACACACACACACACACACACACACACACACACACACACACACACACACACACACATCGTCTCTCTCTCTATATATATATATACTCCTTAAATTGTTTCATTAAGTGCTACAACAAATGTTGCAATTCATGCAAAGGGACACAGTTGGAGCTTGTAAGAACCGTATGAAGTAAGGAAGTAAGTGTTTTATGAGGAACACAATGATTTGCTGCTAACAGTCCATTCAAGTTTGTTTTTTTTTAAACAGAGAGAAGTAGCTTGGCAAGTCTTCATGTCTGCTTAATTAATCTTTACACTCAGATATCTTTGTACAAAATTCCTGAAGTTGCTTTGTACATAACAATGTATGACGTGCTGACCACAGTCTGGGACTGGCCATGCTTCTCTGTTCTGTTCATCATTTATGTGTGCCCTATCCATTAAAGGCATGTCCATTAGTGTTCAGAGGACTAATCTGTAAAAAATAAAAATGCTGCACTATCAGCAGGTCCTTCAGCAGAGGAGTGATATCTCCTGGTTTTAAAATGGATCCTATGCACAAGAAAGAGAGGCGAGTGAGCCAAGTGATTCATGTCAAGTGGACACCCTTATCTTTGAAAGGTGGGTGGCTCTCTCTTGCAATAGCTCCACAGTTCTTAAGGTAGCCAAGCAGGACTGACGAACATTCACTCACAGTGGAGGCTGACTGTGGGCTTCTGTTAGGGAGAGAAGACACACTCAAGGAAATTTCAGGGAAATGACAAATAAAAATGTTCAGAATTTAGACTAAAGCTCCAGACCAGAAGCCTAGGTGGGCAAGTGTAGCTAAGATCAGGTCTTGTGCAGAATGGCTTATGGTTTCAGCAAATCAAGGAGGGTAGGAGGAGGAGAGCTGGATCTGTTCACAGCAGACTGTTCTATTTCAGGCACTTCATCCCTACACGAGACAACCGGCAGCCACAGGTCACTATGACGGAATGGACTTTGCTCAAGCGTCTCCTCGATGCTGTCCACCAGCACTCCACCATGATCGGGCGCTTGTGGCTCACTGTCATGGTTATTTTCCGGCTGTTGATTGTGGCTGTGGCTACTGAAGATGTGTACACTGACGAGCAGGAGATGTTTGTATGCAACACTTTGCAGCCAGGATGTTCCACCGTCTGCTATGATGCATTTGCACCCATCTCACAGCCTCGCTTCTGGGTCTTTCATATCATCAGCGTCTCTACACCATCACTGTGTTTCATCATTTACACCTGGCACAACCTGTCCAAGCTGCCCCACAACATCACACTGAGACGAGGACAAGGACCGGGAGACATTGCAGGCCCAGTTGTCAGGCGAGAAGGTGGACAGGAAGCATATGATCGGAGCTGCAACTCAGAAAGCTGCTCTATCCATTCCCACAAGCTTTTATCAGATGTGCTTGATGGCATTACCATTCAGAGTATCCAGAGGAGAGACTCCAACAACATCTTCAGACAGGCCCAGGCATGCACTGTAAGGGCTGTGAGCACAGAAGGTCATGTGGTCTCTGGAGGCGTTCTGTCCAAATGTTATGTGTTCCATGTATGTCTAAGGGCTGTTCTGGAGGTGGGCTTTGTAGTGGCCCAATGGAAACTTTTTGGGTTTCAGGTGCCTGTCCATTTCCTGTGTACCTCACCCCCCTGCGCCCAACCAGTGGACTGCTACATCTCCAGACCCACTGAGAAAACCATCTTCCTGCTCTTCATGTTTTGTGTGGGAGTTTTCTGCATCCTGCTCAACCTTCTGGAGCTCAACCACCTGGGCTGGAAGAAGATCCGTCAGGCAGTAAGGCAGAGGAGGAGGAGATTCCTGGGAGGTTGTCCAAGCATGAGGGGAGGTTATGAAACTTTCACTCAAGACAGCCCATCTCTGACATCTTCTGTCAGCTTCAGAGAAGGGACTAGCACCACATCCCTGCCAACTCTGAACCTGGTGGTTGGTCACCAGCCTGACCGGACCTGCACTGTGAACTGTGAGAGGATGCAGAAGACTGAGGTCAGAGAGACAAGGTTTGAGCAACCAAAGAGAGAAAATGCCCATAAAGGAGAGAGGTTTTCTGTAAATAGCACAAGGGAGATCAGAGGATCCAAGCAAAGAAGTGCTGAGGTCTGGATATAGAATTTAACTATGGATTCACATGTTACAGTCTTTATCTTGCCGCACTGGCTTGCCACTGCCTCCTTCAGGGAAGGAGTGGGTTACCAGGATTTTTAAAAACAGAAAAAAACCTTAGTTATCTCTACATCAGAGATATTCAACTTACTTTGTTCAGATGTCACTTTTGCTAGACTCCGTTATTAACCAACAGGAATATTTATCAAATAAAATGATAAACATTAAATGAAATGATCGATTTTCAAATTAGATGATTAACAAAGGACATTTATACAAGGAATTGAACTGGAAAATGGTCAGCAGCACACAGTCACAGGCCATAAGTTACCACTGCTCCTGATCCATGCCGCCCACAAAAGCGAATTCGAGAAAAAAATCTTGTATTATATGGGCGCAAGAACTGTGATCATGTAGACACGTAAGAGTGGTGTTACAGATGCGATGTTTTCAGGAGGAAATAGTTCTGATGAAAACTGGTCATAAATGCAAGACCAGACAAAAAGAGGTAGAGGGCAATAGAACAATTTTCTTTAGGTTCAAGTATGTAAAACTAATGTAATGTAATCCCAGTAGTAAATTTTTCTGTCATAAAGGTTATAATGTATATTGTTTTAACAACTTAATTTAGAGGCTAGAGTTTGGTGTTGCTGTTGATCATTTGGCAATACATGGGGGTACTGCTTATTTTTGTCTGCAAAGTTTATATAGGTGAAGTAAGCCTTGGGGATGCTTGTTCACTGTCATTCATTTCTATTTTTTGTCTGTCCTGACCTCTAATCTGAAAATCTTTTGCCAAAAAAAGTATTCCGGGAAACATCTCTTGTTGTACTGCAATACAGTTCAGCAAAAACACCACATTTACAGCTTCTAAAATGATTTATAAAGTAAATTAACACTACAAATGTTTTTGTCAAACTAAAGATTAAAACAGTTTCAGTAAAATTGACATTGACCATTAGTGGTCTATCACATTGAGAGTTTTTTGTAATTTGGGTAACCAAATCCTGCATCCATCATAAATTAGTGCAATAACAGAAATGATGATATTCACTTCTTTGATTGATCTTATTGATTCACATCAGCAATGTTACTCACAAGTCAGGCAGAAAATCATAGCTTGAGTGAATCCTGTGTGGAATAAATCTCACATCAATGAATATATTCACATGCTCTTGTCAATAAATATTTCATGCTTAAGTTGGAGTCTTAAAGCCGGGATATTTTTAAATTTGTCATTTCATGAGTGGATGTCATGAGTGTTTATTGCATAATAACCTACCAACTCATAGCACATTGTTATGTGCTATGAGTTCACTGTGCACTGAGTCAATGAGTATAGAGGCAGTGTATACAACCCCTGGCAAAAATTATGGAATCACCAGTCTTACTATTGTAGAAAAAAGGACATCACAGACATGCCACAAACTACAATAATTTAAAATGACAACTTTCTGGCTTTATAAAACACTAATAGCAATCAATAAAAAATTTGTGGTAGTCAATAGCAATTGCTGTTTTAAATCAAGCAGAGAGGAAAAAAAAGACTCAATTCTGAAGAAAAAATTATGGAATCATGAAAAACAAAAAGCTAAAGACTCCAACACCCCACAACAAAATTGTTGCACCATCTCTCGCTGGTTGATGATTAATACAAACAGTATTCTTCGTCAACCTGGCTCCAACTTTCTCTGTTGCAAGATCAGCTTTGCAAGTTGGAATCTTGTCATGGCTCCAACTTCTATTACTTAAATGTCCACCACAGAATTTCAATTGGATTGAGATCTAGACTATTTGTAGACCTTATGTGTCTGTCTGAAAGGAAAGTTTTCACAGTTTTTGCTCAATGCATTACCATCTTGAAAAATAATATCCTCCCCAAACATTCTTTCAGTTGATGGAAAAAGTGTTCAAAATGCTTCCCCAGTGCTTTTACCTGATGTGCAGCCCCATATCATTAATGACTGTAGAAATTGACATGTTTTCTTAAGGAAGTCATCTTCATGAACCTCATTGAAAGAGAACTAATCAAAAGTTACAGCATCATCACCTTGCCAAATGCTGAGTCACGATTCATTACTGAATACGGCTTTCATCCAGTCATCCTCGGTCCAGGATTGCTTGTCCTTAGATCATTGCTTCTCGGTATAGTCCGAAGGTCAAGCACAGACAGCACAGTTTTCAGTTATGAGCCAATCGGAACAGGGCAGCAATTGTGGCCTGTTTTAAGTTTAATATACTTACAAAAGTGAGTACATCTTATGACTGTCTCAAACAAACTCATTTTATAAAGTGATATTTACTCAAACTGTTGAGTAGAATGAACACGAAGTCGTGAAGAAGAAATTTGTGTGTCAACATGAAGTTCACGTTAATGCAGCCTTCATTCATTTTAGATGCTCAAAATGCTGCTCGGGCTGAAATGCACAGCTTTGCCAAATGAGTTGTCTCCGCTATCCTGTTAAGGAAAATCAACATAAAAACCATTTGCCCTCATAGTTATCACATATTAAGTCACTCTGTATAAGAAATGTCGATGTCAACGTGAAGTTCATGTTAATGCAGCTTTCATGATTTTTCGACGCTCAAAATGCTGCGCTTTGGGCTGAAATGTACATTCGTGTCAAATGTCTTGTGCCCGCTCAAAAGAACTCATGAACACCATTTGCCTTCATGTTTATCACATTTGAAGTCATTCTGAAGAAGAAATTTCTCTGTTAACATGAAGTTCACGTTAGTGCAACCTTCATGATTTTTGTACATCTAAAAAGCTTTTTCTGATCTGAAATGCCCACTTTGGTACAATATGTAGTCCAAACAATTCCTTCAAACAAATCAACTTAAACAGCATTTGTCATCATATTTATCTCATTTCAAGTCATTCTGAAGAAGAAATTTTTTTGAAAACAGTTCAGCCTTCATGATTTCTCGCTGCTTCATATGTTGTTCCGAAGCTAAAATGCACACCACAAATTCTTCAAACCAGATGAACTTAAACATCATTTGCCTTCATATTTATCACATTTGAAGTGTTTCTGAAGAAGAAATTTGTGTGTCAACATGAAGTTCACGCTACTGCAGCCGTCATGATTTTTATACGTTCAAAATGCTGTTCCTGAGCTGAAATGGACCCTGTGGTAAAATATGTTGTCCCCAGGGGATTGTCGTCTCTTTTTCAGGGTGGCAAAGGCTTCTATCATTCATTGTGATTTAGTTACTGAAAGTGTCTCTTTTTCAGTTCACATGACTGCAAGACTGAAGTCTTTTGTGACCCACTGTTTGACGTAGCCAGGAGTGCAGTCGACGCAGTGCACTAAAGGACCTTTCACACAAGCAGCTGCTTACAGGCACTGTTAGGGCAACTTGAATGGTTGCCACTTGGATGGTTGCATTTACCCTGTTTTGCAAGTTCAATCAAGTTGAATTTACTCAAGAAGTTCAAGGAATTTGAGCAATTCCTTCAAACAAAATCAACTTACACATCATTTGCCTTCACATTAACTGATGGTATCTGAACAAATCTGTAGATAGATTATGTGTACTTTATGGTTAAAGAAAGGTAAACCACTGTAGATCATGATAACACCAGTACGTCCACACTACACCATCTGACAGCACAGTAATGAACCTGTTACTACCAGAAATAGAAGCTCTGCTGTCCGTCTCTAACAGCATTACTGCAGCGCTCTCTCTAAAACTGTACTTCCATAACCGTGTTTCTTTTCTCACAGTTGGTTTTTTAAGGGTCAGCTTTTGTCTGTATCACTTCATCATGACACTGAATGCTTGTTTTTCTTCTCATAAGTCTCCCAGCAGCTTCGTTTACCAAAACCTACACGGTAGAAAAACACATGAACTCACAGTTTACAGTAAGATGTCTCCACAGCATACAAAGGCTGCTTGTAGAATCTAATATTTTGTGTATGCTAGATAAAAAAATAAAAGCTAAACTTAGGCTTCTTTCTTCTTTTTAGTAAAAATCTAAGTCCAAATACAATAGTTAATCATACCATAAGAATTTGGGCTCAGTTTAGAAAACATTTCGGGCTACAGAGACCTTCTGTTTTTTCACCTGTCAAGTCAAACCACATGTTCACTCCTTCCTGTACTGATCCTGCATTTAACCTATGGTCTAATAAAGGGATTAAGTCAATTTGTAATTTGTATACAGATGACATATTTATGTCTTTCTCGCAACTGTCCCAAACCTATGACTTGCCTAAGAACCATTTCTTCCGTTACTTACAAGTTAGGAGCTTAGTACAAAAGACTTTTAGCTCATTTCCAAATAAGCCTATAAAGTTGTGCATTGAAAATATTCTTGAATTGAATTCAGATAAGAAAGGACTAGTTGCCCATCTCTACAATCTCATCTACAGTATTAATCCACACTCCACTGAACACCTAAGGAAGGCCTGGGATTCAGACCTGGGAGTAGTTCTGAGAGATGATCAGTGGGACTCCGTCTTAAATTTGATACATACATCATCTACATCTGCCAAGCATGCTTTAATTCAACTGAAGGTGGTGCACAGGGCTCATTTTACAAGGGCCAGGTTGGCAAAGATCTATCCCCGATGTAGAGGTCAGCCAGCAGACCTAATACACTTGTTTTGGTTGTGTCCAAACCTTTCCACCTTTTGGGAAAATATCTTCAAAGCTTTTAGTGAGATGTTTGGAACCCAGCTAACTCCTGATCCGATCTGTGCCCTCTTTGGTTTGATACCTGAGGAATCTCGAAATGCCTTACCAATTAAAGCTTGCGCTGTCATAGCTTTAACCACACTTCTTGCGAGGCGTTTGATCTTTTTCAAATGGAAACAACAGGCTCCCCCATCTTTCTCTCATTGAGTAAATGATGTCATGTACTTTTTAAAACTAGAGAAAATCAGCTGTACACTTAAAGGATCTTCTCAATCTTTTCTCAAAACATGGAGACCCTTTCTTGACTTTTATGACTCCTTGCAAGAGCCCCTTGACAATGAATGAGGTGAGATCTACTTATTTTATCTCAGCAGTGAGAACACCCTCCTCCCCCTTTTTCCCCCTTCCTCTTCTCTTCTTTCTTCCCCTTTTTTTCCTCAAATTTATTTTTTAAATTTACCCATCTGTTATTTTATCTGCTCTATTTTTGCTTTCTTTTCCTTAGTTGTGTTTCATTACTCCTCAAATGTGCTTTACATCATGTAAACGGTGGGTGGGTAGCACAGAGGGATGGGAATGGTGAATTTATTTTTTCTATTGTATTTGCTGAACAAAGCTCTGTTACATTCATACATGAGTGTATTAATTGAAGTGATTTGCATTTGTTCTGTCATTTATGTCCCTATGGGAAAATAATTGTAAAAAACCAATAAAACATATTGAAAAAATAAATAAATAAAAGCTAAACTTGTGTTGGACTGTGAAGCCTTGGTCCGTGCATACATCATGGTGTGCTTTCTGTGTTCACCTGGGTCTTCTCATGTTGTGTCTGAGTCCACATGAAATAAACGGCCGTGTTGGTCCGAGGGACGGCTGCCACTGATGGATAATGGACAAGGTGTCAGATTACAGTGTAAGGAACACAATTTAAACCCTTATTCCAGCTCTGAGCCGGGCTGTCAGATTAACTCTGACATGTCACATGTGTCTGCATGTGTGATGATCCCAAAGGATTGATGCACTTAGAAGTGACTGGCCTGGCCATGGAGAAGCACCCATCAGGAAGACCTGAATGCATTCTGTTTGACACTGAAATACTGCATCTGCAAACCATTTACCTTCAGGATGCAGCAGAGAGAATGGGTTTTTAAAACTCCCTTTACATGTACACAGTGAATATCACGGAGGATTGTTGGAATATTATGTCATCATTAAAGACATCTCAGCAGAACATTGTTGGTACAACCCGGTCTCACGGGGATTCGTGAAACTGTCACGTAAGTTTTAGTTTCGGTTTCGTGCGCACCAACACGATTTCGTCATGTTTTTCGTGCCGCTCACCACGAAATGTTTTTCGCTGTGGTAATCACATCTGAAAGTGGTTTATACCGGCGGATTCATGACGATCTAAGCTGGGCTGGTTGGTATCAGGGAATGTCTGCATACAAATAAATCTTAGATCTACAGCTTGGTGCTTTGGTGCTGTTAATGACAGAATACACGACGGCTCAACAGTTTGGGGTCATCATGAAAACTCCCACTTTTATCCATGTGCTAACATAACTGCACAAGGGTTTTCTAATCATCAATGAGCCTTTCAACACCATTAGCTAACACAATGTAGCATTAGAACACAGGAGTGATGGTTGCTGGAAATGTTCCTCTGTACCCCTATGGAGATATTCCATTAAAAATCAGCCGTTTACAGCCACAATAGTCATTTACCACATCAACTATGTCTACTTTGAATTTATTATTTATTTAATGCTATCTTCATTGAAAAAAAAATGCTTTCATTTCAACAATAAAGACATTTCTGAGTGACTGCAAACTTTTGAATGGTGGTGTTTCCCATATTGTGTCTCTTTCTGGTTGTTTTGTGTATTTTCTTCGGCTGTTTTGTGTCTTTGTGGTTGTTTTGTGTATTTTCTTTGGCTTTTTTGTGTCTTTGTGGCTGTTTTGTGTATTTTCTTTGGCTACTTTGTGTCCTTCTGGTTGTTTGTGTATTTTCTTAGGCTGTTTTGTGTCTTTCTGGTTGTTTGTGTATTTTCTTAGGCTGTTTTGTCTCTTTCTGGTTCTTTTGTATATTTTCTTTGGCTGTTTCTTGTCTTTCTGGTAGTTTTTTGTATTGTCTTAGGCTGTTTTGTGTCTTTCTGGTTGTTTTGTGTATTTTTTTAGACTGTTTTGTCTCTTTGTGGTTGTTTTGTGTATTTTCTTAGGCTGTTTTGTGTCTTTCTGGTTGTTTTGTGTATTTTCTTAGGCTGTTTTGTGTCTTTCTGGTTGTTATTGTATTGTCTTAGGCTGTTTTGTGTCTTTCTGGTTATTTGTGTATTTTCTTAGGCTGTTTTGTGTCTCTGTGTTTTCCTCTTACATCTCTGATTGCTTATTTTGTGTTTTTTAATTGTTGTTTTGTGTAAAAAAAAAAAAAAGATAAATTGTTCACACTTTCTGAAGCTGAACTCAGATTTTCACCTTGTTTTTTTTTTTAATTCTGAAACAGAAAAAACAACAACATTCTAAACAGAATTGTGTCATCAGGGCAGATAAGCGCAGCTTGTAGATGATCTGTAGTCATTCTCCAGCAACACTGAGAGACACATCCACATGTTTGGGACAAGAGTGATTTGAAGACGACCAAAACTTGAGCATTCAGCAACTCTGAGGACTAAGCTTCATCTCAACCTCTCTGAAACCAGGAAGAGAACATCAGACTGAAACATGTCATCGTGGCCAACCTCAGATATCTCTGGTGCATCAGGTAAATGAAGCTCAACACTAGCACGGTGATAAACGTGTCCTCTATGAAAATACACTTACACACCTAAATGTAGCAGAGGACAGAGCAGCTCCAGGTCACATTCTTTATGAAAATCCTGGAAAATCCTCGTCTGTTTTATTTAAGAGCAGCGTTTGCTACAGATTGTTGTTCAGATACAATGAGAAAAGTAGAACAAAATAAGAGTAAATTAAAATATTAGAGAAAAAGGGAATCTCCAGTTTAGTTGTGTCTTCATGTGTCCTGTTGTAGAGCTGTAACTTCTAAATGTGTCACTGCAGGGTTTTCATATAACATTTTATTTCATGTGTTTTTAAGCATTATGTCTTAACTTCAGGTAACTTTACATTATAGAAGATACTGTAAGGTGATTATCCATGTTTTTTATCTGAATTTGTAATGCCATTCTTATGTGCCTGCTGCAAACACTGCTGTTTTTTTTTTGTTTTGTTTTGGTGTGGGGTTTTTTTCTTTCTGGAACCTGCGCCTCTGAAAGTGGCTGCAAAGTTTGGTGTTTCTTAACTGTTTTTGCTGTATTTTTTCGTATTTTGTCGTGTTTTGTCGGCTGCTGATAGAGGTTTCTGCTGGGAGAAGAGTTTATTCAAGAGAGGAGATTTATTTTTAGTGAGACACAACAAATCTACACAGCATCATCCAATTCAGTGGGCATCTTAAGGTGTTTTAGTGGTTTCCATGCTGGTGCAAAGGTGAAGGCTATCAAATATAGATATAAGCCCTTTAGTCATGATGGGAAACGTTAAATCTCTGCCAAACAAAAGTGGTGAACTGGAGACACTGGTGAAGACGGTTAAAACATACGGTGAATGCAGTCTGCTGTGTTTTACTGAAACCTGTTTGAATCAAAACATCTCAGACTCAGCTGTGGGTCTACCTGGCTTCACCCTCATAAGGTCAGACAGAGATGCTAAAGCTAGTGGTAAGAAGAAAGGAGGAGGTCTGGCTTTATTTGTTAACCAGAGATGGTGTAACTCCTCACACAGAACTGTTCAGGAGAAGTTGTGTTGTCTAAATATCAAACTGTTGGCAGTAGCCCTTTGGCCATATTACAGTATGTTCCACGGGAGTTCAGTCATATCATAACAATACTTGTGTACATCCCACCCAAAGCAACTGACTTGGTTCCATGACACTGTTGCTAGGATACAGACTCAACATCCTGAGCCAATTGTAATACAGTTTTTCTCAGTATCTTTAGTACGTCTTTCAGATCAGAACTGAAATTCTCTCAACTTCTTATTCAGTCTCCACATCACCGTGTCTCCGGTCCACATCAAAAATCAGTTTCTCATTTCTCTGAACCAGTTGTAAATGTTTTGCTTCATCCATGAAATGATTCTGTCCAATTCTCTGCTGTTTCCTCCATTATCAGCTGCTTCCGTCCAGCTGATCTAAACGTATTCTAACGGGTCTCTGTTGAATAGTCTCACCCCCACAACATTTAGCATTAGTTCATCACATCAGTCTTTACCTGCAGAACGGTTGAACAGGCTGTCAGAAGATGTCAGGATGTTTCTGTACATTTCCACTAGACTTTCTTTCTAAATCTGTCCTGAATTGTTAAACTGCTCTCAGGTGAATCTTGTCTTTCTCTAAGTGTGAAGGGTTAGAGTTTTCTGAAATCGCTCAAAGACTGTGTGAATGAGTTCAATCTTTTTTAATCAGTTTGTTCAGACGCCTTGCATCCTTGTTCTTTATACTGCCTCCCCAGCAGACTGCAGCATAAAACAGGACACCTGCTACCACAGACTGATGAAACATCTGCAGCATCTTACTGCACATGTCCAGCGATTGAAGCCATAAAGTCGGCTCTGGCCCTTTTTGTAGATGAAGTCTACGTTTGTAGACCAGTCTAGCTTATTATCAAGGTGGATACCTAAATATTTATGATGTCCACAAGTGTTCACTGGATGAAGAGGTTTGTTTCTGTGGAAATCTATGATCATTTTCTTTGTCTTGGAGGCGTTGAGTAGCAAACAGTTTTAGTGACTCTAGTCACTGAAGGCACTTATCAGTAGATGGAGGCCATTCTGACAAACATGGATAATCCACTTCACATCTGCCTCAGAGAACAACAAAACATCAGTGGACAGCTCCTATCCCTGCAGGACTGGAAGATTCAGAAAATCTTTCTACCATCAGCAATTAGACTATTTAATTAATTCTAAAGTAAACAGATGAGACCAGACAATTGAATTTCCCTTCGGGGATTAATAAAGTTATTGTATTGTTGCTCTAAATGTTCCATTTAAATTACAGTAATCAGACTTGAAGTCAGTGGTTTGACGTTTATCTGATCTCTCTGATTTTAAATGTGTTCTTCTAAACGGGTCAGACTATCATCAGTATTGATATATTTCTAGTTAATGTTCATGATATGTGACTGAATGGTCCACACATGTTGAAAATATATTTTTCTCCACAGTCGCACCAACAGCACCTGAGGTCCAGCTGGGTCAAACGCTGCTCAGCAGCTCGTCTCGCTACTTCGTTCTGGACTTCATTGGTGAAGGCTGCTTTGGAAAAGTAGCCAGATGCTGTGACATGGACACCGACAAGACAGTGGCTGTCAAGATCATCAAAAACACTGATTTTGCCCAGGACACCGAAAAAGAGGTACAAATTTTGACTCTTTTTGATTATATTTCCGTACTCTGGTGTTGAATTCTCCAGCAGAATATGTACCATGAGCTGCTGATATTTTCTCTTCATGTAATGTAGACTACATCCTCCTATTTTCTCCCCAGCTCTCCATGTTGAAAGCGATCAGTGTCCTCAATCCAGACCTCACTAATGTGGTCAAGTTCTTTGAGCAGTTTGAACACATCGGGCACACCTGTCTAGCATTTGAGATGCTGGAGAGAAGTCTCTATGACCTGATTGAAAAACAAGACTATCAGCCATTGTCTCTCCAGGAGATCCGCCCTATTGCAAAGCAGGTTTGTTTGATTGGACTATAAACAATCCTCTATTTTTATGCTGATCAGTGAATATAACCATAGCCCTACCTCTAATCCTGCACTGCAACATGTGGTCGACTAAATCCCAAACCTGTCCATTCTTGTTTTGTCCCTGCAGCTGATGGTTGCTTTGGACGCCTTGAAGGGTCTTGGTATCCTCCACGCAGACATCAAACCGGACAACGTCACGTTTGTCAATCTGCAGGACCAGCCCCTCAGGGTCAAATTAATCGACTTTGGTCAAGCCATGTCAGCCTCCAAAATCCGGGCTGGGCTGGAAATTCAGCCATGGGGGTACAGGTGGGTTCCTCCTGAATGGCTCAGATGTTTTTCTGGATGAGAAGTCTAAACTTCCACCTGGTTCTGTTTGGCCTCAAACCTCGCCAACAGATGTCTCATATTTGACTAGTCTTCCTTCCTCAGGGCTCCAGAAGTTGTCCTCGGCCTCCCGTTCACTGAGACTGTTGATGTGTGGGGCATGGGCTGCATCCTGGCCTTCCTCTACCTCGCTGACAACCCCTTCCCTGTTGACTGCCTCTGCTTCAGAACAATATCTAGAACCAAGTGGAAGTCTCATGCACAACATCAGTTGATGTGAATGTATATTATATTTGCAGATGAAATGCATTGTTGACGTTCTGGGTCTGCCGGACGACCACCTGCTCCACGCTGGAATAAACACCAAGTTCTTCTTCACTGAGCAGGAGGCTGCTGATGGTCCAACTTGGAGATTGATGGTAGAGTCACAAATTTGTCTCGATTATTGTTGGTGAAATATTTTTGTGAGCTATTCTAAAGCAGTTTTCATATATTTGTGTTTTTCCTTAAGACACCAGAAGAATACTCAGATGTCAACGGCATTGAAGCAAAGCCATGGAGCAACTCGGTGGTGCTGCCCAGCCCTCTGGAGGAGCTGGTAGATGTAGGTGCTCTCTGCTGTGTTGTATTAGTTTAGACTGAATAAGCTCCAGTTGTTGATTTCTCTCTGAAAGGTGAGAGCTGATCAGCTAACCTGACTCTGTTTCCAAATGCAGATCTATCCGAGAAAAGGCTGTGCTGAATTTGAGGACACACTTGCTTTTGTGGACTTCCTGAAACAACTGCTGCATCTTGACGGGGATCAAAGAATCTCTCCCCGTGAAGCTCTGCAGCACCCATTTATCACCATGTCCCACCTGCCTGTGAACACTATCAGCATAGAATAGTAAGTTTACACCAATAGTAGAGAACACATGAGGCTGGATGATCTGATGGAGTTAGTGATTAACTGATTTTTTACTTTATCCAGTTTGATCACCTTGAAAGCTCTGATGAGCATCTGCCGGTGGAGGACTCAGCAGACAAGCTGAACATCTCAGAAGCCTCTAAACCTGGACTTTCCTGGACTTCTGATGGAGCCTTTGACTCCAATGATGAAGAACCACCTCTTTGGTCCAAAGACGAAGAAACACTCCTCTGGTCTTCTGATGGTGAAGAATCACTTGTGCCGACTTCTAATGTAGTTTTTGACTCCTATGATGAAGAACCACATCCCATGTCTTCTGATGGAGATACATCCAGAGACCTCAGAGCCTCAGCCTCCTCTGGTTCTGGTAGAAAAATGCTGAACAGGGTTCAGAACTTCTTCAGCCGACTCGGGGCTGCCTTTAGCTGCTGCTGGCGTCCCACGGTCGAGGACTGACTGCATTTTACTTATTTGAGTTTCCTTTCTGGTTTCTTATTTCAGTTGTGTTTTTTGTTCTATATTTTAGTTGACTTTGGGAACCTTATTTGAGTTCATCTTTATGTTTCTTTTTTGAATTTGTTGTTTTGCTTCCCTGCTTGTTTTCAGTGAATAAATAAATCCGCATGCTGTTGGGCATAAGGGAAATACAATTTCTCACACAGTCTTCATTACTGGCTACAAGTCAACAAGAACAGACACCTGCTGTTTTGAGCAGCGATTCCCAAACCGTGGTACAAACACCTCAGGTGGTTTGTCTGCAGTATCAGCGATTACTAGAAAAATTAACTCAATGCTAAACTTTTATTGAACTATTTATGGGTCTGAATGAGCTTGAGAGGAAGGATAACAGTGAACTGTAATGATGGACAGATAAAAGGAATGCAGAGATGAGTAACTGAACGAGTGGATAAATGGTTCAAATAGGTACCCATAGGTATGAGAGCTACACCTCCTGACCTGGTGTTTATTCTTACTTCAGCAATCTGTCTGAGGATTTTTATCTATGACCATTCATGAATAAGAATGCTAAAACACATATTTTATCTGTAGCACGGCAAAAACAAGGCATCACACTGGGTTTGACTCGGTTCTACCAGCTTCTTTAAGTCAGGACCTTCTCTCATTCACAGTTTGTTCATCCGTCTTCCCAGCAAACTGAAATCTGCTACTGAGGTGCACGTAAAATGTTTTTTTCTGTCTCTGCTGCCTCAAACCTTCCTTCAGTCCTCTGTCCTGCTGTTTGTATAGACAACCGGTAATTTACCTCGTCAGTCAATCCATGACAACTATTCCACAAATGTCTGCGTTACATGGAAACTAATGTCTGCTAAAGCTACAGTACGCAGAAATCTAGGTTTTGTAATGGCCACAGTCAGAGCTCATGCTTAGGTAAAGTGATTGTAAATGAGCTTATATGGCTGTAACATATGACTGAGGACCTGTCCAAGATCTTTCACCCTAAGTCAGATGGGACAGGCTTCACAGGACAATGGGACGTATCAGAACTTGTACCCAACTTTACAAGTCACTGAAAACATAAACTCTAAATAAACAATGATGTCAAATTGTTTTTCAGAACAATGCTGTCCTGATATGAACATGAGCTCCACACAGGCTCTGGTTCACAGCTGAACTCCTAGTTAGTGCAGGTACAAGTTGATGAGTTAGAATGAAGTTCATCCTGAACTCTGAACACAGTGGTAAGGAGGCCTGTAAGGGTCAGGAGAGGAAGGCAACCTCTACATGCTCAGTGTGACATAAAACAATACCATCAGTGGATAAACAAGTTGTAAAAATTACAGCCACCAGAGCTTTCGGTGTAAAAACACTCCATTAAATATTTAGGATCATACAACAACAAACTAATTTATCTCTGAGGTAAAAACATCTTTACCTTTGTAGTTAAAACTACAGTATTGTTACCAAAAAGCAGACGGTCCAGTCTGTGAGACAGGAGAGTATTGTGACAGACAGAAACGACATATGAGCTCCATGCTGGGACTAATAAAAGACAGCACAAATCATCTACAATGTGGCATCAGACTGGATGGGAAAGACGTGGAAGAGGGAAAGGAGGGTGTAGCTGACAGTTTGACAAGTCACTTTCAGGTCCCTGCCACCTCTGAACAATAAGAGCAAAAAGGCCTTTCAACATGCAAAGGGAGCCTTATCAGATGCAGGCTGCAGGTTAACATGAGAATAAAGCATGAGCACAGACTGATAGCAGGCTGAGGAACACCTAACATGCTGTCTACATACATGCACCCAAACATACATAAAACACATATGAACGTGCGTGTTGCCGTGTTTGTGAGAGTTCTACGAGCAGAAAGTGACTGAAAATATTTGACAGTGGCCCATCACTGCATTATCTCCTCCAGCAGGCTTCCACATCATTGTACACACACACTCTGATCAGTGTGTGAGAATGAGCAATGGAACACAATATGACTGAGGCTTGAAATTACCTTTTCAGATTGCCAGCCAATACAGCCAGCAGATTTTTATGTTATCATTCTCTCAGAATTCCCACAAGATGGAATGAAACCGATTTAGCTCCACACAATGTTGAACCACTGGACAGAAGGAAACAACATCTGTGTTCTTAGAACCTCTAAAGGAGAGCAGATTTAAAGCAGTGCGGCAAGCAACAGTCAGACAATCTAAAGTCAACGTACTCAGAGACTTTCTTACGTTTGTTCTGTCAGTCTGAGTGTTGTTGATGCTGATGAAAACATTTTCAACAACTCTTCCTAAATAATTCAATATTACAGCTCAATATCTGCTTAATTTGGCTGAAGTCCTGACAGAGAGGAGACCGTAGCTAATGCTAAGATAAATACCTCAGTGTTGGTCTGTGTGTGTCCAGGGCTATATTTATTAATCATTCTAACAATACAATGTGTGGCATAAATATTCATCTTGGTGTAATTCTCATGTAGACACAGCTGTGTTCACATGTTCCTGCAGTAGTATTATTGGTCACATGGTCTCAACATGAGACCCTCGATGGAGTGTTTTTCAGAAACACAGCTCTTGCAGTGTGTGGCCTTGTCCACCAGGTGGCAGAACATGCTTTGCAGAACACATGCTGTATGGCTGGGATCTCCTTAGTAAAAGATCTGACTCAGGTTGGTGGTACTTTCAAAAGACTGATTTCATGCAGATAAAGGCCTGGTTTAGTTTGGTGACATGTCAGTTAAAGGTGTGTGTAAAAAAAACACACATTTCAGTTTTAGTAGATACAGCTAGAAGATCCCCGGTTCGTGTCCCGGCCTTCCTGGGATCTTCCTGCATGGAGTCTCCATGTTCTCCTGTACATGTGTGGCTTTTCTCCAGGTTCTCCAGCTTCCTCCCACAGTCCACAAACATGCTGAGGTTAACTGGTGATTCTAAACATCTGTAGGTGTGAACGTGAGTGTGATTGTTTGTCTCTATGTGTAGCCCTGTGATAGACCGTTACCTGTCCAGGTGAACCTGTGACAGACTGTTACCTGTCCAGCTGAATGTTCACCCTCAGTCAGCTGGGATAGACTCCGCCCCCCCATGACCCTGATGAGGATTAGGCAGTGTATAGATGATGGATGGATGGATAAATCTTAGTTCAGGTGATCCTAAACCAGCATCTCTTAGTTTTGTTGTTATGCCTCAGCTTACCACGATGCACGGAGCTCCTCTCCTCTATTTATTCACTCCATACTTTTATATGCTTTACCTGGGTCTCTGCTCTCTCCCATAGTTCGTGTTTTGTCTTCTCTCTCCCTGTACCTCTGCATGTTTCTGATCTTCAGTTATCGGTCTCACCAACCTGCTCAGAGTTTATTGTCTTTTGGTGTCTTTTGTCTTTCAGCTCTTTGTAGTAGATGTTTGTCCGCCTTCAATTTCTTCTTGTTAAAAGGGAGTTTGATCAGTTTCTCTGGTCAAAGAAGAAATGTTGGGCTTCTCTGTAATATTCTTTAAGGTCTTGATTTTTACTGTCTACAGAGCCCTGAGATGACAAGTGTCACGATATACTTCTACTTCATAGACTACTGTTCAAGTGTTTGGGCTCATCCAGACAATTCCATGTTTTCCATTAAACTCCCATTTTTATCCATGTGGTAACAAAACTGCACAAGGGTTTTCTAATCATCAATGAGCCTTTCAACACCATTAGCTAACACAATTTAGCATTAGAACACAGGAGTGATGGTTGCTGGAAATGTTCCCCTGTACCCCTATGGAGATATTCCATTAAAAATCAGCCGTTTACAGCTACAATAGTCATTTACCACATTAATTTTTTCTCACTGAATTTATCATTCATTTCATGTTATCTTTGTTGAAAAAAATGCTTTTCTTTCAGAAATAAGGATATTTCTAATTGACCCCAAATTTTAGAACAGTAGTGTAATTAAAATTGCCAACTGTATGAACAAAACAAAACAAGAAGCATCTGATGACGTGAACCATGAATGGCAGAAAATAGATCATAATATGGTAGAGTTTAAATACACAGATGACTGACTATTGGGACTTCTGGTTTCATCTGTTCCCAGAGATCACAAAAATACCACCAAAACAGAAGCTGTGTCTGAGTGGAAGAACAGGGCACTGATGCAGAAACTATAAACAGCTGAGATTAAAGGCTTTCCCACAAACACTACCAGGCAATGTCCTGGCTAATGTTTACTCACTACCAAGGAAAATAGATTAAAAGTCTGTGTGTGTTAGCGGTGTGTGTTAGCGGCATGTGTTAGCGGGGTGTGTTAGTGGTGAGTGTTAGCGGTGTGTGTTAGCGGGGTGTGTCTGTGTGTTAGTGGTGTGTGTCTGTGTGTGTTAGTGGTGTGTATTAGCGATGTGTGTTAGCGGTGTGTCTTAGCGGTGTGTGTTAGTGGTGTGTTAGTGGTGTGTGTGTCTGTGTGTGTTAGTGGTTTGTCTTAGTGGTGTGTGTTAGCGGGGTGTGTTAATGGTGTGTGTTAGTGGGGTGTGTTAGCGGTGTGTTTGCGGGGTGTGTTAGTGGTGAGTGTTAGCGGCGTGTGTGTTAGTGGTGTGTGTTAGCGGGGTGTGTCTGTGTGTATTAGCGGTGTGTGTTAGCAGCGTGTGTTAGCAGGGTGTGTTACTGGTGTGTTAGCAGTGTGTGTTAATTCAATTCAATTCAATTCAATTTTATTTATATAGCGTCAATTATAGCGTGTTGTGTGTCTGAGTGTGTTGCTGTGTGTTAGCGGTGTGTGTTAGCGGGTTGTGTTAGCGCGGTGTGTCTGTGTGTGTTAGCGGTGTGTGTTAGCGGTGTGTGTTAGTGTTGTGTGTCTGTGTCAGGCGTAAACTAACTGTGGCGTCACCCATTGGTTTCAACGCCGAGAAAATGAAGCCCGGATTTTGCTACTTCCTGGTCGCCGTTTTGGATTTTTTGGAGCCAGTGACGTAAAAAGCGTCATCAAACAGACTGGACCGGAGAGCAACTAGGGGCAGGATTGGCTGAGGACTCTCTTATCCCGCCCACGTTTTACCGCAGAGGCTTCTGTTGCTGTCCATCAAGTATAACCACGCCCCCTGGCTCCGCCAACTTTAACGATTTATTTAAAATTCAGTATTGATTTATTTTAAGATCGGCCACCTGATCTCTCATTTTGACCATGAAAACTAACGGGAAAAAATCCTGAGCTGTAGAAAATCAATCTATCAAATTTTATTTTTTCCAAAAATGAATTGGGGTCTATGGAGAAAAAGCTTTTTGGAGCCAACCCTAGCGGACGGCGGGATATTGCAAGTTTTTGACACTTCCGGGTTGGCTTCAATTCTGGAGCCAGATGCTACGTCCATTATATATACAGTCTATGGTCTGTGTGTGTTAGCGGTGTGTGTTAGTGGTGTGTGTCTCTGTGTGTTAGTGGTGTGTGTTAGCGGTGTGTGTTAGCGGGGTGTGTCTGTGTGTGTTAGTGGTGTGTGTATGGAGCTGTGAATCATGTCAAGCTTGGAGAAGTTCAGCATGTTCCAAAAAAGAGAAAGAAAGAGTCAAGTCAAGAGTGGTTCATGCTACAGTACACGTATTGGTACCGAACCGTTCAGTACAGGCCCGTATGGTTCGGTACAGAGGTGTACCGCGGTACGAAAATTTTAAGACTATTAAGAATGTACAGAATTGTTTGAATTGTGAAACCTAAAACTTCGTAGTGCCCACAGCTGCGGTGGATGTTTTCCCGCTCACAGTCGTGCAGTATTGCGGAACTAAAAACAAGTAGGAGTTTCCAGGGAACCACAGGATGGGAGGAATTGTTTATTCTCCTGCCGGTGTTGTGCCGAGATATACATGCAGGTCGTGGGAGCGCGCCCTCTCTGCTAAAATGGAAACTATGAGACGACAAACTGTTTTCTACGGCACAGTACTTTTTGATAATGAAAAGATGCTATATGAAAGTTTGGACCTGCATGCAGATCTCGACTGGCAGGCACAACTCGGCACAACACCGGCACTTCATGGCTAATGCGAGCAACAAGAAGAAGAAGCTAGAGCTGGAAGACGCTCCGGCATCATTAAAATCACCCATTTGGGATCACTTCGGTTTCCCAGTGAAGTACGAAAAAGTAGAAAAACAAGTGGGCAAGACAAAAGCCGAATGCCGACACTGTGAAGCGGTCCTCAACTACGCATCCAGCAACACGTCAAACTTAGACACGCATTTGAAAAAGCACCATCCAAGCGTATTATTACAATATTGTATCTATTGACCCAGATGACAAAGATAATCAATAGCGGTAATTTTACTTTGATTTGGCCAGAAATGAGTCCCATGCTAAGTCAACCTTTTCACTACAAAACGAACATTAGCTTGACTCTGCTGTTCAGAGAAAACACCACCTGCCTCATCAGAGCAGCGGGCTACAAAATGAAATGAATCAGAGCAGAGGTAGGTACAGACTTCATTTAAGTCCTGAGCTTTTAACAAATTTGAAGAGACAAGATAATATGACCTCAGTGTTTGTTTTTTGTAACTGAGTTCCAGTCAGTTTTAGAGTTGAGTTGTTTTCAACAGGTTTCTGATAACATTTAAATCACTTCATGGACTCATGTGAAGCTAACAGAGTGGAGCTTCAGTCAGCCTCAATGTTCAAAGGTCTGCAGAGTCAATGAAGTCACTTCCTTAATAAAACAATGCACAATTTTTGTTGCATCTATCGAATATTGTCAGTTTTGTTTATTTCAGTGTTTTATGATCTTATTTCATCTTGACACAATTTCATTTTTATCCTGTAAATTCCCTGATTTTATTTTAAAACCTCGTTTAGTTTTAATCTAGATTTTCCCATGTAAACACAGTGTACCACCACATCATCAAATAATATCCTAATTTTATATCATTACCAACATTATTTTGAATGAAAACAAACTGTTTTAATGAGGCAGAAAAAGTAAAAAGCACAGCATGAAACGACTGATTTAAAAATACTGTAGTCAGCAGTTATTTAATGTCTTTCACCGTAAAAAAGTAAAACCTTTATTTAACTCAGAGTATGGCAATCTGAAATATAAAGAAATATCAGTTCACTGAGCTTTAATGTAATCTTTTTTTGTTTTTTTTATTGTAACATTGTTCCAGCTAAGCAGTGCTAAACCATATTATATGTAAATCCCTTCTCACACTGGTGTGGTGCATCTGCATCCCATGCATACCTCTAACTGTTAAGTACACATAAAGGACGATAGAAAAGCTTTGGCATATACTTCCTTTGACGTGACATGTTTAGTCATTTCAGTCCACGCCTTTAGAGATTCATTTATCCCAGGTTACTGATTGCTTGCTCTCTACCTCTCCGTGTAGCTTTTTCTCTCATCAGATTTTGTAGTTTAGTTCACACCATCCATGTATGCCTTGTATGTATTGTAGTTTAGTTCACACCATCCATGTATGCCTTGTATGTATTGTAGTTTAGTTCACACCATCCATGTGTGTGTTACATGTATTATCAGTGTTACCTGTGCTGGTGCCTCATACCAAGAGGTGCTGCAGCTGATCCCATTTGTATCCCTAAAACAGGGGTGTCGAACTCCTTTTAGTTCAGGGGTCACGTTCAGCCCAAATTGATCTCAAATGGACCAGTAAAATCATTACATAATAACTGATAAATAACGACTATTCCAAATTTTTTCCTCTGTTTTTGTCACGCCCCCTCTTGCTCCTGTGCTCGGGCTCGTCTCATTAATGATGAGCGGCTGCGCTTCCAACACAGCTGGCGTGAGTTGCAATCAGCGCAGCATTTAAGCCTGGCTCTCCACTCAATGGACTGCTGGCTCATTGCTTCATGCAGAGACACGCCACTCTCCACCACACGCACGCCGTTACCAGGACTCAGCCCCCACATTCGATTACGCCCCCTGGCTCCATCTTCCCTCCTCTGTCGGCTCCCGGACTGTCTGACCTCCAGCCATCGCTACGCCCCCACCACCGGCTCCCCCAGCTCTGCTCCCCACCTCGTCTCCTGTACCCTGGACTTTCAATGAATCACCTTCCCTGTGAGTTTAGTTTATGTTTAGTTTTTTCCTCAGCCTTGTGGTCCGCCCTTAGTTTAGTTCAGTTTTGGTTTTCCCCATTCTGTTATTCCCCTCTGCTTCACTGATTGAAAGTCTTCTGTTTTTATTTATATTCATTAAACCATTATTAATTCACCTGCTAGTCTGTGCCTGCTGCTTGGGTTCACCTGCCGAGATCATGACAGAATGAGCCAGCCAAAATTGAACCCTGCAGGCACAATCCTCCTTTGAATCAGTGTAGTTGTTTCAGTGCAGTGTGGACGTATAGGACCTCTCATATCATGGCAGAATATGACAAATACGCTCCCTTTGAGGGAACTCAATGGGCAATACAGCTACCATCCAGGGGACAACTTGGTTCCCAAAGAAAAAGTTCCCCTTGGTTCCTGTGGGGCCCGTCGCCCCGTCTTCGGTTCCTGTGGGGGCCATCGCCCCGTCTTCGGTTCCTGTGGGGGCTGTCGCCCTGTCTTCAGTCTGTGTGGGGGCTGTCGCCCCGTCTTCAGTCCATGTGGGGGCCATCGCCCGGTCTTCAGTCCTTGTGGACCCTGCAGTGTTGAGGCTCCCAGCCTCCTCTGCAGCCTTAAGGAAGCAAAAGGCTTCCCCTGTAGCTTTGAGGAAGCCAAAAGCTTCCTCTGCAGCTTTAAAGGAGCTAGAAGCTCCCCCTGCAGCGATAAGAGAGCAAAAGGCTACCCCTGCCACGTCTAATGAGCCAAAAGCTCCCTCTGCAGCATCTAAAGAGCAAAGAGTTCCCTCTGCAGCGTCTAGAGAGCAAAATGCTCCCCTTGCAGCCTTGAAGGAGCTAAAAGCTTTCCCCGAGACCCCCGAAAAGCTCCATTTGCAGGCTTAAGGAGGCATCCCGCCTCCTCTGCAGCCTTAAGGAGGCGTCCCGCCTCCTCCATGTCCTTGTCGAGGCGTCCCGCCTCCTCCGTGTCCCTGCTGAGGCGTCCCGCCTCCTCCGTGTCCTTGTCGAGGCATCTCGCCTCCTCCGTGTCCTTGTCAAAGCGTCCCGCTTCCCCTGCGGCTTTGGTGAGGCAAAACGCCTTCCCCGCAGCTTTGGTGAAGCGAAACGCCTTCCCCGCAGCTTTGGTGAAGCGAAACGCCTTCCCCGCAGCTTTGGTGAGACGAAACACCTCCCCCGCAGCTTTGGTGAGGCAAAACGCCTCCCCCGCAGCTTTGGTGAGGCAAAACACCTCCCCCGCAGCTTTGGTGAGGCAAAACGCCTCCCCCCGCAGCTTTGGTGAGGCAAACCGCCTCCCCTGAATCCTTGAAAAGGCGTGGCGCCTAGCTCCTCCTCGGCAGCCTCAAGAAGGCGCAGCAACTCCCCAGGAGCCCAGAAGAGGCTTAGCGTCTCCCAACCCGTCCAGAAAGGATCTAATGCCATTCCAACACTAGGGCTGCAATTAACGACGCGTCGACGAATCATCTGAGCACGATACGTCATCAAAAACGGAAGTGGGTGCGCAATGCAACAGAAATCACCGTCCAACTGGAGTGCGGAACACATACGGACATCCGCGCCGCATCATGCATACATAATATATGCACGATGCAGCACCGATGTTCATCCGATTTGTTTTAATGAGCCATTCGCAGTTTCACTGTTACCAGCCGTGTGTACTTAGACTTGCATGGCTTAATCTTTGAGACAAGCATATGCTACTGGCAGGATCAACCAGGTAGCCCAGGGGTGGGCGATATAGCGAATATACTCGATACATCGCGGCTTGCTCGACGTAAGATGTATAAAATGAGTATATCGCAAACATCGAGTATAAATTGTCATGTAAATTTTTTCAGCCGTTGGCATGCAATTCTCTTCGGAGTTTATTACTTTCACTCCCACCGAGGTCTCCTCTCTGACACCAGGCATCAGACGCCCCACCCACCCAGGAAATTCCCCAATGCGCATGGGTACTTTTGTGTCAAGTGAGGAGGGAACGGAAAGAAAAACAGCGAGGGAGTCCAAGCTAGTTTAAAAGTTTGTCGATGTTAATTCACGATGGAGAAAGAGGACTTGGTTCCGAGGAAGAACAACACTGGCTCTATCATCTGGCAGTGGTTTGGGTTCCACCAGGAAGACGCTAAACAAAGGTTCGGTACGGTTATTTGCAAAATATGCCGCAAAACCGTTGCCACCAAAGGTAGCAGCACCACGAATTTGTTTCACCACCTGAAATGCCATCCGCTACAAAATGAAGAATGCCTCAAGCTCCGCACAATCACATCTCCATCACAACATGAAAAGTCAAAGGCATCAGCAGCAAAGCAAATGACTCTGGCAGCGTCGTTTGCAAATTCAGTCCCTTATGACAAAAAAAGTCCGAGATGGACAGACATCACGAACGCAATGACAAAATACATCGCCAAAGACATGGCTCCGGTTAGCATGGTGGAAAAGTCAGGATTCAGAAATCTCATCATGACACTTGACCCGAAATATGTTTTGCCCGGTCGCAATTTTTTTGCAGAAAAGGCGCTGCCTGAGTTATACACATCGGTAAGAGCAAATGTGTCCTACCAGCTGACAAATGTGACCTACTTCTCCACAACTACGGATCTATGGTCCAGCAGAAACTGTGAGCCTTATCTCAGTTTAACAGTGCATTATATCAACAACTGGGAGTTGCAAAGTTCGTGCCTTCAAACAAGCTTTTTCCCCGATGATCATACAGGAGAGCTCATTGCACAGGGGCTACAAGAAGCTCTCTTGTCATGGAACTTGTTAAAAACTCGTCAAGTGTGCATCACCACAGATAACGGGACCAATATAAAAAAGCTGTGAGCCTGAATAAATGGACAAGACTGCAGTGTTTTGGCCACCGGCTGCACCTTGAGATTGGTGAGTATTTGTGTAGGTCTGCCTTCCTCTAATCACAGGAAAGTAGCAATCACTTTCGATAAACAAAGTATAGCATTTCATAATTTGTAACATAGCCCTGCGACAGACTGGCGACCTGTCCAGGGTGTCCCCTGCCTTCGCCCGAGTCAGCTGGGATAAGCTCCAGCACCCCCCACGACCCTAATGAGGATAAAGCGGTGTATAGAGAATGGATGGATGATTTGTAACATGCAATTAAAAACTGAGAATTTCATTATTTTTTCATGTAGTTAAAAACTAAGTGTTTCATGATTATTTCATTTTCATTCAGGGCTAAACTGAGATTTTGTGGCAGTTACAGTATAACTGAGTATGTTGATGATTTACGCTGATATGCATGCAGTTTTTAATTTTGTGAGTATTTGTATGATTTTTCTAGCCTAGCTGCGCTAGACCACCCACGGCAACGAATTTAATTCTCTGCCAGGGAGGGTCTAGTTACCCTCCATAAGTCTCGAGGCTGGATTCTCCTAAAACTGGCCGGACCAATCACCATGAAGTGTAGAGTCAGAAGGCGGGCGTAACGAAGTGACAACAGAGGCGTGACGATTCTGACAGAAACAACCGGCGCACAATAAACAGTTATCTTTCGACTCGGCTTTGGCCACAGCCCTTAAAGATTTGAAGCTAAAATTCAACTTGAAAGATAAACAAAGGACGGCACTTAAGTGTTTCATTGAGAAGAAAGACGTATTTGGACTTATGACGACGGGATATGGCAAATCCTTAATATACCAGTTGGCTCCATGGCTCCGCTGGTTGGGAAGCTAACGGGACTTAGCCACAATCCGCCAGTGCTCTCGGAACTACGTCAGCCTATTCGTTGCGTTGATTGGTTGTATACCTACCCAATTGCTGCAGAGGGATTTGATAGACAACCTTTTAGCCCGCCTCCCTCCCTGTCGAGCTTCCCTAGACCCTTGTGCCATCAGAAACATGGGTGTAGCATGGCTAGGCTATGATTTTTCAGCAGTTGGGGTATAACAATGCTTTTAATGATTTACTCATGCAGTTAAAAACAGAACATTTAATGAGTTTTTTCATGTAATTAGAATTTGTGTCCACATACTGCATTAATTAAGAATGTAAGATGTGTAAAGAATATATTGCTATTAAAGTATTTGATTAAAATAGATTAGAAATCTGCTTGAGATCTGTAGAAGCAAACTTATGGTGAATGCTAAGCTAAGTGACTGGATTGAAGAATTTCTTTATGAAATACTAGTATAACATTTGAATATTTATTTTAATTTTTCAGAGAGAGGCTTGAAAGACTCTCGTATTGAGTGTGCTGTTGCTGTTTGCAAGAAGATTGTGAGCAGCTTCTCATTCAGTTGGAAGAGGAGGAGAGAGCTGGCCACATTGCAGAAACAGCTAAATATCCCTGTACACCAACTGATCAGCAAGTCTCCTACCACGTGGGGATCCCACCACAAGATGATTGAGCGGGTGCTGGAGCAGCAGCAGGCTATTTCTAAGGTCTTGGCCTCAGACAAGAAAACACGGCATCTCGTTCTGACCTGGCAAGACCTGGAAGTCCTTGAGTCAGTGCACAGAGCGCTAAAGCCACTCGTTGAATTCACTGATGCTCTGTCGGGTGAGGACTACATCACAGTTTCCTGTGTCAAGCCTGTGCTTCATCTCTTCCACTCCAGCATTTTGGCAGTACAGGAAGAAGACACTCCTCTGACCCAGTCCATCAGACGCTCCATCCTGGATTACCTGAGGGAGAAATTTGCTGACACTGCCACCGAAGCCCTGCCAGACATGGCATCATTAGTAGATCCCCGGTTCAGAACAACTTATATTACTGCAGAAAAAGTTGAGGAAATCAAGTGCAGAGCCATACTGGAGATGGAGACAGAGGTGTTGCTCTCTGACCAGGGGACAGCAGGGTCAGCTGCACAGCCTCATGATGCACCAACAGTCTCAGGAACAGAGCCACCAAAAAAGAAAACTCTTGGAAGTTTTATCAAAAAGGCAACATCCTCTGTCACAGCCACTCCATCACTCAGGGAGCTGATGAAAACAGAGTTGTCTACCTACTTGCAGTCTGTTTGTGCTGACAGTGAATCAAATCCCCTGCAGTGGTGGAAGGAACATGAGGAAATGTTCCCAAATCTGAAAAATCTGGCAAAAAAGTATCTGTGTGTGCCCGCCACTAGTTCCCCATCAGAAAGGGTATTTAGCACCAGCGAGAATGTGGTCACATCATCGGGCATCGCTCAAGCCAGAAGCTGTTGACAGACTTGTGTATTTGGCACAAAACCTGTAGACAACTGTTTCTACTGATTGGTTGTTTCAAACAACATGTCACATACATGTTCCCACTCAACCTGTGATGTCACAGTTACTGTTCAGAGTAGTTTACTGTCAAAATCTGGACTTTTGTCTATATCTGTGGCTTAATGGTAGTTTTATTTTACTTTTTATAATGATCTGTTGATCAAGCAGAAAAAGTGCACTTTAATTTATATAATTTTGAAATGTCTCTCAGGGATTCCTGTTGAATGCACTTTGTTTTTGCTTTAAGCTCTGTCTTTGAGAATTTGGCCACAGTAGAGAGGTTATCATGTCATTATTTATTTTTATTTGTTAAAAACTTTATTTGTTAAAAACTTGTGAGTGCACAAGATGGAATAAAAGGTTTGAGAACCTTAATCTGAACGTGACGTTCCCCTTTTTGCATGCAAATTTAGAATAGAATAGAATAAAAGAATGATCATACTGATGTTGTTTATGCATGAAAAGGTTGAATTTAACATTTATATAGGGATTTACAGGAGAAATTAAAAAAAAAAAAGATATATATCGTGTATCGCGATATAACCAAAAAATGGACAGGATGACAGACGAGGTTAGACAGGAGTCTCCATGGACTATGATGTTTGCAGATGACATTGTGATCTGTGGTGAGAGCAGGGAACAGGTGGAGGAGAAGCTAGAGGCGTGGAGGTTTGCCCCGGAAAGGAGAGGAATGAAGGTTAGCCGCAGCAAGACGGAGTATCTGTGTGTGAATGAGAGGGACCCAAGTGGAAGAGTGAGGTTACAGGGAGAAGAGATCAAGAAGGTGGAGGATTTTAAGTACTTAGGGTCAACGGTACAGAGCAATGGAGAGTGTGGAAAAGAGGTGAAGAAGCGTGTACAGGCAGGCTGGAACGGCTGGAGAAAAGTGTCAGGTGTGATGTGTGATAGAAGAGTTTCAGCTAAAATGAAAGGAAAGGTTTACAAAACTGTGGTGAGACCAGCCATGTTGTTTGGTCTGGAGACAGTGTCCCTGAGGAAAAGACAGGAGGCAGAGCTGGAGGTAGCAGAACTGAAGATGCTGAGGTTCTCTTTGGGAGTGACCAGGATGGATAGGATCAGGAATGAGTACATCAGAGGGACAGCACATGTTAGAGGCTTTGGAGATAAAGTCAGAGAGACCAGACTGAGATGGTTCGGACATGTCCAGAGGAGAGAGAGTGAAAATATTGGTAGAAGGATGCTGAGTTTCCCACTGCCAGGCAGGAGGCCTAGAGGAAAACCACAGAGGAGGTTTATGGATGTGGTTAAAGAGGACATGAAGGTAGTTTGTGTGAGAGAAGAGGATGCAGCAAACAGGGTTAGATGGAGGCGATTGATTCGCTGTGGCGACCCCTGACGGGAAAAGCCAAAAGGAAAAGAAGAAGATTCAATTACTTATTGTGATGTACACACATATTTATGAATTTGTCCTTTTTCCTGCATGCCATACCAGGATCCTCCTCTCTCAAGTCACAGCAAAGACTGACAGATTTAAATGACAGCTGCAGAAGTAAAATGTCTTGTCTTTTGTTCGCGATAGGAACTAATTTGTGCAGCCCCAATATTGATTTATTTCAAACAGTAATGTACTTTTACCATTTCCAGCTGTAGCTTGGCCCAGAATTCAAAATAGAAGTTCCTAAGTGTGTTGGCACATTTGAAAAGGTCAGTATGTGTTAAATGCCACTTTAGAATGACAAAACGAGTTACCAATGACTGCAGCTCTCAGCAGCTGGAAAATGAGGGCTGGGCTTATAGTGCACTAATGGTTCTCAGCTATCTTGGCACTTTATCTGCACCAGTATTTGAGAGAGAAAATTGCTTTCGCCTGTACGAAAAATGGTTGAACGGTAGACAGAATGCCAAGTCTTCAACCAAACAAATTTGCCATTAACTTAAACCATTAAAAAGTAAAGAAACTTAGTTACAAGGAGACATTTCTCTTTCCGCATGACAGGATTTCTGTAGACTCTGAATTTTGAAATTTTTGAAATAAACTCTGAAAAGTCACTGAAAGGAAATGTGATGTGATGTTATCTTGTATAAAAATATTGCACCGAAAATCAAAGTAATTACTTGTGAAGCACTGTGAAAAATGCTGCTAGATATAATAGCAATGAATCCTTCTGAGCTCATAGGTCTGCAAGAGAACAATAGTACATGTATCAACATAAAACAGCACTCTTACTCATGTGGTCCTTAGGAAAAAATGCAGCACTTCCATTACTGAACAATTACATCCTGCACATTACGAAACTGACCTCATGCATAGAGAGAAAATGTAATCCTTGTAAACACTGTAAACACTGGACGGCAAGTTCAATCAAATAAGTAATTCTCTAAAAGTTGAGCCTTTAGTTTTCTTTTAAATATCGATAATGTAGCAGATAATTTTAAGTTATTCTCCAGCCCATTCCATAATTGTGGACCTGTTGGGTTTAAAACCTAAAAAACACAGAGACAGCACAAGGAAGGAGAGACAGTACTCGAGCTTTTGTATTTTACTTGCCGCAAGGGGAGAGTAACCGGCTGTAGCCTGTCACTGTAGCATCAGCCACCCAACTCCAAAGAGCCTGTGTCTCCCCTGCGTCTTTTTATTTGTTTCAGACAGGAATGTAACATCAAGGGTGGTACCATGGGTGGTACCATGACTCAGCATGAGATGACAATGGAAAAAACCTTCTTCACAAGCAGTAAGATATTAACAGAAAGACCTTCAAAAAAAAAAAAAAAAAAAAAACAGAAAGACCTTCAGAGGCAGACGTGGTATTTGCGTCTGCTTGCCTTGTTATCTAGAAGGCCTAGTTCTGGTCGCCTCTTGGTATGTACTGTGGCTACATGTCTCTGCCATAGAGTACAAAGCACAGGTAGAATCATGGTTTAAAATACATACAGAGTCATGGTTCAAAAGGCACATATGTTTCACAGTCACTCAATGATAAATTAATGATAATCTAAAAGCAAGTATTCTGTTCTAAGTATCCTAAATATATTTCTTCTAACATACAGCCATGGCCATAAGTTTGGACACAAGTACCATGACGCTTGTGAATCTTAGAAAATACCACAAAATTGTCACTTACAATATACTTATGTTCTGTAATAGACATCAAAACAGACATAAGTCATGCTGTGTCCAAACTTATGGCCATGGCTGTATATTGTAAGTGACAATTTTGTGGTATTTTCTAAGATTCACAAGCGTCATGGTACTTGTTTCCAAACTTATGGCCATGGCTGTAAGTACTGTAAGTATTCTAAACATAATTCTTCTAACAGGACCTTTACAGCATATACTAAAGCTAGTACCTTTTAAATTCCTATATTTCCCTTTTAAAGACGACTTATTTCTAGTTTGATGTTGATGAGAAGGTGTCTGTAGTGGAATGAGTTCACACAGTCTAATATTTAACCTGTTAACAACGTTAAACATTGTACAAGCATTATGATAAAAATTTAATTCAGGAAGTTTTAGAAGACCATGTCTATGAAAAAGAGCATTTGTTGAAGTATTATACCCTGCCCATGAGATGGCTCGCATGGCTTTCTTCTGTAATGTCAGAAGTTTAGCTGTGTGAGTGGTATACGTGTTATTCCATATCATATTACAGTAATTCAAATGGGGCTCAAACAGAGATCTGTACAATGTCAGGTGGGCTTTAAGTGGTAGCAGTTGTCCTACTTTGAAAAACAGTCCTACAATTTTAGACAATTTTTTAACAGTCTCATCAATGAGTTTTTTAAAATTTGGAAATTGATCTATATAAACTCCTAAGAATTTAGTAAACTACTTTTTTTAACAATTTTGCCATCCAAGATGATCTTAATATTTGGATCACAATACTTACGACGGCTAGAACGGAAAACTATATAGAAGGTCTTGTTAATATTTAATGACAGTTTGTTATACTTAAATCAAGTATTGACCTTTACTAACTGCTCATTCAACAATTTTTCAAGCTGTTCGGTATTTTTATGGGACAAAAACAAATTTGCATCATCAGCAAAAATTACCTTATGAATATCACTGCAGCAATATGCAAAGTCGTTAGTATAAACAATAAACAAAAGAGGCCCCAGAATGGATCCCTGGGGAACCCCATAATCTATATTTTCCATGTTAGAATTCACCCCATTAACGTTTACATATTGCCTTCTCCCATGAATATTATCCCTGAATCACTAGAGCACTATACACCTAACCCCGTAGTTCAGCAGCTTTTTAAGTAGAATTGTGAAATCAATTGTATTAAGGGCTTTTGAAAGATCAAGAAAAACCCCGACACCAATTTCTCCTCTTTCAAAAGCATCGTTTATTTTCTCAACCAGGTCAAGAATGGCCATACTTGTACTACTATTTTTCCTAAAGCCATACTGAGAAGACACAAGGATGTTATATTTGTCTAAGTAGTTTACAAGTCTTGAGTAAACCACTCAAACTAGTACTTTTGATAGTGTTGGTAAAATGTAGACTTTACAGCAGAACCAAAGGTGCTGACAGCCTGGTACAATAAACGATTTTGGTGTCTATAGCTACATCATTCATGACAAAAGGATGTGGAGGTTCATCCTGCTAAATTGTATTAAGGCTTCAGGTTAAGCATTAGTAAAGGTGTAGCCACTTTAGGTCAGTGCCTTTATCGGATTGTCCATACCCCAGACACATTTGCATAACCTACGTCAATTCTTCTCCCACTCCGCCCCTTTGCTAATTTTTTGGATTGGCCAGGAGTTAGGAGGAGTCAGGCATCATTAAGATGGCGACAGCTGGAGTCACCACACTGTACTTCCAGACCTCCCTTTAGTAGATTTTTGAGTTACGTCACAGAGGGTTTGTCCCTCACCATGTAATGTCTATGTGTGTAACCAGAGCACTGTGCAGTCATGATCCTGCCCAGACCCCATTCACCTATTCAACCTCACAATATCTGTTAGTCCAGTTTATTGGAGGACAACTCACTTTGTGGTTTTAAACAAATGATGATAAATCCCCATGGTTGGACAGAAGCAAGCCTTTGATATGATCATGACCACCTCCTGAGCAGAAGTCAGGAGGGATCTTGACAGCTACTTTATTTAAAGTAGTATACACCTTTTTGAGGCATCAAATAAGTAATCAATAACAAACCAATCAGAAAATGAACAAAATTTAATGTGGTAAGAAGTACTTATTATGACATGAACTATATTTGAGAAAACTCAAATTGAGGGGATTTTTATAAACTTGGCTTTTTTCCATGTGCTAAGATGAAGAGGCTAATGTTTACAACCCATAGAGTGTGATATATTAGCTATTAATGACCACACAAATGGGATCTCAGTTTGGAAAACAGAAGTCAGACACTCAGGTGAGTAAGGTACATGGGAACTGAAAGCCACATGTGGCTGCTCCTGCCACATCAGGAACAGCCAATGTTGCTGGTCAGTTCAACTAAATCTGATGATTTTTGACAGTCTTGTTTCTTCAGCACAATTCACAGATTCGTGATGAAGTTAAAATCGGGATTTTGGGGATATCAATCTACAACCTTATTGTTAGTCTGATTTGACCAGTTCTTTGCTACAACAGGGTATCCGTCTTGGTTGAGCACCCAAATGTGTGCAACACCCAACCGTCTGGCTGATTTTACGTTTTCCTGAAGAGGTAATCCTCCTTCTTCATGATTACATTTACTTTGTATTAAATCACTAATTTCACTGGCAGCAAAGCAGCCCCAGAGTATAATACTACCACCACCATGCTTGACAGTAGGTAAGGGGCTCTTGGGGTTAAGTGGCTCACTTTCCCTCCTCCAGACATATTGCTGGCCACTGTGGCAAAGTAGCTTACTATTTGTTTTTTTATGAGACTGCAGAACTTCCCACCAGAAAGCCTTTTGACCATGTGATTAGCGGCAAACTTCAAATGAGCCTTGGGTTGCTTCGTTCAGAGGAGGTTCTTCCATCTTGTCAGCAGCATCTCTGTCACACCCTCGACTTTAACTGCCCAGAAGGGGCAGTAATGTTGCTAACAGACAGTAGGACTAGTTTTTGGACTCTAAAACAGAATAACGGATTTGGATGAAATTTTCAGGGAAGGTCAGAAATTGCACAAGGACCAAGTGATTAGATTCTGGCAGTGATGCAGCATAAAAACCGGATCCATAGATTTCTTAAAGATTTCTGTATCATTGCGAGATTGCAGCACAGCGTCACTGTAACTATGACAACAAGTGATCGACCACTGTGGACTTATTGGGACTTATCCGTCGGAAATCATATAAGGAACGACTGATTAAATTGTGAGGGTGTTTCGAGTCCTATCAATTCCTGCCACTACGTATTAAGGTCATGCAATTCCACATCCATACATAACGTACACATGCATAACACATGCCTGTGCTCAGTGCAAGGTAATTTTTTATTAAAGATTTAATCCGTCGGAAATGATACAACGACTCAGCAGCTTTGGTCGAGTGATGTGCTCTCTGAGTGCTTTTCTTGTCTGAACTTGCTCTCATTATGTGAGAAACATGACTGAGCTGTGATCATTCAGAATTTAGACTTGATCAGAGCAGCTGGCTCATTCAGCACTTTGACACAATGTGATTTTCATTATATGTGTAAGGGAAGCGCTTCTCATACATAGCCTATGATCTGCAACACTGCTCTGTTCATAAGTAGCTGTACATCTGTGTGGGTTTCCAGTTGATCGGTACATTTAATGGGCAATTGCAAAGACTGAAACAATAAAGAGATGAAAACAAAATATGCAATTTTTCTTGACTGCAGCAGCTGTCCTTTAGCTAGCTGCTGTAACGTGCATCTGTTTTCTGAGTTGTACGACTGGGATAAATGTTGAAGGGAGGCCTGTGTGGTGATGTACTCATATCACAATGTTCTTCGCACAAGAAGAAATGCAATAGGAGCAGACAGGCTTAGGAAGGATCAGTGAGCAGTGAATGAGCTGGCGCTCTTCAGCCAGAAAAAGATGAGAAACTAATGTGGGCCAAGACCAAAACAATGTACTCGCTTGTTCTACCACAACAAGAACATGTCAGCAAACCCAGTTTCTTTCAATCATGCCTGAAAATAGAAGCAGCTCTAATATCAGTAATATGGATCCTGGTGGGTGACCAAACACACTGAAACAACAGGACTGCCACAGATGGGTGTGATTTTTTTTTCCACATTAAGCCAGTGACTACTCTGTCATTTAGCTTGTCCTTGATCAGATCTGCTGACTGCTCTGGTAACAGGGACCTAGCTTCAGGCTGTCCAGAGCATTCAGTAGAACTTGCTGCAAGATGACATCACTTATAAAATGTTTTAGGTTTCCAAATCACCTTAGAGACTGTGAATGTAACCACATCATCCTGTTAAACACAGCAGCCATTCTAAAAACAGCAAAAAAAATATGCTGAAGCCAGTAAAAAAGCAGATGTGTCTTCACTGGTATAGTAAAAGACTGCAATGAAACAACAAGCTCCAAAGTTTTATGATTTTCAGGATTTTGATAAATTGCACATTTGTGAGTCTATTTCCTATTCCAATTGTAGTGTATTAACAGAACCTAAGAAGATACGTTCTTGGAATAGTTTGACTTATTAAAAATGTACTAATTTCAAGTGTTGGTAAGATCAATACCACTTTGCTGTCAGTGTTTTAAAAATCCATTAGTTTAGCCCATGTAAGCATACATTTTGGAAGCAGGGGTGTTTGCACTGTAATAACTTCAACATGTAGTGTGTGCTGTTTTGCGCAACTTGTCATTTTTCTATATCACTTACAGTTAGAATGACTCAAAGAGCCACAGTAGTCAAGTTCAAATATACTGGCATTCTTCTTTAAGATGCAAGTGGCGTCTGTTCTCCCAGTTAATTAATGACCATGTTTCCCAAACCATGTTTATCTATAGAAGTTAATACATAATTCTATGAAAAAGGTTTGAAAAATATCCATTTATTTTAAGGCACTTATTCAGGTTGTTTTCTCCTGACTAGATCCTTGCTTGTGTTGTATCTACTCTTTACATGTACGTCATGGCTTTGCATAAAAGTGTCTGCTGAATGAAATTGTAGAATTGTAGAATTTTTTTTAGGAATTAAAGCTGTAGTAGACAGAAATCTCAAAAAGGCAAACAAGCAAAAAACCAGAGAAACTGAAAATACAGCCCTTCCCCTGCAGATCTCTGCTCTCTCTTCATAATGACAATTATATTCTTATTTTCACTGGAAAGCATTTTGGCACAACACCTGCTGTTTTAAATGTTCTTTAGAAAGAACGGGCACTTGTTTGTTTTATGGGAGAGGCTCACTCTCCCATAAAACAAACAAGGGCATGCACTTAAAACAGGACCACTGGATGCCACTGGAGCAGCAACACCTCGACTCTACACTGAAAATGTAAAGCATATTGAATTACCATACAACACCGCTCAGCCACAACATTCTGTCCACTGACAGATTAAGTGAATAACATTGATCATCTTGTTATAATGCAATGTTCTTCTGGGAAACCTTGAATCCTGACATTCATGTTGATGTTTGACATGTACCACCCACCTGAACACTGCAGGTCAAACAACCCCCCACTCCCCATGGCAACAGCAGTCCTTGATGCCAGTTTTCACCCTCAGCAGGACAATGCACCCCAACACACACAGCAAAAACTGCTCAGGTGTGACCCAGGGAACACGACAGAACTAAGCTGTTTACCTGGTTTCCACAGTCCCCAGATCCAAATCTTACTGAGCATTTGTGGGATGTGCTGGGATAAGCCTGATCTAGGTCCCACCCTGCAACCCACAGAATTCACTTCCTCCATCCTGGTGCCACAGGACATCCCCAGAGGTCCCGTGTCCATGAACCACTGGATCAGGGGAGTTTTAGCAGCATTAGAGGGACCAACACAACATTGGGCAGGTGGTCACGGTGGTATGCCTTATCATTGTATGTTGTCAGTTTGTGTAATGCTACCTTCTATTCTGCTGTGTGAATGTCTGTTTCCACTGGTGTGTTGGACTGAAGTTACCCCTCAGTGGAAACAGACACAATAACATCAGAGTGGAACAGACAGCAGAGAAGCAGCATAGCAGTTAAAATAGGTAAATGACTTAAAATATTTTATTTTTCCAAAAAAACAACAACAACAAATTTTTAGGGCACCAGCTGAATACAGGTGTACACTTTTGCATTTACATTGTGGTGCAGGTGGTCGTTCTCTGTTTAAAAGCATGGGTAGGACCAACAGTTTCAAAGGGATGGACTCACATGCACAAACACCTACACACAGCCTGACCGGTTCCACTATATCTCTACGTAACAGAAAACTGATTACACTTTCTCATTCAATGCTTTTTATTTATTTGTATTATTTTCTACATTGTAGATCATTACTGAAGATTAACACTTTTTTGTTTACTTCATAATTCCATATGTATTCTTTTATAGTTTTGATGTCTTCAGTATTACTCCACAATGTATCAATAATTAAATTAAAAAATATTGAAAGAGAAGATGTGTCCAGACTTTTTTTATTACAAGATTATACTCAAAGTCTTGCATGTTGCACTTCAAACAGAGCAACCCATTTTGTTTCTATAGTATGTCTTACTTCTATTTAAATATAATTTGATGTGAGTTTGTATAAAGGTGTGTTTCTTTGTACAAACAACTGACAGCTTTAAGGACAGCTGGTTATAAGAGGATCAGAAATCTACTGTCAGGTCTGCATTAGTCCATAAATAACTATCTTTATCTTATATATTATAACAGAGTCAATAGATGTAAATCTGTTATAGTAGAACATATTCTCTTATTACTAGGGGTGTAATGAAATGGTCAACTCACGAAACGATAAGAAATACGAAACAGGGCTCACGATATGAAATACTCACGATATGAAATAAAGATTAAAGAAAATCCCCAACAGTAGGATGCTATGCAAAAATCTCATTTTCTTTATTTTCTACCTTATTCACACATATAAAAAATAATGCTACATCAGTACAAAATAAATGCTCTTTGAAAAAAACAAAATTGTAGTTTTTTTCCCCTTATTTAGACTACAGTGCAAATACAAACATAAAATCTCAATAAAAAGTGCTTTGTTGTTGTAACAATCAGGATAACTACATTCTTAAATGAAAAGGAAAACAAATAGCAGTCCTAGGAGCTGCAGTCTAGACCTATAAATGTCTGAACTGTGAACTAGTTGTACTCGCCGCAGTATACGGCGAACTGTAGCGGCATATTTTGCACACGGTTTTTGTTTTATCCGCAATATTCTCACCGTTCTCTCGTCGTTTACATAGGAAGCCACAACTGATTTATTTGACGAAGGAGCATCAGCTAATTCCTCAACCTCATCTTCCTCTGTTTTGAAGCGAGTGTTTTGCTATGGTAGGTGAGGAGGGTCAAAAATCATCAGTCTCAGTGGTGCGTGGTGCCCCTTTAAGTTTTTTTATTTCGTGTTTTTTTCGTGCGTCTTTGAATTTTATTTTCGTCATTTTTTATTTCGTTACACACCTACTTTTTACGTACCATTATTAAGCCACATAGCATCTATTTGTCTTTGCCTGCATGCTTGTAACTATCTCGTCTCTGCTGGGAGTGAATGCTTTGGCATGGCTACTCAAATGTATGTACGCAGGTCATTTTCACGGAAACTTGTACCCAACTCACTTCAAAGGAGGACATCCAGGTAGCATCCTCCATCTGTGTCAGCCCTAACAGTTGTTGTTGTTTTTAATTAACAAGTGCTACATAAAAGGGAGTCAGTGCAAAAGGGTTCAGGGTTTGAACCTGCTGTCAGCTGGGGCCGTTCTTGGTGCAGACTTTAAATTGTTTTCTGTCAGTATACACTGGCTTCCTTTGACAGTCAAAAGATATGAGTGGTAGGTTAACTGGTGATTCTGAGTTTGCTGAGGGTGTCATTGTGAGTAAGCATGGTCGTCTGTCTGTGTTAGCTCTGTGAGACACTGGGAACTATCAAGAATGTATGCAAGGACAGCAGACAGCTGATGAATGGACATAACCCCTTATTAATGTCTTGAGGCACATCATTGCGGCTGTTTGGATCTGCAGTCTATTTTTTTCCAGTCACTAGCTCACATTAATGGCTACAGCTAAAAGAAGCAGTGAGTGTTGGAGTAGATTGTGCCGTTAAATAAAAGATTTGACTTCTGGCTCAGATCCTTTTCAGTCCTATGGTACATTAGAATGTATGCATAACTGAACCTCGTTTGCTATTCACAACCAACTGAGAAGTTTGGAAATGATTGGGCACATTCAAAAAGTGAGCAGCTGATTAGCTGAACCATCTATCTACAACCATTTGTGACAGGCTAACTCACCTCTAACAGGACAGTGATTGGTCTGACCAACTGAGAACTGGCAACAGTGCTACGGTCTGGTTCAGAGACTCAGGCGCAAGGCAACAGAGACACAGCAGACAGGCGGTTGAATGCAATTATCTTTATTACAAATTTACAAGAAAACTATAACAGGGAGTAGTACTTGCAAACAGCCGAACTGAATGACAACAATCCCATAGTTTAACACCTGGCAAGATGAAGCCAACGTCAGATCTGAGCGAGAGGCTAGTAGTCGACTTCTGAGCCCAAGAAAGTAAAAGATGAAATTAGTTGCTGCAGTCAGTTAATATAGTGGTAGTCCAGCTGACTGCTTTACGGAAAATGCTCCAAAACTTTAACATTTATTGCATTAGGCTATTTTTAAACTTCTCAATTTTCTTTTCTTCTCTAAACACATTAGTTTTGCCAGACAGTGTGTCATGTTCAGAAACATTTATTTTGTTAATTATGCATTTTATAGGCTGAAAAAAAAATTCCTTTCATTTTTTATACATGTGAAACAGCAGATTCTTTACATAATCCATATGGAGTATGAAGAACTGCAAATATGGACTATGCCTTTAACAATTAGTGTAATCTGAATATTTTTTTCATGTTCCATCCTGTAAAAGAATACACTGCACAGAAAAAGTAAAAAAAAAAAGACAAGATCTCTTCAGTTTGTTCTACTAGAGTGTCGTAAAATGTGGAACTTTCTTTCAGCATACATTTTCAGCATAAATAGCTGTAAATAATGAGCTGTGTCACTTTCAGGCTTGTGGAATTGTGCAGACTTGCTCACTGTGACACTGTGAATAATAGAATTAGTAGAACCTGTCAGTTTCCTACTACAACAAATCAAAGTGTTGGCTTTGAAAGAACCTACCGTAGTTACACACTCAAATCCGCTGGAGGGACTTGAGGGGGTTTTGTTTTCTACAGAACCACTGGATGGAATTCTTCTATTTCTTCATTGCACAAATAATATTATGACTCATTATTTAGATATTACTGTCAACATACTCTGTGTTTTTCCTAAGGGATTAGGCTGGATCATATGTTTTTGTCTTGTTGTATCTGTAAATGAAAATTTGCAGCTTCAGTAACACCAACAGTCATCCAGGCTCCCTGATCGACCTCTAGGTGTGTGTAAAAGCACAAAGGTCAGAACATAGGCAGCAGCAGTGTGTAACCAGGCAACTACGTCTTTTCTTCACCATTTAATGTCAGAGCTGTTGGCAGAGCCTGGTGAGTGTATACTGTATTCAGCAGATGTAAAATGGGAGCCAGTTACACAACATAAAAACCATTAAACAGCTCCAAACACATTTACTGTGTTTATAAAGAGGTTATGTGACATTTGAAGTAAGGTGGACATCCTGAAGCACACAAAAACACGTGGATACAAACACATGCATGTTGGGAGTGATTAAGAAACAAATGTTCAGTAAACAAATAACCCCAAAGATGATATCATCCAGTTCATTAAGTGTCTTGTTCTGCTCTTATTTTATCATATTTTGCTGAAAACAGAGCTGAAACAGCAAAGCTGCCCTCCTCTTCCCTGAATGAACACAGTTAGACTCTGCTGTCAGTAAATTTGGCTTTAGTCTGTTCACAACTGTTGTCCTTTTCATCAGCGGTTATCCCTCTTTTACTGGGTAAAGTGGCTGCAGGACAATTCAGGGACTTGGTTATGATCATGTTAGTTTCCAAGCCGGACATTACTGTGGCTTTGTGGTAGCAATTCCTCAGCCCCCTTCGGAAACGTATGGTGAACAGGCCGTAGATGATGGGGTCCAGGCAGGTGTTGAAAAGCCCGAAGATGAACAGGATGTGGGTAAGGGAGTGAGAGACCTTCCCCTCCAGGTGATCTGGGAAGAACCAGTACCACAGACCCAGCAGATAGTATGGAGTCCAGCACACTATGAAGCAGATCACAATGACGATGCTCATTTTCAGAGTCCTCATTCGTGCTTTGGGGATGTTGTTCTTTGAGCAGCGAAGATGTGGTTCACTGGAGGACACTGGAGCAGAGAATGAGATTTAGTTGATTGACCGCCTTTTTGATTTCAATGAATACCAACCAACACAACAGTCAGCCACAAACTTGGGAGTCATCTTTGATCACAACCTTATTTTTAACCAGCACATCGACAAAAAAATCAGAAAACTTTAAGACCTGGAAAAACTTTTTCGTACACTCATCTTCTCCCATCTTGATTATTGTTACTCACTCCTTTCTGGCTTTCCTTTAAAGTTCCTCTGTTGCCTCCAACTTGTCCAAAACGCAGCAGATAGGCTTCCTACTGGTTTTTAACACCATCACACCTATCCTGGCTTCCCTCCACTGGCTCCCTGTTGGTTTTAGAATTGATTTTAAGATTTTATTGATCACTTTTAAAGCTCACCAGGGTCTGGCCCCAATCTACATTTATGATCTGTTGACCCCTTATAACCCCTCAGATACTCAGGTGGATCCCGTCTGGTCCCTCCAAAATCAAGACTTAAATCTACGGGAGACCGAGCTTCCTCCATCAGGACCCCTCGACTTTGGAAAGACCTGCCTGAGGAGACAAGGCTTTCAGTGTCAGTAACTTCTTTTAAATCACTTCTAAAAACCCACTTTTATAGACTTACGAAAATGTGTGACGTTTACTTTTAGCTTTATTTAGTTTTAGTGTTCTATTTTGTATTATGTCCTGTTTATTTTATATGTTCTCTCTTGTTTTATTTTAATTTTAGCTGCCTGGTTCTTTGGTGTGATGTCATCTCTCTACTACCTTAAATCTCAGATTTTTAAATTTTTAATTTCTAACTTTTAAACTTCAATTGTATTCTTTAATTTTCAGACTGCCTAGTTCCCCCATTTGATATGCATGATAATCTAGCTAATTATTCATTTAATGTATGGTTTTTACTATTTATTTTAATTAACTGCTCTGACCTATATCTTGCTTGATTGTCTGTGTTGCATGTTTTGACTCTCAAAGCACTTTGTGAATGTTGTTCTTAAGGGTGCTATATAAATAAACTTCTTATTATTATAAACATTGCAAAGATAAAGAACTATTCTCACCAGAAGCATCACTGTGTAGCTAATTCACACCCTCATTTTCTCACACCTGGACTACTACAAAGTTTTTCTTCACCTGCCTCAACAACACAACAACCATCGTGTTGCAGTTCACTCAATACTGAGCAGCAGGAGTTCTCACAATGACTCGACACAGGAACATAAAACCCCGTTCCTGGCACAATTACACTGGCTCCCCAGTCATTATAGAATTCAACTTAGGATTCTGTTGATCACTTTTAAATCTCTACACAGTCTGGCTTCACTCTACAAATCTGAACTTTTGATACCCTATTCTGCACCTTGGTCCCTGAGATCTGAAGCACAGCTACTGTCAGGCATGCCACAGTCCAGGCTGAAAGCAAAGGTAGACATTGCTTTCACCGTTGTACTTTGTTTGTACTTTCTTTTTAACTAATGTTTTATTTCTTTCACTATCAAATGTTTTGTGTATTTGAATGTGTTGTAAGGTGTTATAGAAATACATTTTATGATTATGATTATCATGATTTTGATTATTATTCTGACTGTTATTATTATTATTATTATTATTATTAACAACAGCAACAACAACAACAACAACAATAATAATAATAAATGTTACTACTCATGTTTTTATCATCATCACTACAGTTCTCATAAAACACTATGAATGTCACATTTCACAGCAAAACATCCAGTAATTGTGGATATATTTTAGTCTTGACCAAAGTAACAGACAGATCGAATCCCATTTGGATCCATGCCAGTACATTTTCACTTTTTCCCTACAGCTTGCCACAGGGAATACAACGTGACTGAATCACCTGACATTTCTGACACTTCAAACAAAGGCAGGTTAAAGTGAATAAGTTGCTCTTAGTTCAGGGAGGGATGATAACAGGCAATCAACAGAGGAAGATGAAGCAAATAAGGATCTGATCAGATCAGATCGGCAAAGATATGAATAGAAAAGCAATCTGAAACACTGTGACAACCTGAATATGTATGAAAATGATCTGGCAAATGAGTACAGGAAGAGGGCTGATTGATATATATACCAGAGAGGTGATATATCAGGTGACATGTGCTACCAGTCAAAAGTACTGACTATTTATTAATGACTAATGACTATTTACATTGTAGATTCTCACTGACGGCATCAAAACTATGAATGAACACGTATGAAAATATGTAGTAAACAAAAAACTGTGAAATAAGTCAAAACATGTTTTATATTTTGGATTTTTCAAAATAGCCCCTTTTCTTTGATTACTGCTTTACACATTCATGGCATTGTCTCAATGAGCTTCATGAGGTAGTTTCCTGAAATGGTTTCCAACAGTCTTAAAGGAGTTCCCAGATATGCTAAGCACTTGTTGGCGATTTTGCCTTCACTCTGCTGTTCAACTCATCCCAAACCATTTCAACTGGGTTTAGGTCAGGTGACTGTGGAGGCCAAGTCATCTGACGCAACACTCTGTCACTCTGAATCTTGGTCAAATAGGCCTTACACAGACTGGAGGTGTGTTCAGGGTCATGTCCTGTTGAAAAATAAATGATCCCAGTAAGCATAAATCGGATCAGAGGGCATGTCGCTGCAGGATGCTGTGGTAGCCATGCTGGTTCAATGTGCCTTCAGTTTTTAATAAATCCCCAACAGTGTCACCAGCAAAGCAGTCCACACCATCACACCTCCTGCTCCATGCTTCACAGAGGGAACCATGCATGTAGAGACCATCCATTCACCTTTTCTGCGTCGCACAAAGACCAAAGCACAGATTTCCACTGGTCTGATGTCCATTCCTTGTGTTTCTTGACCCAAACAAATCTCTTCTGCTTTTCCTTAGTAGTGGTTTCTTTGTAGCTATTTGACCACAAACGCCTGAATGGTGCAGTCTCCTCTGAGCAGCTGATCTAGAGATATGTCTGCTACTAGAACCCTGTGTGGCATTTATCTGGGCTCAAATGTGAGGTGCTGTTAACTTGCGATGTCTGAGGTTGGTGACTCAGATGAACTTATCCTCAGCAGCAGAGGTGATCCATTGTCTTCCTTTCCTGGGGCGGTCCTCATGTGAGACAGTTTCATCGTAGTGCTTGATGGTTTTTACGACTGCACCTGGGGATATATTCAAAGTTTTTGCAATTTTCTGGACTGACTGACCTTCAGTTCTTAACATAACAATGCACTGTCATTTCTCTTTACTTAGCTGATTGGTTCTTGCATAATATGGACTCTAACAGTTATCAAACAGGGCTGTCAACTGTGTACACACCTGACTTCTGCACAACAAAACTGATGGTCCCAACACCATTAAAAAGGCAAGATATTCCACAAAGAAACCTAGACAAGGCATACCTGTGAAGAGAAACCATTTCAGGTGACTATCTCATGAAGCTCATCGAAAGAGCGCCAAGAGTGTGCAAAGCAGCAATCAAAGCAAATGGTGGCTATTTTGAAGAATTTAAAATATAAAACATGTTTTGACTTATTTCACAGTTTTTTGTTTTACTATATAATTCCAGATCTGTTCATTCATAGTTTTAATGCCTTCAGTGAGAATGTAAACAGTCATGAAAATAAAGAAAAACCATTAAACGAGAAGGTGTGTCCAGACTTTTGACTGGTAGTGTAGGTGGCAGAAACATGGAGGAGGGGGGAGTGCGAGTTTGATAGATTTTGAAATGGCAAGAGACATACTGATAGGCCAAAACAACAGGAAAAAGATTAAGGAATGAAATCAGAACCTATAGGCTGATTGGATCACATCATTGGATTACAAGACAAAGTAAGGTCAGAAGCTGAGGTGAAGTCAAGTCCATCCAACTTGCTGTCTTCTACACTGGAACCTGTGCATGTTTCTAGCTTTTGTTAAGTGTCTTGTCTGTGTTTGGAGCAACTGAACACTTGACTAATTTGTGCACTTACAGTTCTTTTTGGTCATCTGCTTGGAGATCTGGATGAAGATTCTGGTGTAGCAGATAATCATGATGACCAGTGGCAGCAGGAAGAGGCAGCAGAAGGTAAACATGTTGTATGCTGTTTCTTGCCAGTGACTGACGAAGCTCCCTCTAGTGGTGCACTGAGTGAAGTTTGCTGGATAGGTGATGGTCACATTATGGAAAATGAATATCTGTAGGATAAAAAAAATAAACATATCAGGAAAAAGTAATGTTTCCTCTATGTGACATTCCAAATTCAAGGTGTTTGATAGGTTGGTAACACATTTTAAAGTTCACTGAACCATTCAACCAAACTATTATTACTCCCCCAAGGAACATGGAGGAGTTATGTGACAATCGGCATACGCTTGTCTGTCTGTTTGACTGTTCGCAGCATTACTCAAAAACGGACTGACAAATTTGGATGAACTTTTCAGGGAAGGTCAGAAATGACACAAGGACCAATTAGATTTTAGCAGTAGTGATTACATTTTGGCAGTAATACAGCTTATAGTCTGAATTCACAGATTTGTTAAAGATTTCTGTATCATTGTGAGATACTGGCACAGCGTCACTGCAACTATGACTACAAGAGAGCATTATGTCAGCTGCCTGCTGACGATCACATGATTGCAATCATGCAACGACTGAGCAGCATTGGTGGAGTACTGCGCTCTCTGAGTGGATTTCTTCTTATTATTACTGTCATTACAATTTTTTGTGGGATGACATGTTTTGCTAAAAAAACTTAAAAAAAAATAGAAACATACAATATTCAGTATTTCTGCACTGTGTGAAAGAAATGAAAATGAAAATGCAGGTTAAATATGCAAGAATTTTATGGTTACATATTGAGATTCACTACAATAAAAATCAATGAAGTGGTAAAAATCTTTGCCAGTTAGAGCCCTTTTTTAGGTTATTTTTTTTGGCCATTTTTGGCTTGTTTTGATTTGATAGATCAGTGAAGAGACAGACAGCAAAATAGGGAGAAGAATGGGCAGAAAACCTGCAGTAAAGGTCTGTGAGCAGGACTCGAATCCATGCCACTGTGTCAGGAACTATAGGCCCTGTTTATGGGTTGCCCACTCAACCAGTGGAGCTACCTGTGCACTCGTTAGAGTCCTTTTGAGACGTTTATTTTGTATTAAGATAATGCATATATCACAAGAAAATACAGCTCTACCTGAAATTTTTACCATTATACAGTGTACACCCCAACCCCTCACTAAGACTAAGACTTACTATATTTGAAAGATTAAAATTGATTATATTAAAGCAAGACCCACAGTAGAAACACAATACAACAAAAGTTCCATCCATCCATTCTCTATACACTGCTTTATCCTCTCTAGGGTCGCAGGGGATGCTGGAGCCTATCCAATTCTACAATTTCAGCTGACTGTGAAGGCAGGGGACACCCTGGACAGGTCACCAGTCTGTCACAGGGCTACATATACAGACACTCTCTCATTCATACCTACGGGCAATTTTGAGTAACCAATTAACCTCAGCATATTTTTAGACTGTGGGAGGAAGCCGGAGTGCCCGGACAAAACCCACACATGCACTGGGAGAACATGCAAACTCCATGCAGAAAGATCCCAGGCCCAGGCCGGGATTTGAACCAGGGATCTTCTTGCTGCAAGGCGAAAGTGCTAACCACTACGCCACTGTGCAGCCCACAACAAAAGCTCATTATTAATATTCAAGTTTTGTGTTTTTCAATACTTTGTATGAAAAATGTATGAAAGTGAATACACCTGTGTTCACTGAAAAAAGTGAGTATACCTGTGATTTCAAATCTGCATGAGTCTACAAGATGTTGGGGACATGATATTTGTGAAATGTAAAAACTGTGACCTGATTAAGTATGCCATTTACACAGAATCAAATAGAACCTTTGGGGGAGGGCTGAACATATAATCATATATTATATTTTGGAATGATGCGATCAGCAAACTGTAAACAATGCCATTTAGACTACACATCCTGCATGTCTAACCCAGAGTTTAAACTGTCATGTAAGCGGGTTTTGCCGTTCAATTTATGCCATCCTACTTGTCTGACAATCATATGATGGTGTCTTCCCCTATCATGTTTTAAAGCCTATTACACAATAAATGTTGCACTGAAGCTTGACTTAAAAAAAAAAACAAATTCAAAACAAATAACAGCATCTGTCAAAAAATGGCAATTAGATCTTTTCCCCAAATCGTTCTGTCCTAATTCTGTGTATTCCACAGAGAAAAAGAAAGCAACACAACCCCTCCAAGCAGAGGTCTTGTCATAGAAAATACTAATCACTGAACAAATACATTGATAATAAACACATTTAAATCTGAATGATGAAAGCTGTACTGACCTTTTGTTGCACTGTATTTTAAATATAGTAAATTTATGGTATAATATAGTAAATCCAGGTTTATATTGTAACTTTCAAAGTAATGCAGTGACTGTGAGGTGGTAAAACACAGAAGTGTATTCACCTGGGTTGTATACTGTATCAGCCATCAAGAATATGTTTGAGACCCGAAGCACAGATCCTGTTTTAAAATCAACTTTGAACATAAAGCCAGGGGCGATTGCATTTTTAACCAACAGATGTTAGCATATTTGCAGGCTGGTAAATCCTGCTAGTAGCAGTTTTAATTTCAATTGATGGGTACTTGCTAGAAACGGTGGTGCTGTTCTGCTTGTTTGTCACTGAGCCAAAAATTACCAAGAATTTGAAACAAAAAAATCAGCTTCTGTTATCATGAGAAGTCAGTGAGTTAACCAAGAAGTACTTGCCAGAAGCTTCCCTCGATCATAATTGTTGCTCTCAGTTATTAACTCATCATTTAATCAGTTCAGCACTTTGGCTATTAAATACCCAACTGAAAAAAAAATGCTCGTTATGATTTCCTAGATAGCAGGTGGAACCAAATAGTCTAAAATAATTTTTTTCATTTGTTTACTTCATCTGTTTAATGGTCCAAAGGCCAAAATACATTTACTTTATTGTCATATATGACCAAAAAAAAGTACCAAATCTTCACACTTAAGAAGCTGGAGGCAGCAGATGTTGGGTTCTCCTTGAAAAATGACATTAGGTAGAAAATGAAAATAATTCCAGAGATTTTTTTGTCAAATGATTGTATGTTCTATGTGTACTTTGTTAAGAATTATTGATCATGTAAAAACGTTGTTACTTCTGCTTTTATTTCATAACATGATCAACAGTTGAACAGGCCACACGGCCACAAGGTTCAGTGTTCACAATGAAGTGTCCACACCACCAGGATTATGGCTCCTCATCCTTATGTAACTAAAAACTGAGCTACTAATCTCTGACACCGACTCTTTGTGGACCCTCTGAAGCATGTGGCAGGTTATAATTGCACAGAACCTCAAGGAAATGTCTCGTTTTACATAAATATACAGAAATATGAAAACCCAGAGAATTATAAACCCTGTAGGAGAATTAATTTCATGTCAAAAAGCCAGATTTTAATTTCTTCTAGCATGTGTTGCCTCCACTTTAATACCTCTGTGAGGCTCAGATAACAAATGCAAATGCAGTAATCTGCTGCCAGATATTAAGGCCTATAGGCTGTGATAATTCATGGCACATGGAGGAGGTTTCTGTTGTAGGTAACAAAAAAAGACTTCTGTTCACTGTTGATCACTTCTCTCTGTATTACAAACTCTCTTAAAAACATTGAGTCAATTTGTAAACATCCGTCTTGTCAAACCTGTGCCTGTAGCTGGTCTTACCTGTGGGATTGAGAACAAGGCGCTCATCGTCCATGCCACTGTTAACATGATCCTGTTCCTCTTCGGAGCCATGCTGATGGCCAGAGGGTTGAGAATAGCCGACTGCCTGTCCAGACTGATCACCACTGTGACAAAGGCACAGGAGTACATGGCCTGCAGCTTAAGGAACATGAGGAATCTGCAGGCCAGATCGCCAGCCAGCCACTGCACTGTGAAGTTCCAAACGGCATCCACAGGCATCACAATGAAGGTAACCAAAAGATCAGCTGCAGTCAGGTTGATTATTAGCACTCGCACGTGGGATTTGCGCTTGTGCCCATTGGCTGCCCAAAGAACAGCCAGATTGCAAAAAGTGGAAATGCCACACAGGATGACGGTAATAATGACTCTGACTTTGGCCGCTGTAGTAAAGGTAGGCAGCTGTGGAGCTCTGTCCACTGATGTCCAGTTACACTGAGGAAGCAGCCAGTCACAGCTGGCATTGAGGTCAAATCCTGAGCTCTGCTGATACATGCTGACTGGAGGATCACTGCAACTGGAGGCGTTCATCTTTCGACCCTCACAAAGGAGTCAGCATTTTGCTAAGTTGCTTGGAGGCTGGTGTTGCCAACAGGAGATAAAGCAAATTGTATTATAAATAAGTCTTATGCATGAGTTTGATACCAAAGATTTCTCTGCACGGATTTGCACAACAAAACAAAACAAAAAACAGCGAGTACTGCTTTGACTAACACTAGAAGCAGTCTGCTGTGTAGAGCTCTCTGATGCTTACTGAGGTGGAACGACGCTTTACTTGCCTCTAACCAACAACATCATGTGCACAGAGAGGCCTCTGGACCACTGGATCTGTAGAGCCAACAACAAACACCTGACTTCCAATCAAGACTGCTATGAGTTCAAAAAGATGAAAATAATTTTGCAGCAGCTCCAAAACAAACAGTAAGGTCCTGACCTCACATTAAGTGTCCCGAGCTGACTGATGATGTGAAACTGCAGATAAAACTGAACTGACTCAAATTCTGTGGATACTGTGTATTTATAAGACAAACTTATCATTTAACAGTGGATGGTGAAAACTGCAATACATAAAATCATTTCATCGTGGCTTCTGTTTCGCATAATGAATGTTATTTTACTGTAAAAAATGTGAATCAAAAATCTATCTAAACCGACGCTTAAATCAATTCAACACGTCACTGCGTGCAGACTTGCATACGTAATAAAGCAACAAATAATTTACAGGTATGTAAGTGCAGCAAAGACTCACAACAAACTCGCATCTGTGTCCGTGTTATCGTGCAGCAGAGTGCTTCCCAGATCGAAAAAGAACGAAACAAAGTCAAATGCGATTCTTCGGGTCACACTGCAGATGAGCAGTCTTCAGCAGTGAGTTAGATGTCCATCGGTCAGTCTGGACAACCTTCTTCTCTCCTCTCTTCATCTCTTCATCCCTTCAGTCTCAGCAGAGGTTCGTTCTCCTGAGCTGCGCGTCACTGTGGGCGCGGCCACGAGCATCACATGAACGAAGCCAGAGCTCTGACCAAGGTTCTAATTTTAACCACCAGAATAAATGGAATGAGACATCCAGACCAAACCTGCTCTCATTAACTGCACTAATTGTGTCCAACAAAGTGCTGTGTCGATACAAATGAATAGACACGATAAACTACACTGTAAGAAAAAAAGAGTCCTCACTTTTTGATTTTAAACTGCATTTCTTTTCCAACAATTCACTGTAATTTAGTCTGTTTTGTTAAATTACAATCAATAACAAAAATACAACAAAAGGTATCAATTCATGTTAACTTAAAAGCAAACAAAAACTGTCCAAAATTGTTACTTATGTCCACAATCAAAATCTGTATTTTTAAAAAAAAACAAAAAACAAAATGACGTTAGGTATTTTGTGCCTTTATAATGTTTTTTTTCTGTAATGTTACACTATTTTCACTGCATGTAAATCAACAGAGATATTGTTATTTTATTCCAGTGTTTTTTGACATACTTTTTCTGGCATCCTTGCTGCTAGATTTTTGTTTTGTACAGACCTTTCATTGACAGTGTGCATGGTTCAGCTTTGATGATTGGTGGCATTGACTGTGTAGTTAATTATAAGACCTTACTACACCCATTTCTGTTGTGCTCTTGCAGCTCCTTCCTGTGATTCATGTTTTTCACTAATAGGCAGCCTTTTTCCACTCTGACATCAGTACTCTATTAGCATTGGAGCTGAAACACAGAAATAATGGAGAGGATCTTTCTAGAATGTTTTCCATCTCCAGTGGGGTTTAACATGAACAGAAGGGACACACACTCTCCACTGGGGTTTTTCTTTTTTCTTTTACCATTTAGCTGTTAAGCTTATTTTGAGGCACTTCCTGCAGCTCAATTTAGACTGTCAAATGAATGCTTTGTAGAAAAACACTTTTGTTAATTGTGTTTGCCTCAAAATGATCTAGCACTGATGTCAAACAAGAAAATGATAAACTCATGTTTTGATTGGTGCTTTTTTCCCAATCTTGTCAATACGTCTACATCTCAAAGCACTAAAGCACACAAAAGGTAAATAAACACATTTTTAGCATAAATAATACCATAGAAATGATCAGTGGCATATACCATACATACCATTATACCATACGGGTTCCACCCTTTCCACATATGATATGAGTCATGATATTTCCATTTCACTTTTGCAAATTTAGCAGTTCCAAGCCAAATCACTATAATATATATAACATATGCAGTAAAATCATTAAAACTCATTAGTGTTCAGTTGTGAACGGCAGTTTCAAAATACTTGTAAATACTATGTAACGTATTTTTCGGACTATAAGTCGCATCAGTCAAAAATGCATCATGATGAAGAAAAAAACATACACTGACAGTCATTAAAAACTCTGAGACCATATTTTTCAACATAATTTTTAATTTTGAAGCCCGAAACTGGATTTTCTTCATATGAATCATTTGTTTAGCATATTAGCATACAGAAACAAAAATCTAAAGTTTCAAGAATGATTTCAAAATAAAGAATTTCACAAAAGAAAAAGGCACCTGCCAAACACAAAGTCACAACAGTCAATACCGAGTATGGCCTCCATTTGCTTCGATGCAGGCAGCAATCCGTCGGCGCATGCTTTGGACCAGGCTTTTGATTGTGGGTTGGGAACAGCCCATACGCCTGGCTACATCACTGTAGCTCAAACCGGCCTACACCATACCCAGTGCCCGGAGACGTTGTTCATGTGATAGATGCGGCATGATGCTGTTCACTGGACTAACAATGGTGGCCTTTTTTGGGCCTTTATATAGGCCTTCAAAACCCATTCTCAAATTGTGCAGATACTCACTGAGTATTGCTTGGTGTGTATTTGGTTCACTTTTGCAAAGTGACCAACCCATGTGCAATGAATCATGACAAAATGACAACTCATCATTATCTCAACTACCAGGGCACTAGATCATCAGTAAATCCACAATGAATAATTACAACCCCCCTACAAGTAGAATTCTGCGTACATTTCTACCTCAAAGTTTCTGTTGACTGTCAGTATATATAAGTCGCACTGGAATATAAGTCGCATTTTTTTGGAAATTTATTTTACACAATCTGAGACCAAGAACAGACATTTCATCTTGAAAGGCAAGTTATAACAACAATAGACTAAAGAACAACATGCTGAATGGGTGTACGGTATGCTAACGTAATATGCTAACAGTTATTCAGATACACGAAGCATGAACAACATAGCTCAAAAAACATTCATCATGTCTTCTTAATAATGGATTTTATTTATAAAGCACATTACATTTGTGGACAAATCTCAATGTGCACAATCAGAAGACAATAAAAACAATGATAAGGACAATATAATATAATATATATAATATATCTTCTTGTTGATATATTAGTTTTGGATTCTGCTGACAGTAGCAATGGGACACTGTGATGCCTTATATTGTAAATCATCGCAACCTTAATGACCCTGAAGGCATCAACATGTGACATTAATCTGATTGTAACAGTGACCCAGGCAGTTGTGGGTTTAATGGTCATCAGGGAGGATGTGTTGTGTCCACACATACAGGTGAATGCAATCTGTCATGACAGCCTCTCAACATATTACTGTAGAAAAGAAAATGTATTGTTTTGACACTTAAATATTATAATTTCCATTCATCCTTGCTTCCAATGTAGGCATTTGAGAAAAAAAAAACACGGCCACTGTTGAAACAAAAAACACAAGTAGAAATTACAGATTTACTGGCAGAACTGCTTTGTAAAGTTGTCAGTTCTGATTTACAAGGACATCAGCTGAAAGAAATAAAGGCACGTTTAGAAATATTTTATGTCAGAATCAGTATCAGCACAAAGCAGAAAATGGTGGAACTCATGATGAGACAGGTTGACACTGCGGGAAAGACTGTGACCTGGATTCAAACTGAATAAGCCATGACCTAGACTGCTTAGCTATCACCACGCATCTTTTCCACAACATGATGATTGTTTTATCAGCGCGATAAGGAGAAAAAAAGAGACGAGAACACCATCTGTTCATCCCTCTATGAACACTGAAAGTTGCACTGGAGCAAAATGTGAGATAAAGTAGCGGTGATGCATGTAGGAACCACCACCCAGGATTATTATTCAGAGTGATGGAGCACCTGATTGGTGGTGGTTGTTGATTTATGCACACACCAAACTCTGGGCTACTGTCCAAACAGGCCATGACCTTCTCAGCTCCACAGACATCAAAATCAGTTTTAGTTTAATCCACTGTAATTTCTGTGATTGTTTTGAGGTTAAGTATTATCATCATTCATTGCTCTACTGTGATCGAGCTGGAATCCCTCCACTCCATATGACTGCACCTGCTGGTTTCACAAGCTTCAGACAACAGTGCTCCCTCCTGAACTACTGCTTGTAGAGGTGTGCACACTAAAAAAGTCAGTTTCAAATTTATTCTGCAGCATCACAAAGCATCCAAACAGACATCCAAAGCTCTCAGATATCCTGATCTCATCATCAAGCAGTCAGTCTGAGAATACAAGAAGAATCAGGAGACAGTGAGACAGCCTGAATTCAGTAAGTACTTGCAGTAAATTCCCCTAGATGCTTGGAACAACCTACCTGATCAGTAGCCTCAATAACTGTATGCAAGTATCCCAAGGTAAACTGGTGTTGTGTTAAAGGCAGAGGGTGGTCACAACAAATATTGGTGTGATTTAGCTTTTTTTCTTAATCATGACGTTATTTTTGAAAGCATATTCACGTTAAACATATGCATACACTACGGACTCACAGAACATCAGGAACATCATATTAAAACTGAATAGGGTGCCCGGTTGGTTTCAGAAGAGCCTCAGTTTTCGGTATCTTTCCACAAAATGCTAGAAACCATCCCTTGAGAGGGTAGCATGGTGATGTGATGATTGGCACTCTCACCTCACTGTTAGAAGGTCCTGGGTTTAAATCTCGGCCTGGGGTCTTTCTGTGTGGAGTGTGCATGTTCTCCCTGCACAGTGTGGGTTCTCCCCGGGTTCTCCGGCTTCCTCCCACAGTCTAAAGACATGCTGAGGTTAGCTGACGATTGAGTGTGCTTGTTTGTCTCTATGTGTAGCACTGTGATAGACTGGTGACCTGTTCAGGGCGACCTCTGTCTTCACCCTGAGTCAGCTGGGATAGACTCCAACCCTGCGACCCTACAGAAAATTAAGCGGTAGTTAGATAACGGAAGCATGAATGGATGTCCTTTAAGATTCTGCTCAATGTTGACAAGATTGCATAACAACATTTTTCCAGATTTGCAGCTACACTTTCATGCTCCCAGTCTCCTGTATTACCATGTCCCAAAGGTCAAAGCGGTTTGAGGAGACATTTCCTTTGTGACATGGTGCCTTATCTCGCTGGAAGATGCCTTTAGAAGACAGTAAACTGTGGTGATAAAGGAATGGACAAGGTCAGCAAGACTAATCAGATCAGCTGTGGCATTTGGACCATTATTGACTGGTGTTTAAGAGCCAAAGTGAGACAAGAAAACATTGTCACACCATTACACCACCAGCAGGGTGAACTGTTGACATATAAGCAACTTTATGCACCTATTTTGTCATAGAAAAATGCTTTAAAATCATTTATGATACACAGATTTGAAATAGGGAGATTGGCAATTATTTTGTTTCCACTCTGCACCAAAAAGCCTGTTTTGGCACTTCACATCTTGGGTTTGGGGCTGCACTGGCTGTCTGACTGGTCCATAAAACAGATAGATTAACCTATTGTTCATGTTTTGTTTTTTCTGACACTGGGATGATCTAATCAAATTTTAAAACCCCTCTCTTAAGTGTGAGAGTGCAAGACAAAAAAAAGGGAGCACTGCAGATATTGTGGACCAAATAAAAGACGGGCTTTTCAGGCAGATGTTGCCAAATGTGCAAAAATAGCAGACTTGTTTACCAAGGGACCTTCTTTAGCAGCCATGGGCCATCATTCAAGATTCAAGACCTTTATTTATCACAAACACAGGTATACAGAGTGAAATGTGCAGTGAAATGTATTGTGCACATATTGATGGCATTTTGAATGCACAGAGATACCGTGACGAGATCCTGAGGCCCATTGTTGTGCCATACATCCAAGAACATCACGTCATGTTGCAGCAGGATAATGCACAGCCCCATGTTGCAAGGATCTGTACACAATTCTTGGAAGCTGAAAATGTCCCAGTTCTTGCATGGCCAGCATACTCACCGGACATGTCACACATTGAGCATGTTTAAGATGCTCTGGATCGGCAGATACGACAACATGTACCAGTTCCCGCCAACGTCCAGCAACTTCACACAGCCATTGAAGAGGAATGGACCCCCACAATAAAACAAAAGTGTACATTTCAGAGTGGCCTTTTATTGTGGGCAGTCTAAGGCACACCTGTGCACTAATCATGGTGTCTAATCAGCATCTTGATATGGCACACCTGTGAGGTGGGATGGATTATCTCAGCAAAGGAGAAGTGCTCACTATCACAGATTTAGACAGATTTGTGAACAATAGTTGAGAGAAATGGTGATATTGTGTATGCGGAAAAAAATTTAGATCTTTGAGTTCATCTCAGAAAAAATGGGAGCAAAAAAAAAGTGTCACGTTTATATTTTTGTTGAGTGTAAATATATATATATATATATATATATATATATATATATACATATATAGATAGATAGATAGATAGATAGATATAAATAAGTAAAATAAATATAAAAGTGTCAAATACTCCAAAATAACACACACACACACACACACATATATATGTATATATATATATATATATATATATATACACATATATATATATATATACATGGTGGATAGGATCTGCAGGTTGATTGTCTATTGAGTCTAGTCTTTCAGGTTCAGCAGCCTGTGAGAAGAAACTCCTCCTCATCCTCACTGTATTTGCCTTCAGGCAGCGATAGCGCTGCTCTGACGTCAGCAGAGAGAACAGTCTGTGGCTGGGGTGGGTGGGCTCACTTGTAATCTTCCTGGCCTTTAACCTGCAGCATTTGTTGAAAATGTCCTGCAGGTTGGGGAGGGTGGTTCTGATGGTGTGCTCAGCCGAGTGGACCACCCTCCTCAGGGCCAAGAAGTCCTGCTGGGTGCTGCTGCTCATCCAGATGGTGATACTCCCAACCAAAACATTCTCAATGGTGCAGGTGTAAAAGTTCCTGAGCACCTTGAGAAGGAGCTTGAAGTCCTTCAGGCGTCTGAGGTGGTAGAGACACTGTTGAGTTTTCTTCACCAGGGTGTTGATGTGACAGAACCACATCAGGTCCTGTGTGATGTTAACACCGAGGTACTTGAAGATCTCCACTCTCTCCACCTCTGTCCTGCTAATCCTAAGTGGGTGGTACCATCATGGCAGATGATGGTGTTGGCAGACACAGTGAAGTAGATATGGAGAGGGAGCGAGAGGGGATTGAGACTTCAGGAAATTTCTTGTGGTAAGCAAAAGTTAGCCATGAGCTGATTACTCTGCTCGACAATATGTGATAAGAGATGAGGACGATGTTTAGCATTAGGCCATAATGGAGTCCAGAAAGACAGACTGGCGACCTGTCCAGGGTGTCCCCTGCCTTCGCCCGAGTCAGCTGGGATAGGCTCCAGCACCCCCCGTGACCCTAATGAGGATAAAGCGGTGTATAGAGAATGGATGGATGGATGGATGGAGTCCAGAAACTCATTAAGATCCCCTAGAAAATTGTGCAAGAAAGTGCTTGTGATGACAAAAAAGCTCAAGATCCATGTACCTCCATGCACTGACTCGGTAGTCATTGTCTGGTCGTCCATGAAGGCTTACATTGGTGGTTACCGGATCTCAGACCTGAACTTGGGGCCTCTGCACTCTGGTTCAGCAGATTTTACCACCATATTCAGAGCAAACAGGAGCACAGAGATGGTGCAGCGTGCGATGATTACCACCTCCAGTCTGCGCCACTCAGATGTTATTGACCCTGCTGAGACTCGAAGACTGAAGGTGCTACTCCAGAATGAGGTTTCTTACTGCGGCTGGAACTTGGTGTCTCTCCAATGTTTCCGACACTAGCTTGTTGGGCACTGAGCCATAGGCATTGGCCAGATCTAACCAGAGCTCCATCAGTTCTCCCTTGTTCTCTCTTGTTTCTCTGAGGAGCTGCGTGGCCATGCCCATGTGCTCTAAACACCCCGGTACAACAGAAATGCCACCTTTCTGCACTGAGGTGTTGATGTATTTGTGAGAAGTCAGCCAGCCAATGAGCCACAACGCTGAAGAAGATCTTCCCCTCAACACTGAGTAACAAGATGATCCTGAACTGGCTGATCTCCTTGGAGTCTTCCTCTTTAGGAATCCGCACTCCCTCAGTGAACCGACACTGCTGTGCAACTTTTCGTCTTCTCCGGATGACCTTTAGGATCTTTTAAAGTCAGTGAGCAACTTAGGACAGTGCTTGTACACCTTGCTGGAGGTTCCACTTGGTCCTGGTGCAGATTCAGTACGTGTGAAATCGTTAAAGCATACACACGTGGACAAAATTGTTGGTACCCCTCAGTTAAAGAAGGAAAAACCCACAATTCTCACTGAAATCACTTGAAACTCACAAAAGTAACAATAAATAAAAATTTATTGAAAATTAAATAATCAAAATCAGCCATCACTTTTGAATTGTTGATTAACATAATTATTTAAAAAAACAAACTAATGAAATAGGGCTGGACAAAAATGATGGTACCCATAACTTAATATTTTGTTGCACAACCTTTTGAGGCAATCACTGCAATTAAACGATTTCTGTATTTGTCAATGAGCGTTCTGCAGCTGTCAACAGGTATTTTGGCCCACTCCTCATGAGCAAACAGCTCCAGTTGTCTCAGGTTTGATGGGTGTCTTCTCCAAATGGCATGTTTCAGCTCCTTCCACATATGTTCGATGGGATTCAGATCTGGGCTCATAGAAGGCCACTTTAGAATAGTCCAACGCTTTTCTCTCAGCCATTCTTGGGTGTTTTTGGCTGTGTGTTTTGGATCGTTGTCCTGTTGGAAGACCCATGACCTGCGACTGAGACCAAGCTTTCTGACACGAGGCAGCACATTTCTCTCCAGAATGCCTTGATAGTCTTCAGATTTCATCGTACCTTGCACACTTTCAAGACACCCTGTGCCAGATGCAGCAAAGCAGCCCCAAAATATTACTGAGCCTCCTCCATGTTTCACCGTAGGGACAGTGTTCTTTTCTTCGTATGCTTGGTTTTTGAGTCTATGAACATAGAGTTGATGTGCCTTACCAAAAAGCTCCAGTTTGGTCTCATCTGTCCAAAGGACATTCTCCCAGAAGCTTTGTGGCTTGTCAACATGCATTTTTGCAAATTCCAGTCTGGCTTTTTTATGAGTTTTTTCAGCAGTGGTGTCCTCCTTGGTCGTCTCCCATGAAGTCCACTTTGGCTCAAACAACGACGAATGGTGCGATCTGACACTGATGTACCTTGGCCTTGGAGTTCACCTTTAATTTCTTTGGAGGTTGCTCTGGGCTCTTTGGATACAATTCGAACGATCCGTCTCTTCAATTTGTCATCAATTTTCCTCTTGCGGCCACGTCCAGGGAGGTTGGCTACTGTCCCGTGGGTCTTGAACTTCTGAATAATATGAGCCACTGTTGTCACAGGAACTTCAAGCTGTTTAGAGATGGTCTTATAGCCTTTACCTTTAAGATGTTTGTCTATCATTTTTTTTCGGATGTCCTGGGACAATTCTCTCCTTCGCTTTCTGTTGTCCATGTTCAGTGTGGTACACACCTTTTCACCAAACAGCAGGGTGACTACTTGTCTCCCTTTAAATAGGCAGACTGACTGATTATGAGTTTGGAAACACCTGTGATGTCAATTAAATGACACACCTGAGTTAATCATGTCACTCTGGTCAAATAGTTTTCAATCTTTTATAGAGGTACCATCATTTTTGTCCAGGCCTGTTTCATTAGTTTGTTTTTTTAAATAATTATGTTAATCAACAATTCAAAAGTAATGGCTGTTTTTGATTATTTAATTTTCAATAAATTTTTATTTATTGTTACTTTTGTGAGTTTCAAGTGATTTCAGTGAGAATTGTGGGTTTTTCCTTCTTTAACTGAGGGGTACCAACAATTTTGTCCACGTGTGTACATGAGGTGTTCAGTGCTAAACAGACCTTTATGTATTACTATGTTAACACAGATCACAAACAAGTGTTTGTTGAATCAAAAACACGCAGATGCACAATTTATGTTGCTCCACTGCTGATAACACCAGTTGATCTAACGCCACTGATGTTGTTTAGGTTGCACTTGTTGAATTAAAAAAAGAAGTAAAATTCCGCAGAAATGAAATTTATTGTATTGTGAGTGAATTCAGCGTTCTGCTCAGAGCAGTTTCAGTGGCCATCATGGCTGACTGCTGGAACTAGAGAGCAGGTTCCTCTAATGGATTTTAGCTGGAGGCTGTGTTGAATTGACCTATGCCTATAATTTGCTGCACTCTAAAATGCTGCCACAGGATAAATGCTTTTTTAAAATTTTGTTAGCTTAGAGCGGTTACATGACCATTCATTCTCATAAATACAAAAACGTGTTCTGATCCAATTATTTAACATGTCAGAGACTGAGCATTTTACTCATCTATGGAGAGGTAATTCTTTAATTGAAGGTCACCAGAACCAGTCAAATTTATTGGATAACATTACAGTGAACTTGCTGGTGTGGAGGCAACCTTGAATTGAAAAGCTGAGCTGACATGTATTGAGATACTAAAAGCACACTCAGCATAAACTGTTTTTTTTTAGACAGTAGTACAATTGGTTTGAAGGTGTGACAGAAAGGACACGACAGCCAACAAACGAGGAGGAAGTGTAGGTCCAATGATCAGTGATTGCATACATTTCATAGTGCTATACAACTTACAGACTGTCATAATAAAATCATCTTCCCTACACCTTTTGCATGTATGCACCTCCGTATCGGTCAACACCATGTAGTGTCCTTCACACTGTCTGAGCTGTCACAGAAATTCTGACTTCAAATCACATCTGCTGTGCACAGCACATATTTGACAGTGTACTGTCCGCAGCAGGAATTTAGAAGGAATATTTCATTGACTGTGATTAGTGATACTATGACTTATCCTCACACGCCTCCTAAGTACAGCTACAAATAGGTTTTGACTGATTTTTAGTTGCTCAGCAGTCTTTGTGTCCTTTTCCATCGTTGTGAAATGTCACAGCTTTTTCAGTTTCTCTGGCAATTCTTTTCCATGTGGAGCCACAATGCAGGCAAGAGAACTGACACATCCCACAAGTCCAAACCTGAGAAAGTTCACCATTTACATCAAACACATGCAGTTGGACTAATTGGAAATCACAGGTTTACTCAGTTTTATTGCTGTGATCACCTTATGTACACTGCGTGTATTGTGCTGATCTGTATGTATGACTTTAGGCCAGCAAGAGACTGAACTTAATACTGATCTGAAGAGTGTGGATCAGTGCCAGTTATCTTATTATTGCATGTACTGAAAAGCCTTTTAAATTATTTACTCACATGCTGATGACTAAATTTAAGTAATTTATGCTGATACTAAATTTAAGTGACCCAACCAAAAACTAGATATACAGCGGCAGTATTAGTAAACCACAGCATTGAATATAATTATTTGAACTGAATTCAACAAGACACATCACCAGAAGACCCTGAAATGAGGCTGTCATTAGTTTCCAAATGTGTGACAGTCTCTCATTCAGTTATTTGTTATGCTTCATGTTTCGGAAGGGCTGTCTTTAAGTCACCTCCTCATCTGGAAATGCTCTTGCAGTTTCTGAATTCCACTGTATCAGTATGAGGTTGGAGGAGGTCACAGGCAATTGGACTGTCTTCGTTTAAGAGCTGATTGTCACATCGATGTATGCTTCACTATAACGAAACCCAATGAGGATTTTATTCTCTTTTCCTGTAAGAGGATGGAACCAGAAATTGCACTTAATTGTGTGCTTTGACCATTTAAAATGACCGTCTGATTTTCAAATGTAAACAGTGCATGAATACCTTTTCTAGTGTCATCAAATGGATCAGTATTATCAGTAGTGAGAAACAAAGTTAAAGTTTAAAGTCTTTAGTTTTAAATTACAATGTCTTCATCTGGTCAGCTTTGTCTTTGTTTAACTGCAACAGACTGACATACATGACTCCAGTTACCTCATATCAAATTTATTGATCTAAAGAATGGAAACAAGCTCCACAATGAACTACATGCCATCAGTAGTTATTTATTTTCTCTTGACATCATCCTTGTGAAGCTGTATGATGGTAAAATGCAAAAATATTACATTATTTTGCTAATTTTTTACAGTACCTTGAATAAAATGTACTTTTCTTAACAGCACTGTCAACACTGGAGGTCCCTATGTGGGCACCAGGCCATATGTGTGCAGATTTGTTTTAGTAGAGCTGCAAATGAGATTTTTTTAAAGTTTGAAAAGCATCATTCATTGCAATAAGATAGATAGATAGATAGATAGATAGATAGATAGATAGATAGATAGATAGATAGATAGATAGATAGATAGATAGATAGATAGATAGATAGATAGATAGATAGATAGATAGATAGATAGATAGATAGATAAACAGACAGACAGACAGACAGACAGATAGACAGACAGATAGATAGATAGATAGATAGATAGATAGATAGATAGATAGATAGATAGATAGATAGATAGATAGATAGATAGATAGATAGATAGATAGATAGATAGATAGGAAGGAAGGATCCTGAGGGAAATTCAAGGGATGTTCAAAGCACAGGACAGAGGTAAAGCCAACAAACAAGTTTTTTCACTCTTGTTCAGCTATGTTTTTTAACACCTATTTTTTTTTGCAGCTATCCGGGGTGTTGTTCCGTCCTTTGACTGGATGATTAACCCTGGACATGGCTGATTTCTCACATCAACAACAGCAATCGATAGATTCTACTGACAGAAAAAAAAAACACTCACTACCCACTGCAGGGCGTAAATCCTGGCAACAATTACTTACTGCTACAAGCTAGCAGTGTTTGGTGTGGGAAGCTGGTGAGGGATCAGATCTATGATGCTATATGAGTGACGCCAACTGGCTGACTGAGGACTTTACAGAAGATGTTAGGAGAGGGTAATGTATTCTCCTGTAAGGGCATTTTGTCCGCTTGCTAGTGGTGGAACAGGCGGATGTAATTATCACGGTATGAATTCATTAATGATAATACTAATAATAATAATAATAATATTAATAATAATAATAATAAAAATCATCATCATCATTATACAGTAAATTCATATGACTATTCCATGCTGGCCATGAAGGAAAAGTCTCTTTCATAGTTCTCTCTGCTCTTTTGCATAATTTGTTCCCTTTCCCACAGACTTATTTTACTCTTAGTAAAGTGGAACTACTAAAAATCACCCTTTCCAACATTCATGCATTGTCATCCTTAATATTTTTTTCAGTTCAGTTTTATTATATAACGCAAATTACAATTCAGATTGTCTCAAGATGCTTTACAGAACCCATATGGCCTGAATATAATACTATAGCACTGATATAAACCATTTTACATTTCAACCATACAGCTTTCTTATGCTGAGTGTAAATGTAAGAATGTTTCATAATGCTCCACTCTTTCATTTATTGGATGCTGAAGAATATGTTAAATTGTTAACATTTTTTTGATTTGCTAATAAATGCAGGGCACACAGACACTGAAATCTCTCACTACAAAATCCCTGTGTGAGCTCAGATCTAATCATAATGATAAGAAATAGTTGGCTACTTTAACAGATGCAAATGATTTCTCTTGTATTTACATAATATGAAGGAATGTGTGTTTTCACAAATGACACATTGCAGTATGGCAAGAATCACAGAATCATTTTCTCCTCCTAGCTGTGTGAAGCTGATTAAATTACAGGAAAGGACTGATTACAGCATCCATCCACCCAATCATAGTGGAGATAGGGCTGGGAATTAAAATGCAAAATGCAAATGCATGTTTTGCTGTGCAGTGTGGCTGTAATGCTAGGAAGGGAGAAATAGAACTAAATAGCAGTTTGCACTCATCATAGCAGCCAGAATGTTTGTGAAACACAGCTTTGAAATAAGGATGAGAGTCCATGATAAACCCCAGCTGTAATTTGATTAATCTCAAAATGGAACCAGGCTAAGACTACTGTTCTGCTTTCTGTGATTGAAGCATGAAACTGTAGATCACAAAAACCCATAAAAGAATACATACCATGTACTGATGCAAATAAACAGTAATAAATATAGGGAATATTTTCATGGATTTATTGTAAAATTATGCATAACTATGTGTTGCGATCTGAGCAAATGAAACCATTCCACTCCTTCCACAGTGGAATCTTTTTGGCTTTAGTGTGCAGTAAATGCAACATTATACAAAGTGGCCGAGGTTTATAAATTAAAAAGACCCTTTTAAAAATATTTTTAGTCTCCTTGCTTCCTCCAGAGTGCCAAAGTGTGTCCACTGCTGTGTTCTCTCTGTAGAAATGTGAGGGGATAAATCAGACAGAGCAAGTCATTTCAGGTACATTAAGGCAGAAAAGAAAAAGCTGAGCTGGATGTTTGATGTCTACAGATGAGTCACTGTGGTTGGAGCACTGATCCACATTGTCATTTAGTCATACAACACACAAGAAGGAAACTTTGCATAGTAAGGTACAGAACTTACGAACTATAGAGGACAGAAAACTCAACAATCTGAAGATTGTTGGGTTTTTGGATCTAGGGAATCAGACTAGCTCTCTGTGATGTGACTGCTGCACATCAGTGCTGCTTTCACTATGGGGGCGGCATGGTTCAGTGGGTAGAGTGGCCGTCTTGTAACCGGAAGGTTGCTGGTTCGATCCTCGGCCCGTCATGCTCATATCGAGGTGTCCCTGAGCAAGACACCGAACCCCTAATTGCTCCTGATGGGTTGTGGTTAGCACCTTGCATGGCAGCTCCCGCCATCAGTGTGTGAATGGGTAAATGTGACATATCATCATGTAAAGTGCTTTGGATAAAAGCGCTATATAAATACAACCATTTACCATTTCACTTGCCGTCAGACGCTGTAGTTGCATTTAATGAAAGCGAATGAACTTGGCCTGTCAGATCTGGACTGACCAGTGAAATGTCAGAAGGTTCCTTGGAGGCCCCTCTGAGAATAGGCCTTGAAGCAACAATGTATATAAATGTGATAGATTACTGTAGCAATCTAACACATTAGGAACAGTGATGTTAAACCTTTTAACCTATGGATTCGCACAGTTGCACTTTTTTTTGCCTGTTTTCTCTACTGGATTTGGCTGCAGTAGCTGTGTTGCTTCTAGCATTTATTATATTGTTAAATTCCTCTTATTAATCCGCCGCGTCCCTTGGTGGAGTAATAAAAGGAATTTACTGCGTGTCCTTGTATGCACATATTTTTGTCTTTTCTAAATTGATTAAATTTGCCATAGGTAGTCTTCAATCATGTTCTACGCACACCTTGAGCATAATTAAAGCAAAACATGCTTTTTCTTTGTCCTTGCTGGCTATTGGGTCAGAAAGTCAGTTAAAATTTTAATCTACAATAAAATGTGCAAAAAGTGAAGAGATGTGAATAAATGACTGTACATAAATTCTATGGGTGAGCGACCAAAACATGGCCAGATGAACTCAAGAATTGCAAAAGGTACAATTTAGGCCTTAAAACTAGTTAATTCTTGCTCCCGATAACCAGATTGCACATATTAAGCAGCATCTTGGTTCACTTGACGCATCTGTCAAATCCAGCCTTAGAAACCTGGGGGTTGTATTTGACCAGGCCATGTCCTTTGAGGCGCACAGTAAGATGCTTGTAAGAAATTGTTGTTATCACTTAAGAAACATCTCAAAAATTCGAAAAATGCTGTCAAAGAAGGATTTGGAAATGGTTATCCATGCTTTTATATCTTCACGGTTGGACTATTGTAACTCTGTTTTTTCTTGTTTAAATCAGACCTATCTTGAAAAGTTACAACTAGTCCAAAATTCGGCTGCCAGACTGTTGACTGGAACTTCCAAAATGCCCCATATCACTCCTGTGTTATCAGCCTTACACTCGCTCCCTGTCAAATTCAGGATTGATTTTAAGATTTTAGTTGTCACCTTCAGGGCTTTGCATGGTCAAGCTCCACATTATATCCTGGAGATGTTGACTCCTTACTCTCCTGGTCGTGCTCTTCGTTCCTCAGGTCAGAACCTGCTTGTAATCCCTTGTGTAAACTTCAGAACTCGAGGACAGAGATCTTTTCAGTTTGTGGCCCCCACGTTGTGGAACGCTTTGCCTTTGTCTCTGCGTTTTGCAGAATCTGTGGACTCTTTTAAAAGTGGACTGAAGACACTGTTGTTTAGAAGAGCATTTGGTTGACATTTTTCTGATTTTGTTTTATATATGTATTTTATTGTTTTATATATGTATTTTATTGTTTTATATATGTATTTAAAATTGTTTTCTAGTATTTTATTGTAAAGCACTTTGTGATTTTTATCTGTGAAAAGCGCTTAAGAAATAAACTTTACTTACTTACTTACTTACTTACTAAAAGAGGACTGGAGGAGGGGGAGGGGGGAATGAATGAAATTGACAAAGTTCCACTTCAATTATTATTTGGTGAAGAGCTTCACTGGATAATTGACAACTTTTACCTGCAGCCTCATCCTCAGCAGACCACAAGTGTCTACTAAATTTTATGTGAAGCAAAATTCATGGCAATCTAATAGTTCTTGATGGACCGACCAACCTTTAAACTGGCACACTACCTATGCTGCAGCTATGACTGTGGCTGTCTGGACTTGTTTCTGTCACTTCAACACAGCTGATTAAAATTGTATCAGGGCCATGACTCAAATTATCTTGTGTAAAAATGTCAATTTCCTGTTCGCTTTTCAGCCAAAATCCCCCACTGCTGTCAACTAATGATAGCTAGCAAAATGACTCTAGTGAGTCATTTTGCTAGCTATTTTCTCTGCTTCCCCGCCTGGGTCAGCCTGAGATTACAAACTAGTTCCTATCGCGAACAAAAGACAAGACATTTTACTTCTGCAGCTGTCATTTAAATCTGTCAGTCTTGCTGTGACTTGAGAGAGGAGGATCCTGGTATGGCATGCAGGAAAAAGGACAAATTCATAAATGTGTATGTACATCACAATAAGTAATTGAATCTTCTTCTTTTCCTTTCCGCTTTTCCCTTCAGGGGTCGCCACAGCGAATCAATTGCCTCCATCTAACCCTGTCTTCTGCATCCTCTTCTCTCACACCAACTACCTTCATGTCCTCTTTAACTACATCCTTAAACCTCCTCTTTGGTCTTCCTCTAGGCCTCCTGCCTGGCAGTGGGAAACTCAGCATCCTTCTACCAATATATTCACTCTCTCTCCTCTGGAAATGTCCAAACCATCTCAGTCTGGCCTCTCTGACTTTATCTCCAAAGGCTCTAACATGTGCTGTCCCTCTGATGTACTCATTCCTGATCCTATCCATCCTGGTCACTCCCAAAGAGAACCTCAGCATCTTCAGTTCTGCTACCTCCAGCTCTGCCTCCTGTCTTTTCCTCAGGGACACTGTCTCCAGACCAAACAACATGGCTGGTCTCACCACAGTTTTGTAAACCTTTCCTTTCATTTTAGCTGAAACTCTTCTATCACACATCACACCTGACACTTTTCTCCAGCTGTTCCAGCCTGCCTGTACACTCTTCTTCACCTCTTTTCCACACTCTAAATTGCTCTGTACTGTTGACCCTAAGTACTTAAAATCCTCCACCTTCTTGATCTCTTCTCCCTGTAACCTCACTCTTCCACTTGGGTCCCTCTCATTCACACACAGATACTCCGTCTTGCTGCGGCTAACCTTCATTCCTCTTCTTTCCAGGGCAAACCTCCATGCCTCTAGCTTCTCCTCCACCTGTCCCCTGCTCTCACTACAGATCACAATGTCATCTGCAAACATCATAGTCCATGGAGACTCCTGTCTAACCTCGTCTGTCATCCTGTCCATCACCATAGCAAACAAAAAGGGGCTCAGAGCTGATCCCTGATGTAGTCCCACCTCCACCTTGAACTCCTCTGTTACTCCTACAGCACACCTCACCACTGTCTTACAGTCCTCATACATGTCCTGCACCACTCTAACATACTTCTCTGCCACTCCAGACTTCCTCATACAAAACCACAGTTCTGTTACATCAATTTAAGTGGGGGAACTGGACTAGAGCACCCTCTAGTGACCAGACAATAAACAGGGTACATCTGAACACAGACGAAGAGAATAATTTGAGTCATTTTTAAGTTAAGTCGGTAAAAGAGGATGAACTTCATCTTGAAATGGATACACAGGACATGCTGAGAGTAGGATGGAAAATGCATAATGAAGTAGAAAGACATGCAAATAAGATGAAATTAATCAGGGGATATGCAGTATTTAAATTTTAACACATAAAGGAAATACGCTACATAGAAAATTATATACAGTGCTTAAAAATGTATTAGATCACCACCCAGAGGAAGGTGTTTGTCACTGCTGCCCTACATTAGCAGTATTGCTGATTACCTAAATATTTTTTGTGTGTTTTTGGAATGGTTAATCCACCAGCATGTGCAAGCTCTTTAATCAAAATGTTATGTTTAATGCTAAAAAGAATTTATATTCATTCTTCATCAAAAATTATATCTTTAATGCTAAATTAGAGTAGTTGTTGTTATCCATCAATTTTCAAATGTCCTGTTTTACAAAAAAAAGCTGAAAAAATATTAAAGCACATTATTTTTTGACCGAGATGCCAAAATATATTTATTTGCTTGTATTCTTGAACAGAAAATTTAGTTTTAGTGGTTGTCTGTTATTCTTTATTAATTACTGACTTCTCTGAGAATTCCAGCGTGCTGGTTCAAATTTGGATATAAAAATGTGAATTCAGTTTGAAATTCCTCACTCCTGTTCAAATAGGTGAAGTGTAGGGAACTCACTGAGAAAGAGAGCCCAAACTAAAGCACTTCATGATGTCAGGCACCTCAAGATTTGAATTATTAGGGAGAGAAGGAAAACCACTGCTGATCTTCAGGCAGTTCTGGTTTCACAACTGATTCCTCTTTGGTGGCAGCCTCAAGCTCCTCACTTTGGGGTCCAGTGATGGCAGAAAATGAAGAGATGCTAGCAGGAACAAGGCTTAAGGGAGGAATAGCTGCTGAGAAGCCATTATTGAGGCCTGCAAACATCCAAAAATGGCTAAAATTTGCCATGGAGCACAAACACTGGACTGTAGATGACTGGAAGAAGATACTCTGGACAGATGAGTGCAAGATTGAACTCTTTGGTTAGCATCATCATGTTTATGTCCGCAGAAAAGCTGGAGAATGTTTTGATGCCAGATGCATTGCACCCACAGTGAAACATGGTGGGTGCAACCCCTCCATATATGGGGTTCCATTTGTGCAAACGGCATGGACATGAGTTCAAATGGACGGTATCATGAACAAGAAGGTCGACCACAATATCCTGGTGCATCACGGAATCCCTTCTGGATTAAACCTGATTGGTTGTGGGTTCATTTACTAAGAAGACAATAATCCCAAGCACCCAAAAATACTTCAAAGCTGTGCAGAGACAACTGGACCATGAAAAAGGAATCTGGAGTACTGGAACTGATAGACTGGTCAAGTTAAAGTCCAGACTTGAATCCTGTTGAAGAGATCTGGGAGTTATTGAATTCAAAAAATAAATTGCACAAACATTTAATCCAAAACAAGTCTCTGGGAACAGCTAGAAACTATTTGAAACTCAAGAACAAAAGAGGTTGTAGAAAAGCACATAAAAAAACAGTGGCAATAAGATATCAGAGCCAAAGGAGGTTTGAAACAAATGTAGTTTGAAACAAGTTGTCGATAGTTGGTCTATTAAATTTGTTAAGCTCCAGCACCCCCGGCAGTCATGGCCTGCGACTCCTCCCGGTGTGGATGGCCCCAATGGAGGCGTCTTCCACAATCATCAGTGCCAGGCCATGTCTCTGTACAGTAAGTGGTGAGAGTGTGTGTTCTTGTGCAGTTGTGTGCATACATGTATATATGGAAGGAGGGAGGGATGGTTTTGCTTGTTTTTTTTATTGTTTTTAAATGTTGTACAGCACTATGTGTTGCATTTTTAAACGGTAGGAAAAGTGCTATATAAATAAAGTTTGATTTGATTTGATATGCGTGTTTTTTAAAATATTTTTTCCTTTTTTTCTTTTTGCATTTTGAAGTTGCTGTTCTGCATAGGATAATCACAAACAGCGTCTACTCTGATACTGGTTCCGTAGTACAGCGACCATCAGCCACATCCTCTACATGGATGACATCAAGCTGTGTTCCAAGAGCAAGTGAGACATCGATTCCCTGACTCACAGTACAAGCATCTACAACAACTACATCAGGACGTCATTCAGATTAGACATATGTGACAGGATGGTATCAAAGAGGGGAAAGATGGTCAGAATCTAGGGGCACGAACTACCAGAAGGCAGCAGTGCAGATGTTCAGGACAGTTAAAAATACCATGGTTTAGCGTTTGCAAATGGGAACTGTGAGGAAGTCGCAAGGAAATCTACCACAGTCAAATGCCTACAATGAATAACGCAGCTCTTGAAGTCAGCTGAATGAGAGGACCAAGGTCTAGACCATCAACACATATGCCATGCCAGTCAGCCTGCTGGTATGATCAACAAAACAAGGACCTGTTGCAGTGATGGCCCTAGTGAAACATCTGTTATCGTGTAGGTCCTCTTTGTGCCACCAATACTATTTCTGAACCATTGGAGCCTGGACACAGCAACTGCGGGACATTGTCAGCTCATCCTTTTGGGTCCTGTAAGTTATGGGTTGAGGTCTTTGTGGATCTGACTTGTTTCAATGCATTCTATGGCTACTTCAATAGATTTAGGGCTTTTGGAGGTCATGTCAACACCTCAGGCTCTTTGTTGTGCTCTTTGAGGCTTTCCTTAACAGTGTGGTGGGTGTCTGCTGAGGGAAGTTACTGCTGTAAATGCTGTAGGGAAATGTCATTACCATGGACCGGTGTGTGCTTGGTATGGAACATCGTTTAGGTGTGTGGTATCTATTAAAGTAACATTTACATGAATGGCAGGATCCGTTTCACAGTAGAACATTTCATTGTAATGAGATGAGTGTTGTTCACTTCATCAGTCAGTGGTTTCAATGCTGAATGGTGTATAAACCTAACATCTGCAGAACAAGTGTAGGCAGTATGGGTAGACATCTCTAATATGATGCTACCTTTAAAAAACACATGAAACATACACATTTTAAAGTTTCAACTTGATCAAAACTTCGTTATTTGTTAAAAACACTATCATTCCGACTTTCACTCATTCCTTATTTTCCTCAAAACTAGCTGCCCATTGCTCATTATCTCAAAAACTAACTTCATTGTTTCATTTAAAAATTCATCATAATGTGACAGAGCACACACAAGCCTCAATTGAAATTTAAAATTGAATGAATGTAATGAAGAAATGCATGTGCAATTTTTTGACATAAGAAATTTGTCAATCATAAATTTCCCCCTAAAATTGCATATTGTTAACATGAGTGGGGTTTTGTTCTATGGCAGATATTTTTAATGCTTGAAGTTATCCCTATAGAGCATTTAAGTCTTCTTCAAACTTTTTGGCAACTCACTATTTTCTTCAAAATGTGACTTCTGAAAATGTTAAAAACACGTTTACCTTTAGGAATGCATTATTCTGACGATAAAATGCAATTCATTTTTGCTATATTTCTTGAAACTAAAAGAAAAGGAAAAAAGACCCACAAATCAATCTCATGTGAACTGTAGCTTTCATATTTATTACATAGTAATACCACTTTGATTCAGCAACACTTTCAGAAAAATTCAACAGCTACACAAAGTAGTTGCTATTCATAGCAATGACTCATGTATCTAAACGGTTTGCTCATTAACTTTTCAATAGTCCAGCCTATGCCAGCGTACTGATTGTCGTACAAGTGATCCCTCTCTGTTTGCCCTCAACTCTCCACTCTATGTTGCTAAATTCATCGCTAAACCCCCAACATTCCTCTCTCCTAGTGAAGTCACAGCAGGTCTGGCTTCACGCACTGCAGCAGGTAGCATGTTGTTAGTCTTTAGGAGGTGATGGACACCATATTGTTCGGACTCAGAATCTCAATCCAGTAACCATCAGGGTCCTGAATGAAGGCCAAGCCTTTCATTTTACCTGAGGAGAGAAAAAAAAAAAGTAACTTCAAATTCAGAAGTGTGCATCCTAACCACTGAGCAAAAAAAAAAAAGACAACACACTGAGGAGAAATACATTTCAGATCTCAAAGCAGAAAATGCAGCTCCAGGTGGTGATGAGGCAATACATGGAAAAGCCATATTTCATGACATGCATAGTATCTACATAATAATCTTTTGTCACTTACATAAAAAATAAGAGTACTTTTGTATATCTGTTAGCTGAGAGTTTAGAAAGCTGCACTCAGCTTTGAACTATTGTAAAGGTCTGGTGTAGTGAATAAATACGGAGTGTACAGCGTTGTGATTCAGGAAGTAATTTCTATCTGAACTCCTGAGAATGTATTCTTTTATTGTAGTTCACTGAGCCACTGTGAAAATAATACTAGATAACTGATCAATATATGGGCAGCTAAGGTGCACTGGGAGATATTGAACTGAGCAGCACTGAAATGTTCTACTTTTGGGGTCATATTTGCATAATATTGCCAAAGAGAAAGACAATATTGGCCTATTTGAGACATCACTGCCTGTTTCTTCCACTTTTGAAAAATGTAAACCACAGATTTTGAATTCATCTGAATTTCTATCAATTATTTCAAACTGAAGTTTTGTTCTGCAATATAGCACACAGTAAAAGTGAAAGAAAACACTTCAGCAGGAGCTGAGTGGGTGTGTCTAAAATTTGACTGGTGCTGTATATTTACTAAAAAGGCTATCAAGACCATCAACATGTCCATGAGATTCATATTCACAAACACCCCACATCTTACCGTCATCTGGCTTCTTGACAAATGTGACTCCCTGCTCCTCAAACAATTTGCAGGCTGCATAGACATCAGGAACTGCAATCCCAATATGGCCTGTCAAGAGTCAGAGAGAAACGCTAAAGTCTGTGTTGAAAAAAATCTGATTTGTTTCTTAACCCTTGCCACCCGAAAGACGCTCTGGAGCATTTTCTTGTTGCGCCGCGGTAATCAAAACAAAGCAGGAAAATGAAGCGTCGGCGAGTCTCCCTTTAAACGTGTGCTGAAAGTACAGATTTTGAACTTTCTATCAGTTTTTCAATAATGTTGATCGGCCAAGTAAAACCAGAGATATGATCAATAATAAACGCCACATTTTTTACCGAACTTCACCGGAGCTATTTCCAGCGTCTTTTATGCACGGCGAAATTTTGAACTTTGGACTCAGCGGAGAGTCCTCTCTGCTGAAAGCATCTGGCCAGAAACACAGACCTTTGGAGTGGTGCTTGGTGTAGGAAGGAAAATGTGGGCCGGATTTTCACAAACCTGGCGTTCTCTGGAGTAAAAATGCGAACTGGATTTCCCCAAAGGTGACTGAGAAACTTGGAGCTGAGTGACAGAAACGCTCTGACGGGGAGCGGCCGCACAGACACGCCCCCAGTCTCTGTGTTCATAATAAGAGAGTGGAATGTTCTAGAAATACACAGAGGAGAGATGGCCAAAGTGCGGATTTGTAACTTTCTATCATTTTTAAAAAAATTTTTTAGTCAGGTGATAGTTATAACTCTTTGGGAGAGTAGCACGTCCTTCACTGGCTTTGGCCACAGATCACTCTCTGCTGGACACCAAAGATGCACAGAAAATGAAGATTTTGTTTCAGATGTAATATATTACTGCTACTGCTACTACTAATAATAATAATAAAATAATAATAACAATAATTATAATAAAAATAAAATAATAATAATAAAACAACAATAATAATAACATTCATAATAAACATATTCTAGCAATGGAGAACACCAGGACTCTGGATTCTCCCTGTGGTCCTAAAGACTGTTTCTATTGTTTTTGTCATTGTAGAGATTGTGGTGGACAGAAAAAGCTTTTTGGAATGGTACAAATTCATTTATGTAAAATTTTATTGTGACTCCTCATGATTTTGTAAATAGTTGTGCAAAAACGCCTAAAAAAATTTCTCCATTTTAGTGCAAATAGTGGTATATAACTGTGTTAACTGCTAAATTTGTACATTATTTTATGACAAACAATTTATATTTACATTATAAGTTCTGAAAAAGATTCATTACACATGTTTATGGTGTCCACAGCAAAAAAATCTAACTTTTTTCTACTCGGATTTTGTATTTCTTCTGCTATTTTAGGTCAAGTGTGTCCATACATTATATCAAAATGTCTAAATAATTATAGAATCACACAGGTGAGGTTGTGCTGAAAAAAAAGATACCAAGCAAAGCAAGATCAACAGCTTTTAAGGTGAAATATAAAGGTAAAATCAGAATTTGTCAGAAACGGACCTAAACCCCCTTAGGGCCCTAAGGGTTAACATAAAACGCGTCACAATTGCTACAGATTTGTGAAAGGTGTGAACGAGAGTACTGAATAGTGGACTGTTTCACAGTTTTTCAGACTTTGCATAAACCCTCCCCTTAACACTATACTATTACACTAACAGTATCACAGGTTACTACACCTACTTCAGACAACAGTTTGCAAGCTAACACATCTTCCTTGAAGGCAAGAATTCGCAGAGCAGTTCGGCCTGTTAAGGAACAGCTGAGGATCACTTGCCTCTGCAGTGCTTTTTAAACTCTGTAGTTTTACTAAATGTCATCGGAGACAACTAGGATTCAAGGATAATTCGCTACAGGGAAACAATGCCAAACCGAGTATCTCCGTCCCTGGCCTTCATCCTCCTGATCTGCTGATATCTGGTGCCATAATTAACAGTGCCTACCGGCCAATAAGATTCCTTAGTTTGTAACGGTGGGTAACTTATTACCTTTGTGATTTTACATCTAACCTCTTTGGCTCAGTAATGTTGGTGCATGGTTCAATTAATTGCATGTGACCTCAGGTGAAAACTGTCAATCAGATCCATCAGTGGACACACCCACCCAGTGTTTCAGAGCAGAAATCACTGCTTATTTCTTTCACTGTTTTGAAACCTAATTTTATACACTTGGTTATTTATTTCATGATCAAGTTTTGCTGGGTGGTTAATAACGCTTTTCCTTTGTGTGGAAAAACAGTTAATGCTCAACATTTAAAACACATCATACAACAGAAAAATGACTTACTCCAAGAATGTGTTTAATAATGTTAACACGATATTGTGCTGTAAGTCTTCGGAATTATATATTGTGTGCCTTCATGCATTAACTTCTACATCTGGGACAACAATGCTGTTCTTTTGTAAAAAAAAAAAAAAGAAAGAAAAACGTGACCTTACCAAAGCCACGTGGATCTGAGTTTCCATTGTGATAAGACTGGCTCTCATCAGACTCAGAGCCCCAGTTACTGAAGGAGGGATACAGGAGGAGGAGAAGAAAAAAGATTAAGAAAATAAAGATAAATTCAAAGAGATCGGGTACAAATATGTATTTCCACTGGAGTTTCACCAGGTAATAAACATTTCAGTGTATTTACAACACTAACTGTAGCTTACAATTCTTAGAGATCGGGTTTTAAAATAATCCATCACTCTGCACAGAAGACAATGGTGGAATAGGAAAAGGCAAAAATTACAGTATTGTTGAACAGCTAGATATTAAAACCACAGTGTAGCATTCTGTAAAAGCCAGGGCCCCTTAAAGAAACCAATAGTGCAGTAAAATGATATGGTTTTTTATCTGATAAAGCTTCGAACTGTAGTGAAAAACACCAAATCCAGGCCTAGCTTCATGTACAACATCTCCTCTTACTGTGTCAGCTCTATGGTGGCTCTTCTAGAAAATGTCCAGGCCGTCTTCTCCTTCACATCTGTAGGGATCTCTTTCTTGTCCTCGTAGCCCAAGAAGAAGAGAGAAAAACGCATGGAGGGGAAGTCAAACTTTTGCAGAAGCCTGCAAAATATTGCACAACAGAGAGAAAACTTTTCACAAAGTCCAGTTTATGTGCAGAAATCTGTCAGTGACACAGACTCCCACACAGACAGAGCTATTTGTTACATATTTGAGACTTGTCACGTCTAAGGATGATTAGTTGCAGGTAAACCAACTGAGACTCAATTAGAGTTGACTGAATTGAGCGCCACACTCATACTAACGTCAGGCCAAGGATTCTGGTGTAGAAATCCAAAGATTTAACTGGATCCTTAACTCTCAGCATGGTCTGCTGCATCATGAAATCCTACAACACAGAAACACAATAACAGAACTTAAAACACAACAGAACACAATCAGTCACAAAGATTACAGGATGACAAGTTATCATTTTCTTACATTCCAGAAGGGCAAGAATTTAAATTTTAATAAAGTCTTTACCTAGTATTTCATAACCTGTGTCTTCCCAAGAGGAGAAATGACAATGTAGCAGGTCAAACTGTGAATTCAAATGTGTTGCACCACAGCTGGGGAATTCGTGGGTGTGGCAGAGGAACTCAACTCTAAGCTGCTTTGCCACAGAGCTAACAGGTAATGCTGAAACAACCTGTGGCTAGGGCTGCAACTAACGACGCGTCGACTAATCGTCTGAGCACGATACGTCATCAAAAGCGGAAGTGAGCACGCAATGCAACAGAAATCACCGTCAGACTGGAGCACGAAACACGGACGGACATTGGCGCTGCATCGTGCATATATTATGTATGCACGATGTGCTCCTGCCAGACGGTGATTTCTGTTGCATCGCGCGCTCACTTCCGCTTTTGATGACGTATCGTGCTCAGACGATTAGTCGACCCGTTGTTAGTTGCAGCCCTACCTGTGGCCTTCCATTAGGAATATATACGAGAATGTGAACAAAATTTTTTGTAACCAAGCAAATTAAAAAAAAACAAAAAAAACAAACTGTGGTAGCCGTAGTCAAAGGCTACAGATGCCAGACTGTTTATCCTGCTGTGCACATTGCCTGTGAATACATACACTTATAAAGACCTCATATATGATGGCAGAGAAACACGTGTTGTCGTCACAATCATCCATTTTGTTTTCTCACTGATTTATGATTGATGTTCTGGTCAAATGACTTAATCTGCTGGATTAAAAACATACACATAGCAACTTTAATTATGATTTTTGGTGATGTAGAAAACTGGGTTAATTCAATGTTCTCAGTGACATGGCCCCTTAACTTATGTGATTACAATTGACTACAGGTGGTGACTCCTCTGAGTTAATTTAAATATGGACTATGTCATTCACTCACTACACTCAGCCACAAACACTACAATGAGAAAGTCTGAGAAGCTTCACAGAGATCAGAAGAAACAAATCAGTAACTTCAACAAATCAAAAAAGTCAACGAGGTGAGGCCTTTAACACCAGCCTATTGTCAAGCATGGTGGTGGTAGTATTATGCTTTAGGGTTGTTTTGCTGCCAGTGGAGCTGGTGCTTTGCACAAAGCAAATGGAATAATGAAGGAGGAGGATTAACTCCACATTCTTCAGAACAACCTAAAATCACCAGCCAGAAGGTTGGGTTGGGTGTTCCAACAAGACAATGACGTAACACAAATATCAAAAATAGTAAAGGAATGGCTAAATCAGTCTAGAATTAAGATTTTAGGTGGGCCTTCCAAAAGTCTGGACTTAAAACCCACCAAGAAAGAAGGAAACAGAGAGTTCTGGTAGCCACTGAAAACTCTCGACTGCCACGATATCCATGGTCTTTACAAGCGTATGTAAACTTTTGTTCACAACTTATCTACTGTATGCAAAATAAAGTGTGTATGACAAATCCAGACCCTGTTCCCATGATGGAACAGCATATTGTGATGTTTTTATTAATGCAAAAACACAGAATAATTGAAATGCAAGGTCAAGATATAGTCAAAGATAAGTATGAAGCAGTCCATTATATTCCTGTGTGAAAAAGCCTCACCATGCAGATGAACATCTCTCTTTGGCTACTTAAGCTGTGTCTGAATTCCAGCAGGGAAGAATTTCTATCCTGGCACTCAGTTGTGAAAAGGGATTTCAGCATAACTGCATCTCTGTGCAACCAAGCACACATGCAGTATTATAATACTGAACAGATGAGGCCTGTTTGCATTTAGCAACACTTACTTGTTTTCTATGCAAAACATTTTTTGCCAGGTTTACATACAATGCCATTGCTGAGGTCTGAAGGTGCACCGAATTTGTACCATATTGGGCTCAAGTTCACAAAAGTGATTTACAGCCACTACTTAATGGTCACAGCATCACATTGCACGAATGATTTGCTAATAAAAGTTTATATCCTGCAGGAACATTGCAAGGCTAGCCGTGCCTGGATCAAAAGTTTGTGTGTTCTGATTCGCGAAATATGTCCAATTCATCGCAAGAAGGCATTATTTCATGTTGCAAATAACAGCCAGCATGTTCCAGATATGGCAAAGCTGACTCCTGGTTTTTACCCAGAATATTACCCTGAAGTGTATTACACTAAACTTCTACTCTGTGTGTGTACTTCACAGTTGAGTGTTATCTCTGTGGCAAGCAACCAGTCCTCTTTCCTGAATCCTTCCTCCTAGAGAGGCTTGTTTCCACAGTACATCCATAGAAACTCCTCAAACACCACATGCATTTCTCCACGTCGCTGTTTCCACATGCAACAGGCATCACAGTTTCGCCAGTAAAGTTCATCAGCTCTCGCAGAGCTTTGAACCTTCTTGAAGGGTGATGGAATGACACAGCAGTGCAGATGTGTTATGTAGCAACACCGAGCAAACAGATAGAGTGGAGCAGAAGAAAACTAGATGGAAGTATTACAAAGTTTTATGTATTTTTCAGGTCAAGTGCTGAATTGCAAACTTTGACCTGCCACAGTGACCACAGCACACAAGTGAAAACACATTGTTGATAATCTTTAAAACCCTATCTGGTGAAAATGTTAGCATGTCTGAATGGTATTGTCTAGAAGCTAGAAACTATTAGCCTAGCCGCGCTAGATAACCCACGGCAACGAATTTAATTCTCTGCCAGGGAGGGTCTAGTTACCCTCCATAAGGCTCGAGGCTGGATTCTCCTAAAACTGGCCGGACCAATCACCATGAAGTGTAGAGTCAGAAGGCGGGCGTAACGAAGTGACGACAGAGGCATGACGATTCTGACAGAAACAACCAGCGCACAATAAACAGTTATCTTTTGACTCGGTTTTGGCCACAGCCCTTAAAGATTTGAAGCTAAAATTCAACTTGAAAGATAAACAAAGGACGGCACTTAAGTGTTTCATTGAGAAGAAAGACGTATTTGGACTTATGCCGACGGGATATGGCAAATCCTTAATACACCAGTTGGCTCCGCTGGTTGGGAAGCTAATGGGACTTAGCCACAATCCGCCGGTGCTCTCAGAACCACGTCAGCCTATTCGTTGCGTTGATTGGTTGTATACCTACCCAATTGCTGCAAAGGGATTTGATAGACAACCTTTTAGCCCGCCTCCCTCCCTGTCGAGCTTCCCTAGACCCTTGTGCCATCAGAAACATGGGATCTAGCATGGCTAGGCTAAGAAACTATATCATGGGTGAAAAAAGCAGTCAACACCGTGGCTGAACATTTTCACATTAAAAATTACACCGGTGTTGTAGGTGAGCTGGTGTGCTCAAGCTGTAGAGAGCAGGGGGGACTGCATGGAAAAAGAGGCAGGAAAGAGGGCTGAAACAATTTAGAGAACATAATTACAATTTTTGGGACAGATATTGCAATTGGATTTGTGATAAATATTTTTTTATTGAGCTTCAGTTCAGTATTTACTGTGTAGCAGATTTAAAACATGGGATGGAGCATGACCACATGAGGCAATGTCAAAAGCACAACTGGATGGTGTGAATTTGTAAAACCACTGACATGACCATTTAAACCCATTCAGAAAGGCAGCATAATGTATGCCTTAAGATTCTGCAATGTGTTAATTGTTTCATATTGCAATTTTGATTTGAAATGAACTAATTATTGAGCCCTAGTGGATACTTCCCAAAGCAGCATGTACAGTCACATCTAAGTCAGTTTAATTATTTAAAAAGATATGCTAACATGTTGTGTGACACACGTTCCATGCATGACAATCATTATTTAAAATATTATGCTGATTAAAAAAATCCATCCATCTATTCTCTATACACCGCTTTATCCTCACTAGGGTCGTAGGGGGTGCTGGAGCCTATCCCAGCTGACTCGGGCAAAGGCAGGGGACGCCCTGGACAGGTCACCAGTCTGTCGCAGGGCTACATATACAGACAAACAATCACACTCACACCTATGAGCAATTAAGAGTTATCAATTAACCTCAGCATATTTTTGGACTGTGGGATGAAGCCAGAGTACCCTGAGAAAACCCATGCATGCACAGTTTCAGTTTCAGTTTAGTTTATTGTCATATACATTAGGGTACAAGGTACCACAAGCAATGAAAAATAGTTTGCCCCCGGCACACTCTCTGCAAGCTAATACAATAAAAACAATAAATACAATTTAAAAACACAACACCAACAACAGACAATAAAAGTTATCAGCGCCTCTTCAGGCTAATGTTCATGAGCCGCACCGCCTTAGGATAAAAACTGTCTCTAAATCTACAGGTCTTAGTTTGTAGGCAGCGCAGACGTCTCCCCGATGGCAGGAAGGAGAAGAGAGCATGAGCAGGATGACTGGGGTCCTGCATAATGCTCAGGACCTTTTTCTCACAGCGCTTTTCAAACAACTGACCAATTTGAGGCAGAGGGGATCCAATGATTCTTGATGCAGTTTTTACAGTTCGCACCAGCCGAGCGAGATCATCTCCCGTAATGTTTCCAAACCACACCAGCAGACCAGAGGTCAGAACGCTCTCGATTGTACAACTATAAAAGTTTGTGAGTATTTCTTTGGACAGTCCATACCTTCTGAGGCGTCTCAGAAAATAGAGTCTCTGCTGGGCCTTTTTAATAGCACAACTGATGTGAAGAGACCAAGTAAGATTGTCACAGAGATAAATGCCCAGGAACTTAAAGTTATTAACCACCTCAACTGAAGTGCCGTTAATATGAACAGGTCTACAGATAGATTTATTCCTCCTGAAATCTATGATGAGCTCCTTTGTTTTCTCCACATTCAAGGACAGATTGTTTTGATGACACCAAGTGACCAGGCTTTGTCCCTCTTCTCTATAGTGCACCTCATTGTTATCCGATATAAGACCTATAACTGTAGTATCATCTGCAAACTTAAAAATTCTGTTGGTGGAATGTTTTGCCACACAGTCAGAAGTATACAGATTATACAGCAAAGGACTTAGACAACATCCTTGGGGGGCCCCGGAGTTTAAAACAACAGTGGATGAGTAAGTGGTCCCTACCCTCACTGTCTGTGGACGGCCTGTCAGGAAATCCTGTAACCATGGACAGATGGAATAGCTAAGACCTAGATCTTTTAGCTTAGTTACAAGAGTAGATGGAATAATTGTGTTGAAAGCACTGCCGTAGTCAACAAAAAGCATCCTGACATATCTATCTGGCCGGTCTAGATGTTGTAACACAGTGTGTAGGGCCAATGAGACAGCATCCTCCACAGCTCTATTTTCCTTGTAGGCAAATTGTAGCTGGTCGATGGTAGTGCACAAGTTTTTGTTTATGTATTGTTTAACCAGCTGCTCAAAACACTTCATTATCACTGAAGTTAGGGCTACGGGCCTAAAGTCAGGGAGTAATTAAAAAATGTTTACAATTACAAGAGACATCAATAAAAAAATAGGAGATTTAAATTTAATTTTAACAGTTTATTTGAGATTCAATCTGGTCATTAGAGGGCTGGGACAAGAGAAACTTGTAATTTTAGGGGAAACTAGACTTATTTGGTGTTTTTAAAAATATTTTGAAACATTCTTTTCTCTTAGTGTTTTATGGTCTCAGGACAAATACATTTACACAGCAACTGCATGTTTGAGTATTTTGTACATGAAAATTGAGTGAGACGTAAAATGTCTTTCAATTCTGGAAACGACCCTAGTAGCAGTAGTAGTAGTAGTAGTAGCAGCAGCAGTAGCAGTTTGCAGTAGGAGTATTATTATTATTATTAGTAGTAGTAGTAGTAGCAGCAGCAGCAGTAGTAGTAGTAAGGTAGATGTTAACTTCAACGACGGACACAGTGGAGGCAGTAATATAAACGCATATCTTAAGTACGTGAATGCATCTGTTAGCCAACTGAACATGTCAGCAACCAACCAGACACCTCTGCCCAGCACATTAGTCGTGTGTATCCTGCTTTCAGGGGCTCTGTGGCCGCGCCTAGATAGCAGCTCTCCTCACATATTTGTTCTTCACACGCTGACATGAATGACGGGAAGCTGCTCTTCCGAGTTTGGAGTGAATGTAAGTGCAGCTACAGAGTTAGTTCACAGCAACCCCGGATAAAACCAGCTCGTCTGTCCCTACATATCTGTATGTAGCAGTAACAGTCGACATAAAAATCAGCAAAGTTGTTTAAATGAACCGAGAGGCCTGTGGGGGAATGAAGCACATTTCTGGGAGAGACGCGTCCGATAATGGACGCAGTGGGAAAAGCAGGTTACCCTGTGCTGGAGTCGCTGGCCTGTCGGTTGAAGGGTTTGTCAGAAAGTCAAAGTTTGGCTCAGCTCCATTCGGGACAGCAGCCACCTTACCTTAGTTACTGGGTCTCCATCTTTACAAGCTGCTGCCGCTGCCTCGTCTGACAGACCTTTGTCGCTCATTTTTCCTTAGCAGTAGTTGGGAAGCCGGAGTGCAGCTCTGGCGGACTGACAGACGGAGAGACTGACTTCAGGAGGTACGACTACCGCTGACCGCTTTCACAATAAAAGTCTCTGAGAGGCGGAGCACCTCAGTAATGTAGAATGATCTGATACTGCATCACAGATTGTATATACAGTCTATGTACTGCATACAGAGAATGATCACAAAATCAGACATATATCATAAATCATTAACATAGCTGTTAAGTCATGGATCACATTCACCACACTGTTGGAATCCATTTGAAAAAACAGATTAGCTGCAAGAACAAATAATAAGTTGTAGCTAATAGTTTTAGTTATTAGTAACTGATAAAGATATACAGTTAATATGTATAGCAGTCTTGATCATCATGAGCAGAATAGCCTTAAATAAAAAAATACAGAAAGACTTATTTACCCTGCTATAATGAAAAAGCTGAACACAGCAGGAATAAACAGCTGCATTGCCATGAAACAAAACAAAAATACTAGGGCTGAACATTTGGTTAATTTCAATGTTAACTGCAATTTTAAAACAATGCATAATGTAATGGAGTATATACATCAGACAGCACGTCTGACTCATGATTATTTTTGACTTGATTGAAGAATTTTCAGTCCTCCCATGCTGCTTCTGATCTATGAATGGTCATCCTGTTTCTGTGTTGGGGATTGTGTACTAGAGATTTTTATTCATTTATCTTATAATCTAACTTGTACTATATGTTCAACTTCAGAAAGTGACAGCTTTTGTGATTATTCTTCTATCTCACTGCCTGTGACCCACCCCTACCCCCACACTCTACCTGACACCAACTCCCACTGTAAACCCAGTGCAAATCAGCTCTGTTGATTACATTAATTACTACTATGTAGTAACTGTGTATACCTTTGTCTCTTTGTCTGTTTATTCTATATTTTTTATATCTGATTCTATTTTTATTACTATCAATGCATGCACCTTGACTCTTACTATTATTATCTTTATCTTTTTACTTACTATTCTATTTGTACTTGCACCAAGAGCACCAGAGAAAATTCCTTGTAAGTGTAAAAACCTACTTGGCAATAAAACTGATTCTAATTCTGATCTCATATGCTATTTACAGAACACACCCAGAATATTTTGACTTTTTTAACTGTCTTCACATCAGTAATTTATATTAAAAGGCTGTTTTCACGTTTTTAAGCTCAGATGTGCACTGTATCATCTGAGTAGAATTTACAAATCTATTCTAACTGCAACTAGACAAGCCCTCAGTAGAGGGCAGAACCACGCCCTCCACTGGCGAAAACCCTGTCCTCCCTATACAAATGATGCAATATGTATCAATTTTGATCATCCCACGTATATCCCTTCCTACTTGATCTGCTGACCTGTAATTCCACAGCTGAGCAGGGGACCTTAGACTGATCTTCAGTGGCAAGTTTGATTATCCTGATTTCAGCAGTTGCAGAGATATTGGACCGGACATAGCCGCATAAATACATACATACATACCCAGCCAGATACCGCACCGAATGCAATAACCCCGCCGACGTACCCGTCGGGCGTGGTTAACAACATCAGAGACAAAACATCTGTGGCTTTGTAACCAGGGTCAGTTTTATTGTGAAAATACAGCTAAGTGTGGGTTTTTATCTCTTGACTAGACCAAGTCAGTCTTATGTAACCAGGAAAGCTTCATGCACAAGCAAGATGCACTGTTTTTACCCTTCCTACTTCAATTCAATTTGCCGCTCCCCGTTTATCTGGTCCACCTGTACAATAAAATGACCACCAGTGGAACAACCTCATAAAATAAAGTTATATTTTTACCAAGCTTGTATTCGGTTTAGTGTAAGGACTCATTCAATTACTGTGCCTCAGTGACAGCAAGTTTATGTATTAATTGTATTCTGTTAACCTTTACATTGTAAACCTTGGTTTGATATGCATGATACTATTTTTTCTGTTAAACTGTTTTCAAATGCAGCAGTCCATCATGGACAGTTATGAAACAATCCTCTCCAACCCTTTATTCAAGATCACACACACAGGACAGTTTGCCATGGAAATGACTTTATTATAGACACAGTGTGGAGTTCTTTCATGGGAGAGAAGTGGCAGAAGGCTACATCACCGGCTGTTACCCACATACATAGTTCATTACAGCTGTACATCATTTGGCTCTGGTGGAACTGAGGGATGAAGTTGTGAGCCACATATTGTAACCATACAGAGCAGGGCTGACAAAGCTGTGAGAATGACATCTGGACTACAAGCCTGAGTACCTGTGGAGTTCCTGAGACGGTCTGCCTGCAAATGAGATGGAACTGTTAAAAGGCAAAGAGTACTTTTCCCATAAATAAACACAGACAGTAATTTTCCTCCTGATTTTTTTTCCATCCGTACTTTTTATGCGTGTTCGCCATTTCCCAGCTCTACGTCAAACTTCAGATTTTAGATAGAGCTATAAAAAGGTACATATTATTGGAGCGGTTTCCAAATCCACCAGCTGCTATTACTATTTTACTAGCAATATTTAGGACTGCAGGAGATAACATATCAGATATTGACAAAGCTATCTGACCGTTGGAAATTTACATCCCTGTGCAGCTCTTCTGAGATGGCCTTGGGAGAGTAATAAGTCATTTAGGGGAGATAACTGATCATAACAGAATTCAAAGAGTGATAGCTTCTCCTGCTTTTACTTCCTTTCAGATACACTATTGGTACATATGTTAAAAAAACAAAACAATGCATCAACAAACATCTTCCCATTCTGTATCCCACAGTTCAGTCACCCCCAGTAACATATACACCCATAAAAAATCAGAAACAAAAGACATGGGTAAAAAGAAAGGTGGGAAAGCCCTTTTCTACTAAGATGTTCATTCTGTTGCTTCAGATGAGCAGCTCTTTAGTAGCTGCGTCCAAACAGAGTGTAGTACTGAGCAGGTTCCTTGCCGCTGACGCACATCTGACCGGGCTGCAGGGTCTTCAGGGGAGAGAAGGGAATACAGAGGCTCTTGGCCCCCATGGATGGAGCTCCAGGCTCAAGGTCCTGGTCCCTACAGGAGAACACACAAAATATTCAGGGGTTAACAGTGCTCAGAGCATAATAGGGTGAAGTGAATCAGGAGTTCCCTTCCTGGAACCTGTTGTGAGTGAATGAGAAATTATGACAGAACTTTAGAACAATCCTCAACAAATGCATTTAAAATTAATGAATAGCTAAAGGTGCTAAAATTGCCAGCATAATCCTACTCAGTTCTTACTGCACATGTATGTTTGATGGACCTGGCTTCCTTTAGCTTCCTCAATCATGTCAGACTTACTTGGCAGTGGTTTTCTTGATCCAGTCCTCGCATTCAATTCCTCCACAAAATGGGATCTGGACAATCTATCAAGCAAGAGCAATACAACATCAGTTCTTTACTCCAATGAGGACGGGCAGTGAATGTCTGTGTCGTGAGTTTGCACGACTCACCTTGCCCTGGTCCAACTCTTTCTGGAACTGTTCCATCGTATCTACAGCCACCATGTGGGTCTTCAGGTCATCTGAAGCTCTATCAAAGAAACACATTAAGCACTGTATTCATCCGCTCATGTGTTAATGTAAATAATGTAATCATCTCTTCTTGTTGCCATAATTCAGTTTGTCTGTGCCTCGCTCACATCTGTCACAGTTTGTGTACATCATATTAAAAGCGACATTGGCCCCAGCTGGTTGGGTTGCATTAACTTATATTCTGTTTTCATATTTGTCGTTGACAGCTTGTGGGGAGGAACAGAGCAGCTATTCTACAGCAACAAGAGCAGAAGCACTTTGCAATCTTTTAGGTTTCTTTTCTTATATTATTGCAGTAGCTGAAAGGAGACAGGATAGGAATGGAAAAGAGACAGGATGACATGCAGCGAAGGGCCTGGTCTGGAATTGAACACTGGACTGGAGGACTGCATTGGAACTAGGAACCCGTTTCTGATCTTGCATTAGTGAGCAGTTTCAAATCTAGACTGGGCTGTCAGAAAACTAAACTGTGGGTCCCATAAATTTATTACAACTGGAGGGATGAAGTCAACAAATTCATCTGAAAAAAGATCACTCATAATACAAACACAGAGCAAGGCAAGTTTAAGATTTGGATGAATACCAAAGATGGAAAGAACTGGAATTTGTTGTAGATTAACACAACGGGCACAAATCTGCCACCTCTTGGCTGAGGAGTAACCTTCTCTGTTCTCCTGAGTCAAAGTCAGCTCTACTTCAAAAATAAAGGAGGAGTGGCTTATACACATAATAAACAAAGATACTAGTGACAAATGTATGAAATATATACTTGATGCCTTAGAATGACAAATTCTGATAAATCTAATTTCAATATAGGTCCCTTTAATGATATTACATAGTTATAAAAGAGTTGTTGTCCATGCAGTGAGGGAGAAGACACAAACTGTACATAATTTGAGTAGGAAAGTTTGCAGGTGCAGGCAGGAGTGGACATGCAGTAATGGTCAGAAATCCAGCAGGAGTGGGATTAAGACAACAGCCCCGTGCAAGGCTCTACCATGGCCACTGCAGTAAGTACTCAGTCTTAGGATATGATGCATACACTCTAGCAGGTGAATTACCAGAGTGCCACAATATGGCCATTTGTAACTAAAGCCCAGTGTCTATCAAGTAGAAGTCCCACCCTGATGTGTAATAGCATGTCTTACTTCTTGAACAGGCTGTTCTGGATGTCCTCCAACATCGCGGTCAGCTTCTTCTCTACCTCAGCCTCTGGAATCGTCACCTTTGCACCAGAGTCTCTCCTCACTGCGACACACTGGCGCTGCTGCATGTCTTTAGGGCCCACCTCCAGGCGAATAGGAACTCCCTGGATAAGACACAGACAAACACAACAAGAAAGAGACAGTCAGTGATGAGCATAAAGCTAATGCTCGGAACAGTTTGTTTTAAATTGCTCACTGACCTATGGCTTTCTTCATTTTATTAGTGCTAGTTTTAAATTAAAACTGGAATTACTGCCATTGGAATTTTAATGACCTTGAGCTCCCAGTGGTTGAACTTCCACCCTGGGGAGTAGTTGTCTCGGACATCAGTCTTCACCCTGATGCCAGCATCCAGCAGCCTGCTCAGATATTTGGAGCACTGGACCAACAGCGCCTCCTTCTCCTGCTCTGGCAGGGATGCAGTGATCCCACATGGGATGATGACACACTGGAAGAGGGAAGAGAATTAATAGGCTGCTTGTTTACTTGACCAGCGATTTGTTTATAAATAAAGCAAAGTTAAAAAAAAAAAAAGGGTATGTCATATGGTTTTTAGGTACATTGTTACATTTTTGCCGGTTAAAAAAAAAAAATCTATCAAGTACATGCTCTGTATTCCATGTATGTGTGTGACAGTGTCTTACCTGCAGGCAGGCCACCCTGGGTGGCAGTACAAGTCCCATGTTGTCTCCATGTACCATGGTGAGAACACCAATGGTCCTGGTTGTGATTCCCCAGGAGTTCTGGAAAGCCAGCTGCTTCTCACCCGGCCTCTTGGGATCTTCAAACACGATCTCGAACATCCTGGAGAAGTTCTGACCCAGATGGTGGGATGTAGCACCCTGAAGAAGCACAAGGACATAACAATTGCAAGATGACATCAAGGTTTAGCTCCATATTGCTCACATCATTAAACTTCCTCTTCTGTTTGACTTCATGAATGAATGAATGAATGAGTGGATCAAATAAATAAACTCAGTATATTACCTGGATGGCTCGACCGCTGGCAGAGATAAATGCTTCTACAGTGGTTGTGTAATCTCCTCCTGCAAACTTCTCCTTCTCCGTCTTCCTGCCCTTCACCACAGGGATCGCCATCAGCTCTTCATACACCTTGGCGTACAAATCCAGGATCTGCAACACCTATAGACACATAATGTAACAGTACCAAAAAAAAATCCTCTAGCACCTCAAAAGTTGTACATGTACTGCACTGATACTTCATGTTTGTCTCAGTGCAGCTCAGTTTTACAATGTCATAGATTAGGATGAGCTAACTGATGTTAACAGAGGTCAAGCAGTGTGGTCAGGTCTGGTACCTCCTCAGCCGCCTCCTCTTTTGTGGCAAAGGCTGTATGTCCCTCTTGCCACAGGAACTCTCTTGTCCTCAGAAAGGGTTGGGGGTGTTTGAACTCCCATCTCTAAAGGTACGAGAGGAATGTTGAAGGAAGACTGATGTGTTTCAAACATTGTCATTATGGAGTGAAGATCAGAATAGAAAAGGTGATTTCCAAAACTGACCACAACATTGCACCACTGGTTGAGTTTGATTGGCAGATCTCTGTGGGACTGGACCCATTTAGCGTAGGCTGGATACATGACTGAAGTGAAGAGAAACAGAAAATCAGGGTCATATCAATAAAGACAGACAACAAAAAACAAACTAACAGCTTCTTTAAAACAAGGGAAATACTTTAATAGCTACACACTGTGTGTGTCTCGGCATACATTTGGTGTTAGAATAGGACTGTGGTTCAGACCTGTCTCGCTGGTGGGTCTCACAGCAATGGGCTCTGCCAGCTCAGTCTTTCCTGATCGGGTCACCCAGGCAACCTGAAAAAAGGGTACACCACCACCGTTACAGGGGGCATTCTCTGCACATTTCCAGCTCTATGCATTTCTGTGGCTCTTGGTGTGACTACTATATTTACACACACCTTTCATGCAACCACTCAGTTCAGGCTTGGTCTAAAAGGATGTGTAACCTCTGTGTTTTTAAGGTCCATCCCCAGTTGAGGTTCTATTTAGCTAGCTTTGATCAACTGAATCTCAGGGAGCATTTTAACATATACTGGAACTTTGTATAAGAGACTACCGACATTGTGACAAAACATCAAGACAGAAAATCCCAAAGATCATGATATGAGCCCCAGTAAATAACTGGCATTGTGTAGTCCTATTCTGCATCTTTATGGTCAGGTATTTTCTTTGTTTTCCTGCAATTTGTGCTTTTATCGCTAGGGTTATGAAAAATAGACTTATTTACCTCTGGTGCAAAGTCTGCAATATGAGACTTTTCCTTCTCCAAGGCAGCCTGAGAGACAAACATGGGGAAGTAGCAGTTCTCCACACCCAGTTTCTTAATTTCCTTGTCGAAGAAGTCTTTAATAGCCTCCCAGATGGAGAAGGCCCACGGACGGAGAACATAGCAGCCACTAACGTCATAGTACTCAATCATCTCTGCTTTAGTGATGACCTAAAGAGAAGGAAGGGAATACAATTCCACATACAATAAAATAAGTCTCAAAAGAAATTCATATATTTCAGAAAGGAAAGACCTGTTATTAGATGCCAGAGTGAAGAGGACTCACCTGAGAGTACCAGTCAGCCAGGTTTTCCTCTTTTTTGGCCTCCAAGCCCAACCTGACAGAGGAAACAGACATGAGTTAGTGTGAAGCAAACCTTGAATAAAAGAGTTGGCTTAAAAAACAAAGATGAAGTGGACCCATGACTTTAAGAATGCCTGCATGTCTGCCAACATTGTACCTCAATGGCAAATTCTTACATATATAAGCATCGCTGTAATGTTAAGGAGTTTAGATCAGTTTGAAAAGGTGTGTATCGTGTCTGACAGAATAAAGTTAGTGGTGATGAAACACTGTGCTGACACAATGGTAGAGCAACCTGGGAAATGACAACACCACAAGTACTGATATGTCAACTCATGCCTGGTTAGTTAGTCCACTGTACAGGAACATAGAGTTGCAGGCTGAATGATTATTACTCCTGAGTGCACCAACACACAGAAGTAGTGACTGCAATCTCCACTCAAATCAATCATGCAACTCAAAGCAAACCAGTTTTCAGCTGTTAATGTCTAAACAGAAAGCTGCACCAAAAAGGCAAAATGATGATTCCCTTTTTGGCACAATATGACTATTGCTATTTATCTGAGGAACAAAAGTTATTTTCTGTACATTTTTTTGCATCTCACATCAGAATTGAATTTAAAAACTCTTTCTCCATCAGCAGGTCTTTACATGGATGTCTCGAGGATGCGAATGTGGCAAAAACAAGATGAAGAGCCAACAGCCATGCTAACATGCTCACACTGACAATGCTAACATGCTCACACTGACAATGCTAACATGCTATTGCTAAGCATGTACAATATTCAGATGTTCACAATCTTAGCTTAGTGTGTTAGCATGCTACATTCGCTTATTAGCACTGAACACAAAGTACAGCTGATGGGATTGTCAGCTTTGCAGGTATTTGGAGTATGAACCAAAGTGTTGGACAATGTGAAATTTTCAACTGCGGGTGGGACTAAAGATGATCTGATGATCAGATTAACATGATGCATGTGTCTGAAACTCATTTAGTACCTCTTATGAGATTTCAGTCAAAGTCACAGGAATGTTCGAGTATATTTTACAGTGGGTGCATTTAAACAGTAAGATTTCAGGTACAAATAAATTACTGTGCATTATATAGTAAATAAGGAAATACTCTGGACACATTTTGAATATGTGCACCAAATTCTATAAGAAACCATCCAATAATTGGCAAGACATGTCACTAAAAGACAAAACTGTCAACCTCACTGTGATGATAGAGAAAAGGTCAACAAAGTCTATAGAATTAATCCTCTGGAGAATAAGAGTGTCTGCACAAAATTTCATCTTGATTCATCCTGAACCAACCACACTGACAGTGCCATCCCTTGCGTCTACTAGTAAGACTAAAAACACAAATACACACATTAATATGCACCAAAAAGCCAGTGACCTTAAGACTGACAGCAGACAAGAAGCACCGATTCTGCAGATGAAAACCACATCAACCATTCAGACTCACCACATCTGACAAACTCTCTTCAGTCGTTTTGCCACAGTAGAGTATAGCTGTGCTTAATGACGATCCATCTTCAGCGTCCAAATCAACGCACTCTAATGTGTCTGTTTCAGTACAGTTGTAAAGCATGATACTGAATATCACTTCACTACCAGTCATGTTAACGTGTACAACTCATGCTGCCAGTGGCTGTATGTTCACTATTTTGCACCTCCTATTTAACAATGCATCTTACTCAGATAACTATAACGTGCTCAAAACAAAAGTCTAAGAATGTGACTCAGTATAAAGGCTTTTTATTGGCTCAGACGACCCAAAGCAACATGTCTGCTCAGCATCAGGACAACCAAATGTAAACTGTCAAGTTATTTATCCACATTGTTAAGTCCAAAGTATTTCCAGCACTTGCTGCAGTTAGAGACATCCACGTACACCTGAAAACAAGCTGAAAATTGTCATGTAATTTGTACTGCAGATGCAACAATCAGAAGAAGATTTTGTTCCTCAGTGTCCTCAGAATGATAAGTCACAAGACTTATTGTAAAAAAGATTATCATTTTACCTGAAATCAAATTATTTGTGCCATTTATACTGAGCGTCTTATCTGGTAATGTAAAGCTAGGTTTTCACCGATAGGGTGGGCTCCTTCAGCTCTTTCTTATCAGATGCTTCCAGTCTCTCACCGTGTCTGTTTCTTGGGTCCCTGACCCTCTCCTGAGCCTCCTGCTCCTCCTGATGACTCCTTGCCTTGACTGGCTTTGTCTCCTTTACCCTTTTTTCCTCCTCCTCCTCCTCCCTGTTTCTCAGACTTGTTCTCCCTCTCCTTGCGGTTTTTATCTTCTCCTCCAGCGGCTCCAGCAGCGGTCACTGGTTTGTAGTCCTCTCCAGTCAGAGTCTTGTATGTGCTCTTCAGGTCCAGTAGAGTCTTCACAGCTTCATCCACCTGGTCCTGAAATAGGACATATGTTGTTGTTGTTGTTTTGCTTTACTCTGCACTTGTATTAAACTCCTGCAGCTGACTGGTTCCTTACCTTGGGGGCCTTCTCAGACTTCAGCTTCCTCACCAGTTCTCCCTGTTGGGCCACCTGCGAGAACAAATCCTGGTCCTGAGGGGACGAGCTGGACTTGGCAGAGGCAGTGCTGGCCTGGGTTGGGGCAGGGCTAGCTGGGGCCTGTAGTCCTGGTTTGTAATCCTGTCCAGTCTGCTGTTTGTATTCTGCCTTGAGAGCCAACAGTTCCTTCACTGCTGCATCTACCTGATCCTGATAAACAGTAAGAAGAGAAACATTAATTTAAAGTAGCACTAACCACTGAAGGTCTCAAAGGGGAAACAGTGGAATCTTACTTTAGGGGCTTTGTCAGTCTTCAGCTTCCTGACCACCTCTCCCTGTTCAGCGACCTTCTCATAGAGGCCAGTGGCAGCAGAAGCAGGGCTGGGGCTATTCTGGACTGGGGCAGGTGCTTTCTGAGCTGGGGCCACTCCAGGCTTGTACTCCTGGCCTGTGACTTGTTTGTACTCTGCCTTCAGGGCAAGCAGCTGTTTCACTGCTGCATCAACTTGGTCCTGTAGAAACACGGACAAGGAAATTCCAAGTCAATTCACAGGTGATTTTATGATCATATAAACAGGTGAACACTGTTGCAACAACACACACACAATCTAAATATGAGGACTAGTTAAAAATATTTAGATTCCAAGTCGTGGTGAATACATTTTGTGGCAGTTCATCGTTGATTTTTATTATGATGAAGAAAATTTGTCACTTGTCAAAGCAGACTAGTTAATACTAAGTCTTAATTAGCTATTAGGTGTTGGTATTAGCCATTGGTGCTGAGTCAGTCTGTATCTCAAGGTGATTAAGTAGCTCCAAATATGGTAGCTGTGAATAGAATTTAGCATCTTTTGTCTCTAGTCATCACCCTGTTCTCTATGATATTGGGTTTTGGGTCGCTGATATGTACAGTTCACATGTAATATAAATCATGTTGGTATGCCCAGTGAGGTCCTTGTTATTATTTATAACTGCCGGTCATTTGTGAGATTTGTAGGGATTTAACATTGTTACTCACTCATTTTTCACTGCAATATAAAGCCCTGCACCTCTAGAGAAAACGCATTCATGGTGAGAAGGAAAGAGAACTCAGAAATGTCTTAAGTACAGTGAAGCAAGTATAAAGGATTTTTTTAACCATTTCTTAAATTACATAAAAAGTCTAGAAACAACATGAACAACATTATTTAAGTGTTTAAGGCATAACCAGTATTCCAATACTGGAAAAAGGTGGTGCTATATATCACATCTATACGCATAAGTATATAATACATAAAAATAAAACATTTATTTTTGTGTTTTTCATTTGGCACATAGAATAAAGAGATTTTTATAAGATAACCATTTTTAAGCTTTGGTTTGATTATTTTCCTGATGGAATGGGAAAATCACACAAGATTAGTTTAAGGATCGTTGAGAAGTTAAAAGTCTGACAACTTTTTGTTTTTATAGTTTCTGGCTGATAAGTGACTTCAAATACAATGCACATTGTTACATGTATTTCCTTTAAACATGCATTATTTGATTCGGTGAACATATTAAGCACATTCCATATTTATCTTTTAATTTTTCATAACTTAATTGTCATTGTGAAATGAATTTCCGAACATAAAAACAAACTGAGAGGTGCAGCAAAGAAATGCAAATACTAAATACTGTTATTAGTTTACATCAAGAAGGACAAGGGATACTTTGCTTTTGAGTTTTTTTTAAGTTGTGATTCATTACACATACCTAAATAAGAAATAATCCACTGTCCAATCAGAGCTTGGGAGCAGCATCATGTCTGGGCTTGTAGGCTAGAGGGCTATGTGTTAATGTGTGAAGCTGTCTGTTATGGCTGCCATTAGCTTCTTTCAGCAACAATAAATCCCCTTACAGTTCTATGCCAAAGCCATCATTGGACAGTTGATCTATTTTTGTTATCTTTTACATTGATGATGCAACTTTAAAGGATTGTTTTCCTCACTGCTATTGGACAGCAAAGAATTTGCTTTGTAGAGGACAACTCTACCCTCTGCAATATGGCATCTGAATACCTTGGGGGCCTTTTCAGACTTCAGTTTCCTCACGACCTCCCCCTGTTGTGCAACACGCTCATACAGGCTCGAAAAAGAAGAAGAAGCAGCAGGAGAAGAAGCAGAAGGGGAGGAGGAGGAGGTCACAGGAGAAGGAGCAGAGGAGGTGGGTGTGGCCTTCCCGGGTTTGTAATCCTGACCGGTCAGCTGTTTGAACTCTGCCTTGAGAGCGAGGAGCTGCTTCACTGCAGCATCAATCTGGTCCTGGTACCATCAACAAACCATCTTATATTTGTGAGTATTTAAGAGTGAACTTGACTGTCATGCAAACGGCATGGGGATATGAATGGTGACTATATATGGGGCACAAGCAGAGGGCGACCAAAAAAGCGATTTCTGACAAACAAATTCAGTGGACAATGAAAGAGAATATGAAAAACGCATAGACAAATCAACAAACAGAAAAAAGGCTTGGGATGGGAGCAGCGATATGACAAACATATCTATGATCATGGATTGGGAAAAATGCCCCATACCTTAGGTGCCTGCTCTGCTTTCAGTTTCCTGACCACCTCACCCTGTTGGGTAACTCGAGTGTATGGACAGGAGTCCGATGAGGTAGGTGGGGCTGGGGCAGAGGTGGGAGGAGTCATGTCGGGCTTGTAGTCCATACCCGTTTCCTGCTTAAACTGTGCCTGCAGAGAGCGAGAAAGGAAAAGAGTGTGAATCATTGAATAGCAATTTATAGCCCTTTACCTAAGCTGTTACCAAAGCGAAACTCACCTTTAGAGAGAGGAGTTTCTGAACTGCTTTGTCCACTTCGTCCTTAGCAGCTTTGGCAGCCTTTAGCTGGCGGACAGCTTCACCTTGTGCAACAATGCTTGAGAACAGGTTAGTTGCTGAGGTTGAGGGTGGAGCCAGGGCAGAGGTCAAAGGAGCCTTGGTAGGTGTGGCAGGCTAAGACGACAGAGAAGAAGAAAGAGATTAAAATGCAGTGTCGTTGACTGAGGATCTTCTTGTACAGTCTCTTCTCTTACAAACATTTGTTTTAAACACTGCTGGTTTTACTGGCAAATGCGTAGTCAGCGTGCTTATAGCATAGACAGTCTGCACGGTCACAGTTTGTGCTGCACACACACAGTCTCTGTGCAGACCCTCGCATGACTTGACGGATGATGATATTTAAATATCCTGGCAGAAAACATGAATTAGCCTTGAGAGACAACTCCAGGTGTTTTGTAGCCTCTCTGTAACAATGTTTCCATGCAATTGCTAGGCCATTTTGAGGTAAACTTTGAACATTTTAAAAGCAGTAGGAAATAAACACGCTCCGCTTAAAACATCCCCCGCCTTATATATAGTGCCTCTAAGTGCAAGAAATAATAATATATACTGGACGATACACCTACAAAATGATACATCTTCACTACAATGAAAACAATCTGGTCAAGGTCATACACCAAAAAAGGCAGATCTACATTATGCACAGGTGGCATTGGTGCAATATGCATGAAATCCTTCAGGTAGTTTCTGACATATGTTCCAGAAACAGAATCAAAAACATATTTGAAGTGCCTCACAATGACCTTGAAAATCAGGTCAAGGTCATGCACCCCAAAAGGAACATCAGCATTACCAACAGGCTTAGTGTGCGCAATATGAGGGAAATCCCTCAACTAGTTTCTGAGATATGATCCGGAAACCAAAAAATATTTGAAGTGCCTCACTATGACCTTGAAAATCAGGTCAAGGTCATGCACCCCAGAAGACACATCTATTCTATATAGAGATGGCCTGGACGGACGGACATACGAACAGACGTGCCCACGCCAATATCCCCCTCCATGCCTACGGCCGGTGGGGGATAAAAAGAAACGAAACATAGACTTGTTTTGTTTGCATTATCTGCTGTAGAAACACATAAACTAAGTTGTTTCATGTAATCAGGAAATGGTGGTAAAGGTTACGTTTAGCATGACTGTTAAAAAACAGAGTAGAAGAAGCCAGAAGCAAAACCAGATGTTTCACAACATGTTGTCATGTATTATTTGTGTCATTCTTTTACATTTATTCTACCATGACAGCTCCAATCGTTCACATTTCATGCTTTCCGGAAATGAAGACAATAAAACAAGTGGAAACAGCTGATCAGTCTGAGTTAATTGTTCACTACATCAGATCCATCTCCTGCATGCATTAACTCTTTAAAAAAAAGTCAAAAACAAAGAGAGTATAAAAATTGTTTTTCCAAAGTGGGGAAGTGTTTTTTTAGTGTTGCCACTAATTTTCTCTAATGCACTACTACAAAATAGATATAAAAATCAGTTCTCTCAACACAGCTTCTGAAACCATTTGACCCTTAAAACCAGTTAGTAATCACAATTTGGTCCTGCTACTGCTGTGTCATGCTGTGTTTTTTCTTTCAGACTGAATATTTAGTGGTGTGTTTTTCCACTCTCTAGACTGAACATGATTTTAGAAAGGACAAATAACTGTACATCCATAACTAGTGAATGTTGAATCCAAAATATCAGAGCGAACAAAGTCTAAATAATTAAACTGGCTTTGGTTAAATGGCAAATGCTCTGGCAACAAGTTTCAACTATTATTGGATCACTTTCAGTTCTTGCAAGTAATAACAGCTATGACTTACAGAATAAGCTAAGCATAAAAGGAGTTTGCAAATGATTACAAATCATTTGCATGTTTTATTTAAAATGACTCACTGTCTTGCTGGAGGGCTGGCTCTTGCTCTTGTCCTTGGATCCAGCAGTTGGCATCTCCTTAGTGTGACCATCAGGGATGTAGAGCAGAACGCAAGGACTCTCTTTACAGCTGTTAGGACTGCAGACAAAAAGTGGAAAAATCAACACAGTTAGAGAGCGCAAAAGTGTGACTGGACTTACAGATTCAGGTGTTCTTTCTTTCACCTGACTGGCTCATAGGGCTGGTCACAGATGTAGAAGCCCCGCCTCTGGAGCTGGATGATGTCACCTTTCTTCAGGTTCTTCAGGCAAGGATCCCCAAGCATCTTCTCTTCCAGCTGAGAGCAAGAAGACATGAGATTAAACACACATACACGGCACACATTGGAAGATGCATGCACCAAGATGCACAGAGTCAGTAACGGACCTTGCTGTTTTTATTAATGTACTCTTTGAAGTCATCGTCTTTGGTGATGACTGCTTTGGAGATGAGTGGCTGGTAGTTTATGCAGATGGTGGGCAGCAGCGGGGCACCGTTTGTTTCAGCCAGCCACGTTATCTTTGTTGTCTTCTTGTAGTCTTTGTTGTCCAGATTCAGACAAGCCTCCATGGACACAACCTTACCATCAGCCCCTCTGACAGGTGAGGAAAGTTTAGGAAGGTTAACAGATGATAAGGCTTTAAATGCGACACTGTGCGATTCTGAACAGTGGAGATAAGCCAAGAAATGATCGTACATACTTGTTGATCTTGGTGATGACGAGGTTGCCCCAGTTGATAAAAGTGACCACCTCTCCCTCTGTGAAAGTCTCAGCATCAGCCCCTTCAACCAGAACTCTAGGTCCATACCAAACTTCCTTCATTCCTACCTCTGTGTTCTGGACGGGAAAAGAAAATACTTCAGCTCAATGTGACTAACACTACAGCGAAGTGACATTTCTAACCAAATATCACTGAACTGAATCAAGTGTTGCTACAGACACTATTTTACATGGGTTCATCCTGGAAGAACAAGAGCAAACTCTATTTTCCTAACAGAAAGATCTACTGCAAGAAGTCTAAAGGATCATTCCAGTGGTTTTGCATCGTCTCCTCAGACAATCCTGTGTGCCAGTAACTTGCACTACCTACAGCCTTTTCATCCAAATGGAGCTGGAATTGTTTTTCCTTCACAGCCTTAGGGGATTTCATTGTCTAACAAAGATGACTTTGCCCTCACGTTACTGGTAGTATAACAATATAATGGTGTTAATGTGTGGAAGCATCTGTGAATCATTCCTGTTGGTGCATTCAGTCTGATGTAAAAGTCTGACAGCAGCAGAGGGTCAGTGAAAATTGTTTTGGTGACTTGTGAATGAACAGCACACAAGCTATTAATTCCTGTGTCAGACAGGTCTTAGATACCAGCATTCTAGTGGGACAGTGAAGTACAAAAAGCGGTATAACTCTTTGATCTAGAAAGTTATGGTTTGCGTCATGACGTTGAACCACAGTGGACATGTGAATCTAAGCCAGGGAATATGATTATTTTATGAGCAAATTTCAGTGATTTAGAGTTCTTACTCCACCAAGGAACGCAGCGGCGTTATGTGATGATTGCCGTTGGTTTGTGTGTTTGCAACATTTCTAAAAAACAGACTAAGGGATTTGGACAAAATTTTCAAGGAAAGTCAGAAATGACACAAGGACCAAGTGATTAGATTTTGGCAGTGATGCGGCTCATACTCTGGATCCACGGATTTGTTAAAGATTTCTGTATCACTGTGTCACTGTAACTATGAGTACAAGTGAACACTACGTCAGCTGCCTGCTGACAATCCTACTACAAATCGACCTCTGTGGACCTATCGGGACTTATCTGTCAGAAATGATACAAGGAACGAGCAGCCTTGTGCTTTTCTAGTTCCATATGTTGTGGTGGTTATGGACAGAATATTAAGTAGGAAATTCACATGAATGTTGCTTGCAAGACCAACTGGTTATATTTTCATGGTCAAAGTTAAATCATGGAAATTTACTGGCTACATTGGGTTGTATGAGTTCACAGTCACACAGTAATTTGAAATCACAAAGAACATTTAATCATAACATCATTATAATATAACATGTATTTAGTTTTGTGCTAACCTTTGGATGTTTTGCCACTTCCTTCATCTCCTCTACAGCCTCTGGGACGGAAACTGGAACCACGTAGGAGCTGGACAGAGCTGTGTACCTGGGAGCTACTGGATCAATGACCTAAAAAAGCAAGAAAGAAAACAACACATAAAACACAGAGAGGTCAATAAAAGAAACCACGGAACAGCACTTTGTAATAACCTCCACATACAAAATGCTGAGTAATGAAAGGACAAAGCAAAAATGGATGCTTCTTTGAAAAAGAAACCAAAACAAAAAATCTGCAAAAGACATCCCAGCTCAGAAAGGGGCAAATAAAGAAAGTAAGCCACACAAGAGGAATGAAAAGCTGATTTCAAGAGTGAATCATGATTGTATGCAGGTTGGGAACAAAAGCTTTTTTTTTTAGCTGCTTATACAGTCCCCATCCACTTCCACTATTTTACCAGCCAGTTTGAGTGTACAGGAAAGCTGTACAATATACAGAATATACGAAGCATCGGGTGACAGTCCACTCACCATGGGAAGTGCTGGTTACAGTAGATTACACCAGAAAATGACATGGCAGGCACGTCTCCACTAATCTCTTCACATTACAGAAAACATGCACTCTTTACACACTAATTTCATTTGATTTTCAAAGGTCTTATAGCTTGTGATGCCAAAATACTTCAGGTGTTTTAAGAATGATTACCTCTTCTTTTAAGTGACAACATGAACAAATCCATATAGTAAACAGCACAAGTTGACAAAATGATGCTGATTTTCTGTTGTGAGGTAGCCTAGCCGCGCTAGACCCCATGTTCTGACGGCACAAGGGTCTAGGGAAGCGGGCTAAAAGGTTGTCTATCAAATCCCTCTGCAGCAATTGGGTAGGTATACAACCAATCAACGCAACGAATAGGCTGACGTAGTTCCTAGAGCGCCGGCGGATTGTGGCTAAGTCCCATTAGCTTCCCAACCAGCGGAGCCGTGGAGCCAACTGGTATTTTAAGGATTTGCCATATCCCGTCGTCATAAGTCCTAATACGTCTTTCTTCTCAATGAAACACTTCAGTGCCGTCCTTTGTTTATCTTTCAAGTTGAATTTTAGCTTCAAATCTTTAAGGGCTGTGGCCAAAGCAGAGTCAAAAGATAACTGTTTATTGTACGCCGGTTGTTTCTGTCAGAATCGTCGTACCTCTGTTGTCACTTTGTTACGCCCGCCTTCTGACTCTACACTTCATGGTGATTCGTCCGGCCAGTTTTAGGAGCATCCAGCCTCGAGCCTTATGGAGGGTAACTAGACCCACCCTGGCAGAGAATTAAATTCGTTGCCGTGGGTGGTCTAGTGCGGCTAGGCTAGTTGTGAGGACCACTTTCACACAAATCTACCGACATCCTTAGCAATGAGTAGGGCTGCAGTGTCCAAGTCATGTGTTCAGTTAGTTGGTTAATATGCTCTCATCCAACCAAATTCTAGGTTATGTCCGAATCCAGACTCAGGACCAGGGCTGATCAAGGCATTTTTTTTTAACTGATCAGTATCAGTTTTATTAAAATCTAATCCTTTATTTACATCTGCTGTCACTCAGGTGACATAAAGTTGAAAGCACAATATGTTGCAAGATGCAGCTAAAATGTCTGCAGAGTAGAAATATCGTAAATTTAAGAACAAAAACAATCCAGCAGTCACTTGCAGTGCCTGCAATGCCAGTATTTCAAGAGGCACCAGTAACAGAGCTTTATTCAATGATACTAACTTGACAACTTATTTTCTGAATAAAATTAATATTAGAAAGATGAAAATGGAAATAGGAAACGCAGAAATGCAATTATTTTCTTCCCCTAATGCATTGCAGAGCTGGTCACTAGACTGATTTCAATGCCTTTAATGTTCTCGAAGTGTGTATTATCTAAGACAAATATATCAGGAATTGGTACTGGCAGATACTGAGTATGACATGGAGGCTTTTCCTGCCAAATTCCCATTACCATGTTTCTTTCATAGTGAGAAAAGAGCTAAATTGACAGCTTTCCAGGATTAATCCAATATTTTGGGTGCAGGAGGAACAGACTACCTATGAACAGCCACACGGTCTCAATTCTGAACTGGCCCAAACAAACACAGATTGCTAAGTCTGACGTATTAAAGCTCACTGAATGTTTCCTCTAAGTCAGCACCAAACTAAAGAGGTGGGCAAAAAGTCAAGTGTAAATTTTGCAAACATCAGTTGGTAAATAAACTCAGCTTAATAACCACGTCAGATCATCCAAAATGGGTGTGCTGACATCACCAGTCCAGTTCATACAGTTTCAGAGAATATTCGTATTTTCAGAAATCATACGACTATGAGCACGTGCACGCTGATCTGCTCCACATCTTTTCAAATCCTTTCACTATAAAATAACTAGTTTCAAATTATTTCATGCTGCAAATACCAGCCTTTGAGGTAGATTTAGAATTTATTTATGCTAATAATGTTAGTATGTGGCTCATTTAGTTCATCCAAAGATAATGTGCTGATTTAAAAAATATATAAATTTCTACCCACAACCAATTGATTAGTTATACAATTCCAGTTGGCAAATGTTTTCTCTGGTTCACTACAGCGCAGGTAATAGGTGTTTGTAATGATGAATACATTCAAAAAAGCTCATTACCTTAAAAAAAGCTCATACAATCTGCAGTGGAGCGAAGGACCAAGGAAGGGAATAGATGGAGGGGAAGACAAGGAGGGAAGTCAGAGTATGTGTTTGCAAACTTGCTATTTACATGGGACAGTTAATATGATTAAAGTTAAGGTTGTGATTTTGTGAAGGCAGCTTAGTATTCAGAGGTCTTTCTCTTTCCTTCCTGCAGGAGTCAGATCTAATGTCCATTAGATCTGTATAGACATGCACTGAAAATAATGCACTCACAAATAATGTCTGAACCTGTACAGCTACATATACTTTACTGATGTCATCACATACTACAGTATGTTTTGGGAACTAAAGGCCTTAAAATAACAGGCTCTAACCTAAAAATAACTGCTTTCTCTACAACTTCTATGTGAGGCTATTCTTTGGAATACTATTACTCCCCGAACATGTGTTTGGCTGGTAAAACAGCGCAGGCTCTTGGTGGACGTTGAAGAAAACCAGCGCAAAAGAAGCAGGGAGGTGAAAATGAGGAAGAGGAGGAGGTGGAGGAGTACCTTCAGACAGCTAACTGGCAGCTTGGAAACAGAAGAGTGAGATGCTGTTTAATGTCAGATACAAGGAGTGAGGAAGAGAGATAGGAAAGAGGTAGAGACACATTTACATAGAATGGGCTATCCACATAATTACTATTTGCTGCTTTGTCCTCAGTTCATCTGCTGCACCTTCCTGTTCTAGCCCAGTCCCACTTTGTGCTTTTCACAGATTTCCCTCTATCACTGTGAGATGCCAATTCACCCTTTTATTCTTCATCAGCAGCTGACCACGAATATATGTTAAAAAAATTTTTAAAACGAAATTGTTCTAAAGGGGACTAAAACAGCACCTGAATACAAAACAGAATCAAAAGAAGAGAATTAGAGTTAAAATTAGAAGCTGAATTGATATTATTAATGCAAGGAAGGGAACAATTTCTTATCAAAATCAATAGAACCGGCTAAAATGGATCATGCTGCATTTGACTTTGATTACTGTGCAACAGATCTGGATGACCAATCAATATTACTCCACCCAGGAGGCGGAGTTATGTGACGATGGCTGTTGGTTTGTCTGTATGTCTGTCTGTTAGCAACAATACTCAAAAACGGACTAACGGATTTGGATGAAATCTTCAGGGAAGGTCAGAAATGACACAAGCATCAGGTGATTAGATTTTGGCAGTGATGTGGCTTACAGTGTGCATCTACAGATTTGTTAAAGATTTCTGCCGTCTGAAATGATACAAAAAATTAGCAGGCTTGGTGAAGCGCTGCACTCTCCGACCGCTTTTCCAGTGTAATTTTATTTTCACTCACAATTTTGGCTTTCAACAATTAAGAAAGCTAGATAATTGAGACCAACGCATTCTTGTGCTATAAAGATGTAAAGTTGTTTTTAATATACTACTTTCTTGTTCGCTTGGAAAGTGTGGTCCATACATGCACGTTAGATCAGTGTCTTTGTATTTGCTTGTGCAGTTGGTAACCTTGTGGTGTCACAAAAAACACTGAGGGTACACAGACTCCTGCACAGAGCCTCAGCTCAACTGATATTAAAATTCAAGGATCCTCCTGTACTTACGATATACAGAAGGTAAAACACTGGCCTTATTCAGAACTCTTAGCTCTGTGAAACTTTAGCACATCTTAGACAGCCAGAGCTACACACGTGGACAAAATTGTTGGTACCCCTCAGTTAAAGAAGGAAAAACCCACAATTCTCACTGAAATCACTTGAAACTCACAAAAGTAACAATAAATAAAAATTTATTGAAAATTAAATAATCAAAAACAGCCATTACTTTTGAATTGTTGATGAACATAATTATTTAAAAAAACAAACTAATGAAACAGGCCTGGACAAAAATGATGGTACCTCTATAAAAGATTGAAAACTATTTGACCAGAGTGACATGATTAACTCAGGTGTGTCATTTAATTGACATCACAGGTGTTTCCAAACTCATAATCAGTCAGTCTGCCTATTTAAAGGGAGACAAGTAGTCACCCTGCTGTTTGGTGAAAAGGTGTGTACCACACTGAACATGGACAACAGAAAGCGAAGGAGAGAATTGTCCCAGGACATCCGAAAAAAAATGATAGACAAACATCTTAAAGGTAAAGGCTATAAGACCATCTCTAAACAGCTTGAAGTTCCTGTGACAACAGTGGCTCATATTATTCAGAAGTTCAAGACCCACGGGACAGTAGCCAACCTCCCTGGACGTGGCCGCAAGAGGAAAATTGATGACAAATTGAAGAGACGGATCGTTGGAATTGTATCCAAAGAGCCCAGAGCAACCTCCAAAGAAATTAAAGGTGAACTCCAAGGCCAAGGTACATCAGTGTCAGATGGCACCATTCGTCGTTGTTTGAGCCAAAGTGGACTTCATGGGAGACGACCAAGGAGGACACCACTGCTGAAAAAAACTCATAAAAAAGCCAGACTGGAATTTGCAAAAATGCATGTTGACAAGCCACAAAGCTTCTGGGAGAATGTGCTTTGGACAGATGAGACCAAACTGGAGCTTTTTGGTAAGGCACATCAACTCTATGTTCATAGACTCAAAAACCAAGCATACGAAGAAAAGAACACTGTCCCTACGGTGAAACATGGAGGAGGCTCAGTAATGTTTTGGGGCTGCTTTGCTGCATCTGGCACAGGGTGTCTTGAAAGTGTGCAAGGTACGACGAAATCTGAAGACTATCAAGGCATTCTGGAGAGAAATGTGCTGCCTAGTGTCAGAAAGCTTGGTCTCAGTCGCAGGTCATGGGTCTTCCAACAGGACAACGATCCAAAACACACAGCCAAAAACACCCAAGAATGGCTGAGAGAAAAGCGTTGGACTATTCTAAAGTGGCCTTCTATGAGCCCAGATCTGAATCCCATTGAACATATGTGGAAGGAGCTGAAACATGCCATTTGGAGAAGACACCCATCAAACCTGAGACAACTGGAGCTGTTTGCTCATGAGGAGTGGGCCAAAATACCTGTTGACAGCTGCAGAACGCTCATTGACAAATACAGAAATCGTTTAATTGCAGTGATTGCCTCAAAAGGTTGTGCAACAAAATATTAAGTTATGGGTACCATCATTTTTGTCCAGACCTATTTCATTAGTTTGTTTTTTTAAATAATTATGTTAATCAACAATTCAAAAGTGATGGCTGATTTTGATTATTTAATTTTCAATAAATTTTTATTTATTGTTACTTTTGTGAGTTTCAAGTGATTTCAGTGAGAATTGTGGGTTTTTCCTTCTTTAACTGAGGGGTACCAACAATTTTGTCCACGTGTGTAGTTGTTGAGGAGAGCCATTTGTGACTGGGCTGGGGAATAGTCGGATGTTCGTAGTGGAATGGGAGTAATGTGTGTCTCTCAGATTCAGATACTAGTCCCTGTCCCAACTCCACAACTTATATTTCCTGCCTCACTTTCTAGTGTGACCAGGTATGACAAGACAGAGCACTTGTACAGTGAAAAAACTCTGGCTTTACTTTTACTGGTTTTGCTTTTGTATCCCCATAGTAACTAGATAAATGTATGGTGTTAATAAAGAATTGAAGTAGAAAAATAGTATATGTACAATTTCCCAATTAAATAGAGTAAGACCATGAGGCAAGTAGCACTGGAACTTTTAAAGTGAAGACCTGTGAAAATTACATTTGAGCATACAGCAGCTTTGGTAACCTGAAGGATATTTAAAGACATAAAGAGGGCAGGGAGGAGTGGGGTAGTTTAACATGCATACGAAGTTCAGTACAGTTGTTCTGAAATGTCATTCTGTCTGCAACTGTGATCTCAATTGGTGTCTGTTAAATGTTTCTGATGCCATCTGTATCCTTTTGCATTGGTCAGAACCTGTATACTAAACTGTCATTATTATCATAAAATGGACTGTAAAATTAAACTGAGTTCTCTGTCTGTTTGCGTACATTTTCATAGCTTCACATCCTCTACCTGACTCTGAGATGAAGAAGCAAGTGCCAGCATGAAAAACCACACAGAGGAAGCAACACATATGTCCAGACAGATGACAGACAATGGGGACAATAATGAATACAAACAAATGTAGGACTTGAAACAATGCAGCTTGTTTGATTTTTTTTTAAGGCTTTCGGTGTAATAAGGGTTAATCAGAAGGGTGATGGTGGGGTGGGGGGGCAGAGGAAAGGAGGCGGCAAATGAAAGAGTTCAACAGAATGAGAGAAGAAAAGCAGATAGAAGCCATGCCAGCAGTGAAGCCCATAGGGAATTCTCTCAGCCTGTAACAGTTGCATCATGCTCATTCCTTACACATTTTTTATTTTCTCCATTTAGAGTTTATAATGTATGTGAATGGCACCTACTCTTAAAGCAAATGAATGCTATCAGTGCCTATGCATCCAGAAAGGTTGGTGTGATGTACATTTTGTCTTCAACCCTAAGTCCACAAGGCGTGCCCACAGTGGGCAGTTCCAAATTCTCCATGAATCCTTTGTTATTTCCACCCACTTTGCTTGGGACCTGAAGGTAACAAACACTGGCAGCAGGCTATTGAAGCACAAAGTCTTAGTGAGCCTTTCAGAAATATCCACAGAAGCTCTAAGTGTTTTTGTGTATTCATGATCCTCTGTCACTCATACCTTTTAGTATGTGTATGGGTCTATGAATGAAACGCATAAATCAGCTTTTACAATGGAGCCTTACTCCGCAAAAAAATAGTTCATTAGAGGCAAACTAATTTTTTATTAAAATGAGCTGCAGTGGTATTTTAACAAGACAAAGAGTCTACAGCCAAGCTAGCAGCACTGACAGACTGTACAGTGAGACTTTTAAATTAAAAAAAAAAAATCACCATGTTCATCGACAACAACATTCTAATGTTACACAGGCATATTGTTTAGTATGATCACTAACTTAGTTAAGCATGTTAGCATGCTAACATTTGCCAATTAGCACAAAGCACAGCAGATATTTCAGTTGGAACCAAAGAGGAAGAATGATCAACAAAGAAGCCAAAGCAGTAGTATGGCTAAATAAAGCCACTTTTTTTAAACAAAGCCAAAAATCAAACCAGAGGGGAAAAAAAATGGAAATCTATTTTATTTCTGTGACTGACATATCACACTTTTGTCCACCATGCTCTTATAAACAGTGCCCAGTAAGACAAATTGAAATATATTTTTAAGTCATTTTCTCTGCTACAGCACAGCCACAAAGGCTTCAATAACGGCTGAGCAGAAGATCTTATCACTTAGTTCAGACAATCAGACCTAGGTAGGAGAGGACAACATTTAAAAACATACCTTCTTATTGAATGCCCAGATCTTGTCCCATTCCATGTTCACCACTGACCTCGATCCGCCCTAGTAAAAGATGGATAAAACAAAAAGAAAAACATTATTTTCAATTTCCCCTGTGGAAGATCAAAACTGATTTAACACTTTAGCATGCCCAATATGTATAAAAGGACACGATACATAAAGTTTGACAAGACTTAAAATTTACTATGATCTGCCAACATTTGGGATGACAAGCAGGCTTTTTCCCTGTCCCACTACAAGACACACCTGGGCTGCAATGAACTGTTTCAGACCCTCCACAGTCATTCCTCTCCTCAGGACTCCTCGGACAGTTGGGAAGCGAGGGTCATCCCTGGAGGACGAGATGAGAAGAAGTCAAAAACGAAGTTATCAGTAAAGAGCTGCAAAGGCACATTACTGCACATAACACCAGATAAGCCAAACTACACTTACCATCCATCCACGTATCCCTGGTCAACGAACCATGTGAGCTTCCTCTTGGACAGCACAGTGTTGTTGAGGTTGAGTCTGGCGTACTCCCAGATGTAGGGTTTCCGGAGGCGCAGAGCATCGATTATCCAGTAGAACTGCTCGTCACGATCGTGGTACTCAGTGGTCCTAAGAGCATGGGTAACACCCTCCAAACTGTCCACAATGGGACAGGCAAAGTCGTATGTTGGGTAGATTCTGAAAAAAAAGGGTTGGAAATGGACAGAGTATTTTCGACAGTCAATATCTGAATACATTCAGTATTTGACACATACTTCACATGTTAATGTGTGAACAATATATATATATATATATATATATATATATATATTTTTTTTTACAATTACCCAGTGCTTAACAAACCCAGTTATCCCAGTGGGGGTGGGAAATCAAGGGATTTTCCCAAGTAGAGTTCTTTAAAAAAAAAAAAAAGCACTTTCTGCGATGTAACCAGCAGCAGAAACAACCCTATACAATGATGCTTCCACCGCCATGCTTAACTGTGGGAAGTAAACTGTTCAGGTGACTGTTTAACAGAAATGGTGTTTGGAGATCAGCCCAACAACCTAAAGGTTTTAATAATATCTTTTCTCATGCTGTTACAGTCTTTTGAATATAATTTGGCATATTCCAAGCACGCTCCTGTGTGCGTTTTGCCCAGTGAATCCAGTCTAGCTTATTGGCCTGACTGATGAAGTGCTGCTGAGATGGTTGTCCTTCTTTCTGGGTCCATCTCTGTAGAGGACTGCTAAAGGTCTGTTAAAGTGACCTCATAATACTTGGTTACCTCCCTGATAAAAGTCCTTATTGTTGAGTTACTCAACTTGGCCAGATGGTCAATTCTAGGATGACTCCTAGTGTTTTTAAGATATATACATGTTATATATAAGGAATCATCAAAATCAAGTACTTGTAGGTGCCTCCTGTACGTGGATGGGGAGTGTTCTTGCAGCGGTAGAGGGTGGGGTCTCTCATACAGCCGTTGTTGGAGTTCATGTCAATCTTGGCTCTCATACAGCACGCCTGACCCTGCTCTGTCCCTGCTTTCATCTCCGACCACATCTTCATGTTCTGCTCCACAGCTACAGAAGAGACAGAGAGAGAAAAAAAACCTGTCTAAAAATGTTCATGTAATACAGCGCCAGCATTCACTGCAACTGGAAAACACAGCAGATTTCCTCAGGCATACTATTGTTTCTGCATTTGGACTCAGTGCGCTGCTCCCTCTCCTGCTTCATCTGTTCTGGTGGAGTGTTGTCGATGTAGGCCTTCCCCTCAGCAAGCAGCTGCTCTGCATATCGCATTATGGTGGGAAAGTGGTCGCTGGTGTAGGTGAACTGGTCTGGATGGATCTGAAGCATGGAAACATCTTCAAGGATCACCTGAGGCAAAAACAAAGATGTGTAGAAATAACAACACAAAATTAAGCTTTCTGGTATTTTCTCTGTCCAAATAAAACCAAAACAATTCTGTTTTCACTTCTTTACAGGTGGTAAAGTAAAAAGATAGCATGACTAATTCACAATGTATTCATGTGCTCATGACCATGGATATCTCACCTTCTCAAAATCTTCCTTCTCTTTCTCGGGGTTGGTGTCATCAAAGCGCATGATGAGCTTCCCTTTAAATGTGACCTGGTAGTGTTGGTTGAGCAGGGCAGCCTTGGCATGGCCAATGTGCAGGTATCTGGCCACAGAGAGGCAGAGAAATGGTCGCAATTTAAAAAAAAAAAAAAATATATATATATATATATATATACACTGAAATCCATTTTTTATGGCAATATCTTCTAAACTCCAGATCAATTCATACCCGCTGGCCTCAGGAGGGAATCGAACCACCACCTTCCCCATCTCAGCTCCTGGCAATTCCACAAACTTCCCGACATCCTGCTTCTTCTCGTCAGACTGGAAAACAGACAAACATTGATGAAAAAAAGAGAATTTTCTCTCTTAATCTTATCCTCATATATACTGTACTCATCATAATAATGCAATGATTACTAACAGAGTTCAGTTCATCAGTTATGTTCCTATTGTTTTTTATTAACAAAAACATTTTCACATTAACTTTTAATTTTTGTCTTTGTCAGCATAAAGCTCCAAGTAAACCTCGCTCAGCTTTACATTCAGTGTAAATCCTTTGTCTTTGGTTCTTTGTCACCAGATTGCAGTGATTTGCTAAAACCTCTTGAAAACAACTGAAATGACACTTACATTGGATTTACTCATAGGAGCCTTCTTACTAGCATACTTGCTACCCACAGCAGTAAAAGGAACCTGTGAGCTCAGGAAGGAGAACCAGCGATTGACATGTGGGAAGGATTTACCCTGGCTTGGCCATTCCGCATGACCTGCAGAGAAACAACACAACATGTAGTGCTGCACTTGAACTACTTCAGCAGAAATTCACACTAGAAACAGACAGACAGGAAAACTGGCACATCCTAGGTGTTGCTGACCTTTGAGGGCAGCCCAGACAGATAGGTCAGCCAGGGTGAGGGCATGTCCAACCAGGAAGGTCCGCAGGGACAGGACCTTGTCCAGTTCCCCAAGCGCCCCAGTCAAGCCTGGCTGATCACACAGACGCCGAGCACTGAACTCCAGCCAGTGGTCAACCTTTAGACACCACATACAATCTCACATGAGGATCACAAATCCAAAGCTGTTACAAAATATCTCAACCACACACAGACACACAGACACACACACACACACACACCTCGGTCTGTTCCATTGTGTTGGCTCCATAGAGGCCAAGAGCAGGAGCCACCCGAGCCAAGTAGCGGCTGATAGAGTTACCGTCGTTAAACTGGATCGAGCTGAGGGAAGAAAAGAGAGGAAAGACAGTTGAGATAAAGGAGTATTAACAGATTTCACACGTTCCTGTATGTTCACATGTATGTTTTATACAGTATGTTGTTCAAATTCAATCAGAATATCACTAAGTGTGTCACCTACTCTGAGATGTGAAGCCGGGTATCTTTGCCTTCTTCCACTGATACCTGCACACTGCTCCTCACATGTTCTGCTGCCAGAAGCACCCCTGCAGGACAGAACAGAAAATCCTGTGTCAGTGTTTGTGTTTTTCCCCCTTTACTTGATTTTGAATCTGGCTAAACATGGCTGAAAACAGCATCAGAAAACTGTCAGCTTCCACTACCAACTGTAATAGTTAAGTTGGTAATATTTTCACCTTGGGAGCCTGTGTTTGTGTGTGTGAGTGGACTTGGAGACAGGTACCATAGCTGGAACTAAATTATTTATAGATGCATTTTGGTGGTTTTGACTTAATTGTAGATAGAACTGAAGAGAGCACATGACATGAAGCAATGGACCCAGGGTGGAGCTGACACCATCTGAATGTCACAGCAGAAATCCAGGCTCATCAGACCAGACAATCTTTTTCTGATTTTCTGCTGTCCAATTTTGGTGAACCTGTGCAAATTGTACCATCAGTTTCCTCTTCTTATGCGACATGAGTGGCACCCGGTGTGATCTTCAGGGTGGATGTGTTGTGCATTCAGAGATGGCATTTTGCATTCCTTGGTTGTAACGAGTGGTTCAGTTAGTGCTGGCTTTCTGTCATCTCCAACCAGTCTTGCATCTGACGTCTCACATCAACGAGGCATTTTCGTGCACACAACTGCCGCTTGCTGGATATATATTTCGTTTTCTGACCATTCTCTGTAAACCCTAGAGATGGTTGTCCATGAAAATCCCAGTAGATCAGCAGTTTATGAGATACTCAGAAAAGCCCGTCGACGCCATGTTCAAAGTCACCTAAATCCCTTTTCTTCCCCATTCTCATGCTCATTTTGAATTTTGTCTAGAACACGTCTACATGCCTAAATGGATTAAGGTGCTGCCAAGTGATTGGCTGATCAGATATTTCTTTCAATGAGCATCTGGATAGGCATACCTAAAAAAGTGGCCAGTGAGCAATATCGCAATACAAGCAGGTGTAATTTTACTGTCAGAGAGACAGGATGTTTTTTGCCAAAATATGACTGTACACTGACATTGTTGATGTGGCCCTGTCACATCAACACCTATTATTATTGTTGTTATTGTTTTGGTCTGGAACAGGTGCTCAATGTATTTCACTGCACACTATACTGTGTATAATTGTGTTTGTGACGAGTAAAGGTATTGAATCTTGCCAAATGGCCAAAATTAGTTGGAAAATATCAGTATATTGGATATTGCCAAAAATTTAATACTACATGAGTAATTATATGTAATTATTACATGAGTACATATTGATGGGGGAACAGCGAGTGCGTTCCTATTGCAAGATGGTATGTGTGTGTAGTGAATCAAGTGTTTACTGTACGCTAAATGGAAATTCCACAGATCTGACAACCAGCTGAACGGGTCCTGTGGTGCTAATCATGCAGCAGCAGTGTTTCCTGTTATTCTGTTCAACCAGCAATCTTTAATTTAGTTTGTTTCAAAAGACAGTTTGGCACCCAGTAATTTCATAGGACTACTGCTTGCCCAACCCAATGACTTTAAACATGTCAACACTGAAAACGAGTTAAGTAGGAAACTTAAAGCTCCATGGACTTGCAGGTAAAATGATCTGCTGCTATATACTGACTGTATTTAGCTTCAGAGACTGTACTGCAAAGATAATTCTCCATTAGCTAGAATTAAACAAAATTCAGGCTACAGGCTTATATAAAGGCAAATAGATACATCTCATCATACAGTTGTTTTCCTCATGATCTCTGCATTCCTGACTTTGTCTATCACATAAGCAGCTGAGGCTTTCATTTAAACATTCTGGCACAACTGTTAGATAAAGACCTGGAAAGGAAGTTTTAGTTTTGTATCTCTGTAAAGCAAAACCAGATCTAAGGTAAGTGCGCCAACCACAGGGCATGTACGCCCAGTCTTCAGAGTCCAGGTGCTCAGTAAACGAAACAAAAATCAGTAAGTGTAAATCATAAGCAACCCCCTCCAATACTCCAGGTTTCATGGTGCTTGCATCAGCCTGCGGTACTTGGAGAGGTCAACACGGCGTCGCTGTTTAGTCAATATTACAGCTAGTCATTCAATTAGCTTACTTTGCAACAAGACTTACATACAGTAACCATTGGAAAGCGTGTTCCAGACTTTAAAAAACCCAACTGAGTGAACCGTGGCAACGAGTCTGTTTATAGATAGGCTTTAGTAATGTGTAACGCTGCATATAAAAGGCGTTAGCCCCCGCCGAGCTAACCAGGGCTAGCTAATGTCAGCGTGTCAACAGTAACACAATTCTGTGATTTGTCAAGATGTCATTTACAAGTCCAAAAACACTTATACAATAAACAAACCCTATACAAATCTCACAGCAACAACGGCTGTATGGCGTGTAAGGTAGTTGCTATTGGTAATGGAAATGTCCACAAACTGGCCACATGTTGTAGTTTTTGGGTGCCACGACTACACGTTAGCTAGTGCGTCTCACAAGCCGGGCGGCTATGAGCGTTAGCTAGCAGCTACCTCCACACACATTTCCACTTACATGGACATACTGTCCCACCAGGATCAATTCATATACAGATACAATTACAGGCTTTGCTTTTGTCCAAGACAAACTACACCCTTACTAAAATCACTACATTCTCAGAGCTTCTCGCCTCTGAAATTTAATTCGGCTGATTTCAAGAAACAAAAATTAGAAAATATGAATAGAAAAAAATGTTGTTGTATTGTTAAATTGTTTGATTGTCTTTAAGCCAGCAGCATTGACCAGATAATCAGAATGACTGCTCCAGCATCTTAATTTTAGGAGGCAGTTATCCGTAATTTATTCTTCGCAAACAAATGTTAAATTCGTTAAACATTTTCCACTTTGCCAGGATGACACGTAGGGACGCTAACAGCTAAACTAGCCGAGCAGCTGTCACTGGCTGCCTGCATTCACATGGCTCATTGAAGAACTACCATTATTCACTGACAGATCGCAGACTGCAACTCACCCAAAGGAGGATTGCTTGCGTTGATGGTGAGGTTTAACGCCATACTGCGAAACTCTTCTGTCACACAGCTGGTACCAAATACTGTTGAAGACAACTGAAGTATAGAGGTATGCAAGACTCTGTCCACACCACACCAAGCACTCCACACACGCAACTCTTTTGTTTTTATGACCACTAACCAACAATTCAGAAGTACAACACCGCCACCTACTGTACAGGAGTATAAATGAAGAATAACGGTGACAATGACATTCTGAACACGTCTAAAAAGTTCTAAAAAGTGAAATTTCACTTAGGGTCCACTCTACAAAATTGGGCTGCAAAGTCATTTCCGAAGCACATATCAGGACTAATTTTTAATCAAAATCGAGCGAAACTTTTGATACACAGTAAACATTTGCAGGGCCTCTTTAGCCAAATGTAATGTCATCCCCTAACCAAATCATTTTCAAACGAGGGAATTCTGAAATATGACTAGATTACACATCCAGTCTTGGTTTTAATCAGGATCAAACGATGTGTCGTTAAAGCTTCTTAGCAGGACTGGGTGACCTGTGATCTCAGCAGAATGCTGGGTTCAGGGTGGATTTCATAAACAAAGTGTCATAAAATTCAAATTATTGTCTCATGTTAAAAAGCCTATACATATTTTTATATTTCATATTCGATTGGTTCAATTGTCATAGTAACAAGGTAAATAAAGTAAACATTATGGTATATGGAGCCTCCCAGTACAGTATAAGAGTAAGAGTTAGTAGAGTAAGAAAAAAACATTTTCTATTGTCTCCCAATCCACCAACAGCTGTCAATATAGAACAATTTTGACTTGATATTAATGAATGTAATTCAAATCTTAAAGTAGTGGTAGAAGCATAGACTGTATATAAGTACATATACACATACAGTTTGGTGCTTATACTTTTATTGACTGTAAATACTCAGCACTCACTACTTATTATCAAAAGCACCTTCTTGAGCGGTCTCTAAAGTGGGTGTAAACATCATAAATAATCATGACACCAGTTCTTGAGAAATGCCAGGTTTGGGCCAGGCTGATGATTACAGCTAAGAACTTGTTTTAACAGCTTGATTTTAATTATGAAACATTCACAGATTCTTTACTTTTTTAATTGTAAGACATGTGAACCCCAGTGATGGCTTCTGGTGACTGGTTTCTGACATCGTGAAGGTACACTGATAATCTCATTACTATCACTGTTTTCCTTCAGTGTGAAACAGAGGTCTTGTATTGTGCCATGGTATAGAGAGAGGAACAGTTGTTGGCCCAGCTCGTTCTACTGGGACAAAAAAACAAACAAACAAGCAAGCAAACAAAAAACCCACACACAATAAAATCTCAGAAAATGTGGGACAGCATGCCTGTCCTGTTCCATCCTGGACTCCATAGAAGAGGTGAGTGAGAGGACGATATTGGCCAGGCTCACATCCATCATGGACAGTCCCTCTCACTCACTACATGTGACTGTGGGGTCTTTAAGCAGCTTCTTCAGCAGCAGACTTAGACATCCACCCTGCAAGAAGGAGCGCTATCGCAGGTCATAAGACTGTACAACATCAGCATCACTGGCTTATGTTAACACAAACCGGTCTTATATCATCGGCATCATCTCAAAACAGAATGAAACTTGCACAGCAGTTCTTGCACTCCTGCATCTTGCACTTTTACATTTATTTTACAAATCATTTTATATTGTTGTTGTCTACAGTGTGTTAATACTGTATTTATTCATTTTAATTTTTGTACATATTGTACATATTACTATCATTATTATGTATTGCTGCTGTAAACATGCTGCTGCTGTAACAATGTAAATTTCAATAAAGGAGCAGTAAAGGCTTATCTTAAAATGTGTTATTAGCTGTAGTAGCTGGTTGCGGCACCAGGGGGCGCCGCTCATTGTTTAACACAGTTGTGACCACAGACTGCACAAACCAGTCGCTTATCCACTCATTGCACGGCGGAACTAGAAGAAAAGCTGAGAGTTTCCAGCCGGACTCCATTATTTGTGCGGCTCCTGCACTCTGGTTCGTTGCATGTTTGGATGTATTGTCCAGAGTGATATCGGTGGATTCATCAGAGTCTCTGCATTCAGCACAAAGATAAGCTGCTCACTGATCTGACTGGGTAAAGACCTCCACATTATCCATCCAATAATAATACCTGCTATTGTTTTTCATTCATTCAGGGTCAGTCATGTTGTTTTGCAGGCCTGCATGAAGTTTTGTCTTCTTAGACTTTTACGTCCTCAGCTGCATCCATCTGGATTGCACTGGGCTAATCAGTTCCAAACAGTAACTTGCCCCACCAGAGTATTAAAATAACGTCACTTCCTGTGTGCCATAAAGCCTTTCTTTTAGTGTCAACGATTAGTTTCTGTGTTCAACATAACAGTCAAACAACAAATCAGATCCATTCAGGGTAAAAATAGTCTGTACCAAGGCTGAACAGTTAATAGATTTTGAATCCAAATTGCAATGTGAAAATATGTAGTTAGAAAATATCAAAGACTGCATTGTGGGATACATGAAGTGCATTATAATGTTGTAATTCAGTTCTGTTTAATTGGATAAGGGGTTTATACTGCCCCATTGATCAGTGTGTACTGTGTGGTCCAGGATGTACAGGTTCACTGACATGACACCAGAGTCATTATTCAAACTGCAACTAACAATCATTTTCATTGTTGATTGATCAGGTGATTATCTTATATATCAATCACTTAGTTGTTTGGTCTATAAAATGGTGGAAAGTGATGATCATTGTTTCTAAATAATAAGTTTACTGTCAGGAGGAAAAGAAACAAGAACATGTTTACATTTAAAAAGCTGCTGTCAGAGAATTTAGACATTTTTTCTTAAAAAATACTCAACATCGTTAATTAATTTATTAGTTCACAACTAATTGATTAATCAAATGGTTGTTGCAGCTCTAGTCATGTCAGTGGTTTTACAAATTCATGCTTGCTGCCTTGTGACAATCAAACTTTGGATGAGGCCTTCTGTTGTAATGCTTAAAATCTGTTGCACGGGGAATATTGAACTAAAGCTTCACTTTTTATAATTATACCATAAAGAAAATCACATTATTGTTCAGAAAAATCGTAGTATATTTTACACAGATTGTTTAGCCATACTGCTCAGGGGCTTGGTGGTTAGCACTTTTTCCTTGCAGCTAGAAGATCCCTAGTCCCAGGATCTTTGTGCATGGAGTTTGCATGTTCTCCCTGTGCAGCGTGGGTTTTCTCCAGGTTCTCCAGCTTCGTGCCACAGTCCAAAAACATTTGAGGTTAATTGGTGTTTCTAAGTTGTCCATATGTGCGAATGTGAGTGTGATTGTCTGTATATGCAGCCCTGCGATACACTGGTGGCCTGTCCAGGGGGTCTCCTGCCTTCACCTTAAGTCAGCTGGGATAGACTCCAGCACCACCACGACCCTACTGAGGATTAATGTGTATAGATAATGGATGGATGTTTAGCCATAGTTTGTGCACGTCCTTTTAAATACTTCAAAACTGACTAGTATCTGTGTTCCCTCCTGCTGCCGTCTCTGTGTCTCTGCTCAGGCATGTCTCAGGACAGTCAACATGGCAGGTGGACCGTCTCAAGCAGTGATGACGATGATGAGCCTCTCCCTCCTTCTGGTACTAAGACATCTGGGTCCCATCGACCTGCTGAATCCAATCACAGCCCTGCCTCTTTAGTGGCTGTAGCAGTTCCTGTGGAGGTGAAACCAGAACCAGCCAAACCCCCAGTGACCTCACTCATCATCGGCTCTGAGGCCAGACAGTCAGCTGCACTGAACCAGTCAAATCCAGTCAAGTATGAAACTAGTCCTTCATTGGCTGGAAAGCGGAAGAAAGAAGTGTCAGATAGCGCAGGCTGGGCTCTGTCAGATAGTGATGAAGATGATGGAGATGTGAAGAAGACGAGTGTCAGTAACTTACCAAAGAAGACGCCTCACAGTCCTAACACAAAGAAGTCCAAGGTGGAGAAGGAGCGTCCTCCAAGTCCCCATGGACGACTCTACTACATCGACGAGCCTGATGACTTCTTCGAATCCTGTATTCCTCGTCTAAATGACACCTACAGATTCTACCTCAACAAAGTCACAGGCCTGGATAAGAAATACAACAGCGGCGCTCTACACATCAGAGGTGTGTTTGGTAGAAGTCTGGTTTGACATTTCAGGATGAATACAGAACTTAAGGCCCTAGTAACGATTAAGATTAACAATTTAAGAAAACAAACTAGTAGGGAAAGTCTGGATGAAAAAAAGCAATTTCTAACATTCTAGATCGATAAAAGGAAACCATTTGTCAGTTATGGTTCAGAGTGACACCATGAGTAGAAACCCTCTGATTAAATGAAAGGCTGTCAGTCACTAATTAGTCTAATAATTGTGACTTTTTCCTTCCATACAGACATTCTCTCTCCATTATTTGGGACCCTGAAAGAATCTGTTCAGGTATGTAACTCATTTTTTGCTCTGTTTTCAGCAGAGAACAGCTACTGGAAGGATTGCTGAGAATGTTTGTGCAGACATTCATGATCTCTATTGAATGAATCTCAGTGTCTTTGCTGAGTCCTGGACTTTTCATGCAGTCAAATGTGTTGTAAAATATCTGAACAACTATCAGAGGGATTGTCACATGTTTGGAAGAACTTTTGATTCTTATAAATGGTCTGTTCTCTTTCCCCGTAGTTTAACTACTGCTTTGATATTGCCTGGATGGTTCAGCAGTACCCATCAGACTTCAGGTAAGTTCTGCCTCTTCTTTGCCACTGTTGTCTTGTGCACTGTTCAACAAATGCAGATGTGTGTGCACATAGCGTCAGATGTTTAAAAGCATCAATCAGTGGCAGAAAATACTACAGGGAAATATCCAGTTATGTCACAATTGCCTACGCTGCAAAGCATCCCAAGAAATGGAGATTGGCTTATCTCACCTCAGTCAGTCCAAGGCAAATAAAGTAAAAATTTAGCTACATAAAAAGCTGTGCACTACGACAGACGGCTCTGTTGGATCTCTGGTAGTAGCCTCTGTTGAAACTTATTGATCAAGCTGCAGAATGAGGGCTGCTTTTCCTTTTTTGTTTGCATTTTCTAGATGTCTGCCTACCTCCACTTTACTCTAAGTGACACACTACAAACCTATAATTACTGCAATCAGTGGTGAAAAATACCAGTACATACATGTGGAGGAAGGTAATGATGCAGGTGAACACTGCCTAACATGTGTGAAGTTTGTCACCCAGTTTGTGATTTCAGGGATCGTCCAGTTCTGATCGTCCATGGAGATAAGCGGGAGGCCAAGGCTCGACTGATCCAGCAGGCTCAGCCCTTTCCTCATGTTCGCTTCTGCCAGGTACAGACTCTGTAGCACATGAAACAGCTGTTTGACAAAGGCAGATGTTGATGTTGTGTGCCCTGATCTCTGAAGTAGGATAGTAATACAGGGAAGTGCATGTGAAAGAGATGTTGCTTTTTATTTTGACAGGCAAAGCTTGACATTGCATTTGGAACTCACCACACGTAAGTGTTTCTATTTGTCACTGGAATTAGCTCCTATTTTTAGTGTTAACTGTTAGTTTAAATATTAATGTTACATTGTGTCAGTGCTTTGAAAATGAGGTGGATTAATGGTTGAGTATGACATTAAAATGTGGAGTGGTACAGTCTACCCTGATTCATATACAGTGGTGGGAAAAAGTTTTCCAACACCCCATGCGCTTGTGAATTATTGCATTAGGAATCAGGTTTTTGGTCTTTAAGTGCAATTTCTTTTAGGACAGTCACAGTCAAAATACTAAACAAATTCTGGAAAAGCCATTAAAAACTTAAAATTAATTGGTTCCATCAAACTACATAAGACATTTTGAGTATTGGGTCATTTTGGTTCCAGTGATCCACTAACAAAGGTCATGCTTTTTGTTAAAAGACACAATTTTTGTTGCCGTGCTTTGTGTCTATATAAAGCCAGCACATTTGAAAGTTTTTCAGAGACAAAAATGGCTAAAATAAGGACCCTAATGCAGGAATATACAGATATGGATTCTCAGCCAGGAAGGGTGCAGCTGCCCCCAGATAGCCATTAAGTGCAGATGCAGTCCTTCAGCAGTTGGATAGTCTCTGCAGAAATACAGATGAACCAACAGCTTGGAAGACAAACCAAGATCTGAGCATCCAAGGGTTTCTTCAGCGGGAAATGACGGCATCCTGATCAATATGTTCAGGGAAAACCATCAAATGGCATCACAGGAGCTTCAGCAGCAGTGGTCAAACCAAACTGGTGTCCAGTGTTCCACCTACTCTGTACACGGCCAACTTTTAAGATCATAGCTTAAGGTCCTACAAGGCTGTCAAGAAGCACCCGATCAATGAGAGACGGAGGTTAGCCCAGCGTCGTTGGATCCAAGCACACAAGAACTGGACAGCCAGGAATTGGAGCAAGATTCTGTGGTCAGATGTGTCCAGGGTCCAGTTTTACTCCCTCCTGCTAATGTGAGGGTACACAGAAGGCCTGGTGAAGCATTATCTCCAGCATATACAGTGGCTAATGTCAAGCATGTTGGAGGCAGTATCATGGTTTGGCGATGCATAAGTGCTGCTGGTGTTGGTCATCTCACTGTCTGTGATGGCACATTGAACTCTACCAAATATTGTGACATTCTCCAAACCCACATGCTCTCTTCTGCACATGCATTGGTCTGTTGAGTTCAAACTGGGAGTTTCAACAAGACAACACTTCTTGCCACGCATCCAGGGCCAGTAGAACTTGGCTGCAGGAGCACAGCATCCAGGTCTTGGAGTGGCTAGCTCAATCCCTGGACATGAGCCACATTGAAAATCTGTGGTGGATTGTCAAAAGGTCTATTTCAAAGTGTATACCAAAGAATTTAGTAGAATTAGAAGCAGTAATTCAAGAAGAATGGGACAAGATTACCCCTCAACAGCGTGAAAGGTTCATTGGGAACATGCCATCCAGGATTAGAGCTCTACTGCGTGCTGATGGCAGGACTACTAAATACTATTTTGATGATGTGATGGTTGCTTTATTTTTTCTTAAGTTTTGAACATTCTTTAGCTTTGTTATTTTTTCTTGTAAACAATAAACAAAAACTATAATTTGTATTTGTTTGTGTCTGTCTAATGCAGCCACACCTTTTGAAACACAAAAAAAGATTTTTCTACAAATGTTTCATGATAATATTTGAGACTGTGTAAGATTTTAAAGGTGTTCGAAAACTTTTTTCCACCACTGTAGTTTTGAAATCAAGCTAATTAGGGTCAAATTAGGCTATGTTTAATAAGGTATTGTGATCACTAGATTTCACAGTAATTTGTACAGTATAACACAGGTATTTTTCATGACATTTGAGAAGTGTAGGTTTTTTCAGTTCAAATGAATTTATTAATGTTATTAGTTATACTATAGCTTTTACTGCTCTGGCAAGTGAATAGTCTCATTGAATGAAATCCTATCGTATTTTGTCAAATAGTAAAAGTCTGTATTGAAATAGGTCAGTTGTGCTGGCATCCTTTATCATCAGTGTTATTAAGCTCTCACAAATTGATATACCTGTTGACAAGTCTTGAAAAGCATTTATTTTCATTTCCAAAGAATCTCTGTAGGGAATTAAGTGTCTTATTATTTAGAGACACCTATAAGCAAATAATCTGTGCAGCGGGAGGCTATTCAATCCTTTTCTGTGGAATTTCAGATCAGCACAATCAGACGTGCAGCAAACACATACTATTGCTGCTATGTCAGCTAAGAAGATCAGCAGCTCACAAGCAAATGCGATTTTAGCAAAAAGTTAATGGAAATGCACCATAGCACCGTGGTTTTCATCGTACTTTGGCTGGGCCTGTCACACTTATTACATAAGCGCCTGATCACAGTTGTTTACAAAGTTGCTTGCAAATTGTTTACATAATTGTTTCTATTTCCCTGTGTACAACAACTGGATGAAACTGACGGACAGGCCATATCCAAATCACTATTTCCACATCATTTGGTGCCCCTTCTTCTGCTGTGAAATAAGAACAGCCACTGTTGATGCTTAATTTCTAATCTTCATCCGACTGCATTTCGATTAGCATTTAGTGACATTAATATCATGAATTTAGCTGCTAAAAAGCTCAAGTCAAGTTCTTGACTTGCTAAACACTGTAGAAACCCTTTTTATAGCAGAATGTAAAATTATAATGAACACTTTACTGCAGATATTACAGATCTTGCAAAAAGTTGTGTGTCTTTGTGCAGGAAGATGATGTTACTGTGGTATGAAGAAGGGTTCAGAGTCATCATTCTGACCTCCAACCTCATCAGAGCTGACTGGTACCAGAAAACACAGGGGTGGGTCTTTACTGCTTATTTATTAAAGGGCTCGGTAGCTGCAGCCTGAGTAGCTGTAGTTTACACTGTAGTTTCTACATACAGTGCTATGAGAAAGTATTTGTTATTTTCCTGGTGTCTTCCTGTTTTGCATATTTCTCACACAAATTTTGCAGCTCATCAAAATAATATTTACATCTATTTAATATTAGACAGAGATAGCCAGCAAAATGGAAACCACTCTTTTTAAATTATGGTTTATTGACAATTTATTGGGGAAGAAAAGACTTATTAAAAACCATTATTATAAACCTAACAACTGCTTGGGGTACCCTTGGCAAACATTGTTTTGTTCACTGATTTGTTATCAGTCTTTTAAATGGCTATGGATGAATTTGGGTCCACTCTTTTCTGTAGAATAATTCTGATTTGGTCACATTAGATGGTTTTCCAACATGAACTGCCCTTTTACAGTCTTCATATCTCAATCAGATTCAAGTTTGGACTTTGACTTAGCCACTCCAAAACCTTAGTTTTGTTCTTTTTGAGCCACACAGAGGTGGACTTGCTTGTGTGCTTTGCCTCATTGTCATGCTGCGTAAACCATTTGTGTTGAGCTGTAGATCATGAACTGATGGTGGATATTCTCCAGGAAGATTTTCTTATAAAGAACAGAATTCATCGCTCCATCAGTTATGACAAGTCGTCCAGGTCCTGTGGAAGCAAAGCAGCCACAAACCATCACACTACCACCACCATGTTTCACTGTTTGTATCATGTTCTTCTTGTGGAATGCAGGATTAGCTTTACACCAGATGTATCTGACTTATGTCTTCCAAAACATTCCACCTTTGACTCATCAGTCAACAGGATGCTGTCCCACAAATCTTCGGGCTCATTGGATTTTTTTTTTTTTTTTGCAAATGCCAGACAAGCCATTATGTTCTTTTTGGTCAGTAGTAGTTATCTTTGCAACTCTCCCATGGTCCCATTACACCCAGTGTCTTCCTTATTGTGGAATCAGAGAGATCCACTGACCTCAGTTAAGGTAGATGGACCTTAACTGGACCAGTGAGGTCTGCAGTTCCTTTGATGTTCAACTGGGTTCTTTTGTAGCTTTCTGGATGAGACATCAAGGCGCTCTTGGAGAAATGTTGGTCAGCCGGCTACTATTATTTGTGGATAATGTCCCTGACTGTGGTTCTCTGGAGTCCGAGAGCCTTAGCAATGGCTGATGACTGATGAATGTCAGTGACTTTGTTTCACATTTCCTCTAGAATCTCTTTAGAACGTGGCATCATGTGCTGCTTTTGAGACCCTTTAGCTATTTCCCAAATGCGAGACAGGTTCCATTTAGTGAAGTTTAGATTCAACAAGCCTGACAGTAATCACACCTGGGGATGGTTGGTATAATTAAATCAAATTGACAAACAGATTTGATCAACTGGTAGCTAAGGGGGCAATTACTTTCTCACATACATCAAACTGGGGCTGGACAGGATTTTTCCTTCAATAAATGAAATCATCATTTAAAAACTGCATTTTGTGTTTTCTTGGGTTAGCTTTGTCTCATATTTCAATTAGTTTGATCATTCAAAACATAAGTGTGACAAATGTGCAAAAAATAGAAGCTTTCTGGAGATAAATATATACTATTTCACAGCACTGTATATGAGCCACTTTAACAGTAGAGTGAGTCATACTAAAGGAAGACAGCAGTGTTTGATACAAGGTTTGGTTTTGGAAATGATCCTAAATGTGTTTTTCTTAAACTAGGATGTGGATGAGTCCTCTGTTTCCCAGGCTACCAAAGGGAAGTAGTGCGACTGCAGGTGAGTCGTCCACCTTCTTTAAGAGGGACCTGCTGGAGTACTTGGCATCGTATCGAGCACCAGAACTCGAAGAGTGGATTCAACGAATCAAAGAACATGACCTGTCAGAGGCGAAGTAAATATAAGGCACATACAGATACACAAGTGTATACTATATATAAATGTTTGATTAAATGGTTAAGCTGTACCCCACAGAGTTAAGTTATGTAAATTTAGCTTTACTTCCATATGATTATCACTCACAGATCCCATTTTCCTGATTAGAGGACCTCTGATGATGTCCACATTCTACTGATTACAGCACTTCAATTAAATGAAAATGACTTTAATCTCATTATCCCTTCAGATGTAAGAAGATGTAATAACGACTTTGCAGTTTTGATTGAAATCAGTGCAGTAACATATGGATTACAGCTTGCTCCCATCTTATTCTCTGTTATCAGGGTGTATTTGGTTGGATCAACCCCAGGGAGGTATGTAGGTTCAGACATGGAGCGCTGGGGCCATCTGAGGCTGAGGAAGGTAAAGACGGCCTTTTTTTCTTCCAGCTTCAACCACATCCAACGATTCTCTTTCTAACTTGAAATTTGCTTGCAAGTGATCCATCTTCATTGTGTCACAACAAACTGATTAGCGTTTGACAGTTTGTTTCTTTAGTACATGACCACATTCTGGAAAATCCACCCCAATGTTAATCAGTATCCAAACATGAAACTGCAAACAGGATGTGATTTTGATCGTGTCTTACAGTTCAGAGGTAACTGTTCAGCTGCTGACTTTTAAAATGCTCCAGCTTTGTACAATAGCTGAACACACCTATACAAAACAATCCCATCCTTCATTATTACCCAATAGGAAGCAATTTTAATACTCGTTTTGAATGGTAAGCTATCTCAAACATGGCTCCGCATTTTTATATTTTCCTTATACTGGATATCATTCAAATATGTTTTGGTCTATATTGCACTATGGTATGTACTACTGCAAAGCAATGCAAGTAAAAAGGGCAAAAACACAGGAGTGCTTCATAAATTTTCCTGCTGAACACTCCTGGATAATAATATATTCAATGTTTCTAGCTCTCTCAATATATTGTTTGATATTTGCTTGCATTTAACAAATTTGAAAAGCACCCCATCGACCAGATGAACTGGAAAACATGTCAAAGTTGTCAATGTATTCTATTGTCATTTAAAATATTAGGCATTTCCAGTATGACAGTACATCATGGTTTTCCCTGTTGTTTTTGTTAGCTGTTGTACCACCACACAAATTCTATTTCCGGTGAAGAAGGGTGGCCTGTGATTGGCCAGTTCTCCAGCATTGGCTCTATGGGACTGGATAAGACCAAGTGGTTGGCAGGGGAATTTCAGCGCACCCTGACCACACTAGGAAAATCTTCCATTCGCCCAGACCCCCCGTGCACCTGGTACGTTCCTCCAACACAAACTTAAGGGCAAACTCATTCTTTCTGTGTTGGCATTCAGATAAGCTGACACACACAGGGCTCTGTTCATACTACAATAGAGCCATGCTGGTTAGTGCAGACGATTGATACCCCCTCATATTGAACGCAGAAAAATCCGAGGAATATTTTGCAAGATATAACAGCTACTTCCAGATTGGGCTGTTGCACCATGTCAGTAAAGGTTCCTGAGGTGTGCCGAGCACAGTGGTGGACATGGTGCAGCATTTCAGGAGGATGTAGATTTCCTACTGTGCCTGGCTGTCCATGAAAAGCATGTAGAAATCAAAGCTCCTTCCAAGTCTGCCAACAACTACTTTAACTACAACTCTGTAAATAATAAATTATTAAGGCATGAGATTCTCCTCAGAGTCTCTCCTCACACCGAGCTTTTGTTTTTAAACACCACGTCTTGTTACACAAGCAGTCGACTCATTTGCAGTATAAGTGGTCACCAATTTTGGATTTTACACAGTCAGTCAGTGCAGACCCTGGACATTTACATCACATGTATTCTTGTGGACATGGAAATCACAAATTATCCATAATCTCTGCTCATAGACTGTATATAAAGATGGACGTAGCATCTGGCTCCAAAAATGAAGCCCACCCGGAAGTGTCAAAAACTTGCAATATCACGCCGTCCGCTAGGGTTGGCTCCAAAAAGCTTTTTCTCCATAGACCCCAATTCATTTTTGGAAAAAATAAAATTTGATAGACTGATTTTCTACAGCTCGAGATTTTTTTCCCGTTAGTTTTCATGGTCAAAATGAGAGATCAGGTGGCCGATCTTAAAATAAATCAATACTGAATTTTAAATAAATCGTTAAAGTTGGCGGAGCCAGGGGGCGTAGCTATACTTGATTGACAGTCCCATTGACTGGTCCTGCCCCTAGTTGCTCTCCGGTCCAGCCTGTTTGATGACGCTTTTTACAACACTGGCTCCAAAAAATCCAAAATGGCGACCAGGAAGTAGCAAAATCCGGGCTTCATTTTCTCGGCGTTGAAACCAACGGATGACGTCATGGTTAGTTCACGGCTGTCTCTGCTAAGTAGAATCTTGTTGCTACTTCCTTATTTGGCGTGGTATGACCTGTACAGTAGCTTGTGGTTTCCATTGATAACAATGTTGGCTCGATACTGTTGTAAGTTACTGTGACTTTATTGAACCTAATTTCATGCGTCTTCTCTGATTATACATGAACCTCTATCCTGTAAAGTGTAAAATTCTGAGTTTTTAAACCAAATAGCTAATAGGGTTTTCTGTTGCAGCTGTATCCGTCAGTAGAAGATGTGAGGATGAGCTTAGAAGGCTACCCAGGTGAGTATTGTAATCCCTGAAACGTTAATTTAATCATATATATGAAGTATCCTTTAGGATGCAAATACAAATGTCTTTCTTTCCAAATGCAGTTATTTTGACTACTTTGAAGGGGGCAGCATGCAAGTTTAAATCAGGGGTGTTTTTGTTTTTCATAGGCACAGTCTTGCAACTTTTCGCTTGCAGCTCTTACCAACTAAGTTTCTGATTGATGTATTGTCATTATTTGCTTTAGATTCAGTTGTAATGTTAAACTTTCTGCCCTCCAGCTGGAGGCTCTCTTCCTTACAGCATCCAGACAGCTCAGAAGCAGCTGTGGCTCCACTCCTTCTTCCAGTAAGTTCACTTGTGCTATTGAAAGTTCAGCCCTGCTGTTACTATCTGTTGGCTACAATTATTACAGTCCTTTTTCAATATATAATCTCGCAGTTTGGTCACAAATCTGCGTAGTCAATTGTGCAACAATCAGCTTAAAAATAGAAGGGAACAGTTTCAGTGCACAGAGAAGCAAGTTGCAAAGCACACTGTATACAATCTCTTTAAATAATATACAGTTGGTATATGCAGTTGGTATATTATTTAATTATTCAAGTTAATATCTAGTATTTGGCTAGGGTAACTATTTCCAGTAATTAGCTGAGCTATTTTCATCTCACATCAGTGTACACATCATTTGAACACTGCTTGCATGACCAAGCCTGTGCACATTTAGGGAACTGTACCCAGTCTTGGTGACCAAGTCTGTGGAAATCTGTTAGCAAAATTACTTATCTGACCCACACACCACACAAAATGATCGTTGTTTATTTGCATTGAAATTCAAGTGGGAATTATTTGAGAAGGCCCTGCATCGGATGACCTCAGTTCAGTTTACACGACTTTATCCACAGAGCTACGTTCCTTCAAGTTTCTCCTGAACAATTCAATCTGTCTGTCTGTCTGTCCATCTTTGTTTAGCCGCTGGAAGGCCAATTCGACAGGGAGGAGTCACGCCATGCCACATATAAAGACATACATGAGGGCATCCCCAGATTTTACTCAGCTTGCCTGGTTCCTGGTTACAAGGTGTGTGTGTGTGTGTGTGTGTGTGTGTGTGTGTGTGTGTGTGTGTGTGTGTGTGTGTGTGTGTGTGTGTGTGTGTGTGTGTGTGTGTGTGTGTGTGTGTGTGTGTGTGTGTGTGTGTGTGTGTGTGTGTGTGTCTGGTGGGGACTTTGACCTGACTATTTGCTATAGAGGTGGGGACTTGTCTTACGGTGGGGACCTAAAATGAGGTCCCCACGGGTGGCAACACCGTTTTCTTGGCCATATTGTTGTTAATAAAAAATGTAAAAGTGCAAAAACGTTTGTTTAGGGTTAGGCATTGATTTGGTGATGGTTAGGGTTAGGAGTTAGATATGAATGGGAGTCAATGGTAAGTCCCCACCGGTATAGAAAAACAAACATCTGTGTGTGTGTCTCTGTGTGTCTCTGTGTGTCTCTGTGTGTGTGTGTGTGTGTGTGTGTGTGTGTGTGTGTGTGTGTGTGTGTGTGTGTGTTCTTGTACTTGCTACATGGTGAGTACCATTTTCTGCATTTAACTATCAAAGTGAGGACATTTTTACAAAGTGAGGACATTTTGGCCGGTCCTCACTTTGAAACAGCCATGTTTGAGGGTGAAGACTTGTTTTTAGAGAACAGGTATGAATCGAGGTTTGGTTAGGGTTAGGGTAAGGATTAAGTTTAGGCAATCAGTTGTGATAGTTAAGGTTAGGGTAATGCTCTAGGAAATGCATTACTCTTATGGATGTCCTCACTAAGATGGAAGTACAAACGTGTGTGTGTGTGTGTGTACTAGCTTCACACTTGGTCATTCTCACTATGTAGAATTATTTATTTTATGTGTTTTTTATGTGTTTTTTTATTCCTTATTTTGAAATAAAAAAAACCCTAAATAATTATTTTTAATATCCAGATGAGATTTTTACTTTTTTCTTAAATATGTGTATTTTCAGAAAACTCGTTAACTTGAGAAAAAGACAGCATATGCTGGTATATTGTTTGCATTGTGACTGTGAGCATTTTATCATGAGGTTTCTTGTGAATCAGATTCTTTTCTAATTGGAACTGCTGTATTTAAACATTAAAATGTTTACATGTGTGATCTGTTTCAGTGCCAATCTGTCCAAGGCAGCGTGGGGAGCTCTGGAGAAGAACAACACGCAGATTATGATTCGTTCATACGAGCTGGGAGTCCTTTATGTGCCGTCTGCCTTTGTAAGAACAATGCACAAATACATGGAGGAATGGTGAAATTACATCATATATACAATAATCAAGGGCTTATCCTTCATCCAGTCATCAAAAATATTGTGCAGAAGAGAAAGAATTACATGTGCTTGATAACAGAAATTATTGTGTTGTTGTTAAGAGGTACATATAGGACGGGTTTGTGGTTATTTGTGTTGTGATGTCTCCTTTCAGAACATGAAGACTTTTCCAGTTGACAAAAATCCATTCCCTGTGTCCTCATCCTCCTCTGGTTTCCCCGTGCCCTTTGACCTCCCCCCTACATGCTATTCTTCTAAAGGTAGAGGAGTTTTTCTGTGTGTTTACAACAATCTGTATCTATTTGTGTTTTGCTGCACTTTAGCACAGTCTTTTCAGTGGTACAACCCTGGTTGGTCACCACAACATGGTTGTGTGGACTATGTATGCACTCATTTCTCTTGATGAAGTAAAATATCCTTTTTTAAAATGATATTTTTACTTGTACCAGACAAAGTCAAATAATAGATGTTTACAAAACGCTTTCCTTTTAGCCCTTTATTGTATTTGAAGGTTTAGTGTTTATAGGTCAACATTGATTCTAATTTGAATTCATTAACATGAACTGTAAAAAACACTAATTATCATCCAGCAAAATGTTTTAGTGGTTAAATATCTTATAATTCGTAGTATATCAAATTTGATAATATACTATATATACACAATTTGATATGTAAGCCATTAAAGTGTTTGAATAATTCACAATAATTCAGTTTAAAATAGGCAAAATCTAGTTTATCATTTATGATGAACAAAACAGGCTAGTATAGGATTAAAGGCTAATGATAAACAAAAGAATTCCTAACATAACCAATTTCTATATCTCTTATGGTAATATTAGCAATTATTATTCAGTCAATTGTGTTACCTGTCACAATTAATGGCATACACGAATACATCAGAGAAAATTAGAACATCGTGAAAGAATTAATATTTTTCATCAGTTAGTTAAGAAAGAGAATTTTTTTTTCTGGATGCATTACATATTTTTGTTTTTAATTTGGATAATTAAAACGTATAGCTCGAGGAAATTAGAATGTATTTCAAATTATTAGAACATGTCCTACAATCAGTCATAACAAAGACTTACAATACGGAAACATCCAACTTCTGAAAAGTATGTCATTTATACACACAGTACTTGTTTGAGGTTCCTCTACGTCGAATTACTGCATCAGTGCAGTGTGACACAGAGACAGTCTGTGACTCTACTGAGGTGTTATTGAAACCCAAGTTGCTTCAATAGCGACCTTCAGCTCATCTGTATTTTTGGGTTGGGTGTTTCTCTTCTTCCTCCTTACAATATCCCATAGTGGGTTCAGGTCAGGTGAGTTTGCTGGTTAATCAATCACAGTAATATCATCATCAGCACACCATTTGGCAGTAGTTTTGGCCCTGTGTCCGGTGCAAAGTCCTGCTGGAAAAGGAAATCAACATCTCTATGACGTTTGTCAATGGATAGAAGCACCTTGGATTCTGTTCTTCTCCACTCTGAGTCCTCTGAGACCTTGATTTTTAAATTAAATGCAAAATTTGCTTTTACCTGAAAAGAGGACTTTGGACCAGTGAGCTACAGCCCAATAGATATGTTTCTGACGTTGTCTGTAGTTCAGGAGTGTCTTTATGTTAGGAATGTGACAGTTGTAGCTTCTTTCCTGAAGACGTCTATGCTTGGTGATTCTCGATGCACTTACTCCAGCCGCTGTCCTTTTGAAGATCTGCCAAGGGCTTGAATTTACTTTTCTTTGACAGCCATTAAAGCTGCAGTCATGCCTGTCTTCCCCATGAATGTGAATGCATGTACTGAACTAGAATGAGAGACACATGGTGTTTTTACTGTTGGAATAGGAACTTATTTCAACTTGAAATAAAACATAATAATTTGAGATACCAATTTCTAATTTTGATTTTCTAAACATGACCTATGAGCCATAATCATCAAAATGAAAAAAAAAAGATTGAAATATTTGACTTTACATGTAATGAGTTTCAAATGTAGCGTTTCCACTTAAATGACTGGCAGAACATAAAATATTTTTACGATGTTTCAATTTTTTGAGATACACTAGTACTTTGTGAAAGAAGTGAAAAATGTCAGTATAACACTTTATTTAGGTCAATCACACTACAAGTGTGATGTTAGAAGTAAAGTGTGAGAAAGCCCTGCGGGACAGCACGTGTGTGTGAGGGTGACTGAAAGAAAGAGTGAGGGGTGTGCCAGGGATCATATTTGATACATGCCATTTTACATTTGAATTCAAGTCAGTGTGCTTTGCAATGTAGATTTAATTTTATTATGTAAAATTATTATACTATTAATATAGGATGTATTACTATTTGGCAATATTTACTATGTTCTGGTTCATAAACAACCTATAATTACTCCCAGAGGGCTGTACCCCAAAGCAGGACATTGAAAACAGTGACTTTAGGCTCAGCATATACAGTGGGTACGGAAAGCATTCAGACCCCTTGAAATGTTTCACTCTCTGTGTCATTGCAGCCATTTGCCAAAATCAGAAAAGTTCATTTTATGTTCATTTTGTTCATTTTAGGTGGCTCATTAATGTACACTCAGCACCCCATCTTGACAGAAAAAAAAACAAATGTAGAATTTTTTGCAAATTTATTAAAAAATAAAAACTGAAATATCACATGGTCAGAAGTATTCAGACCCTGTGCTCAGTATTGAGTAGAAGCACCCTTTTCAGCTAGTACAGCCATGAGTGTTCTTGGGAATGACGCAACAAGTTTTTCACACCTGGATTTGGGGATCCTCTGCCATTCTTCCTTGCAGAGGATCCCCAAATCCAGGTGTGAAAAACTTGTTTCTCCAGTTCTGTCAGGTTGGATGGTGAACGTTGGTGGACAGCCATTGTGAGGTCTCTCCAGAGATGCTCAATTGGGTTTAGGTCAGGGCTCTGGCTGGGCCAGTCAAGAACGGTCACAGAGTTGTTCTGAAGCCACTCCTTTGTTATTTTAGCTGTGTGCTTAGGGTCATTGTCCTGTTGAAAGGTGAACCTTCGGCCAAGTCTGAGGTCCTGAGCATTCTGGAAGAGGTTTTCCTCCAGGATATCTCTGTACTTGGCTGCATTCATCCCTTCTTCAATTGCAACCAGTCGTCCTGTCCCTGCAGCTGAAAAACACCCCCACAACATGATGCTCCCACCACCATGTTTCACTGTAGGGATTGTATTGGGCAGGTAATGAGCAGTGCCTGGTTTTCTTCACACATACCGCTTAGAATTAACACCAAAACGTTCAATCTTGGTCTCATCAGACCAGAGAATCTTATTTCTCATAGTCTGGGAGTCCTTCATGTGTTTTTTGGCAAACTCTATGCGGGCTTTCATGTGTCTTGCACTGAGGAGAGGCTTCCGTCGGGCCACTCTGCCATAAAGCCCCGACTCGTGGAGGGCTGCAGTGATAGTTGACTTTGTGGAACTTTCTCCTTTCTCCCGACTGCATCTCTGGAGCTCAGCCACAGTGATCTTTGGGTTCTTCTTTCCCTCTCTCACCAAGGCTCTTCTCCCACGATTGCTCAGTTTGGCTGGACAGCCAGGTCTAGGAAGAGTTGTAGTCGTCCCAAACTTCTTCCATTTGAGGATTATGGAGGCCACTGTGCTCTTAGGAACCTTGAGTGCTGCAGAAATTCTTTTGTAACCTTGGCCAGATCTGTGCCTTGCCACAATTCTGTCTCTGAGCTCCTTGGGCAGTTCCTTCGACCTCATGATTCTCATTTGCTCTGACATGCACTGTGAGCTGTAAGGTCTTAAATAGAAAGGTGTGTGCCTTTCCTAATCAAGTCCAATCAGTTTAATTAAACACAGCTGGACTCCAATAAAGAAGCAGAACCATCTTGAGGAGGATCAGAAGAAATGGACAGCATGTGAGTTAAATATGAGTGTCGCTGCAAAGGGTCTGAATACTTATGACCATGTGATATTTCAGTTTTTCTTTTTTAAATAAATTTGCAAAAATTTCTACATTTCTGTTTTTTTTCTGTCAAGATGGGGTGCTGAGTGTACATTAATGAGAAATAAAATGAACTTTTTTGATTTTGGCAAATGGCTGCAATGACACAGAGAGTGAAAAATTTCAAGGAGTCTGAATACTTTCCGTACCCACTGTATATGCTGAGCCTAAAGTCACTGTTTTCAATGTCACAAAGGTGGCTTTCCTAACCTGCTAAATCACCATGGTAACTTGGCTGCACAGTTGACATGTTCAGGAGGAGATTCTCAAGTTTCAGTTCATAGAGATTGACTTTTTCCTTTAAAATATTATGGTACAACTCAGAATTTATTGTTCCATCCATGACTTCAAGACATCCTAGTCCAGATGTAACAGAACAGGCCCAAATTAGGACACTACCACCACCATGTTTCACAGGTGCAAAGGTTCTTATGGTGAAATGCAGTTTTCCTTCTACAAACATTTCTCATTTAAAACAAGAAGTTCCTTTTGGTTTCATCTGTTCACAAAACATTTTTCCAAACATTTTTTTCCACATGATCTTGTCCAAACTTGTATTAATTGTCTTCAGCAGTCCCTGGATGCTTTGTGTCATAATGTGTGCCTTGATGCAAAACTGAAACTAAGTCTTGATAACATGGCTTGTGGCTGAACTCATCCTGACACTTGTCATTGGGTCTTCAGGTATTCATTCATGTCCTTGATTTCCTAATGTGAATCTTTGAAATCTTTTTTTTGTGTGTGTTGTAAATTATTCAATGGCTGAAAAGGGTTTGACAAGGTGATCATGGATGAAATACTTTCTACAATATTCTTAGACAAGTTGTTGCAAAAATCTGCTTTTAATTATTCAAATCTGATTATTTCTGCCAATGAACTGGTTGAATGGAGGAGTGAATCTATGGAGCTAGGTAAAGTAAAGCTTAAAATCTGTCAATAACAGTCGGTCTTTGTTTGCCACGCTCATTTACGAAAAATATTACAATTTTCTGACAGTGAATGTCACAAGGAGTTCTTCTTACTTAAATCTTGTGAGTCATCCTTAAGATACCACATCTTATAAAGCTGTGTTCTTCCATGTAGACAGTGAATGTAGAGCCTGCAACTGGAGCAAATGCTGCCATTGTGTCCGATATGGCGTTCCTTTTGTTTTGTAAGTCGAAGTATTTATTTAATTTTAGTGACCTCTTTCCTTTGTCTGCTTTCAGATCAGCCTTGGATCTGGAACATTCCGTACAGTCAGGCTCCTGACACACACGGCAACATCTGGGTTCCCTCCTGATCACACACACATGTCTCTCACAAGTGTGCTGTTTGTACCTGCCAGTACTGTGTCTAGGTGTTAGTTGTCAGTAACACTGCTTTTTACGTTTTATACTGTACTGTCAGCTCTTGTTTTCTACTAATAAACAAAATAGTGCTATGTTTGTTCATTTGTGATGCTATGTGGTTCTTGCTGCACAATATGCACTGCCCGTCCAAGAAAAAAGTCTAGTACTTCACTGGACCGCCTTTAGCTCTGAGAATGATACTCATTCGCCATGGCATTGTTTCGATAAGCTTCTGCAATGTCACAGCATTTATTTCTGTTCAGAGTTGCATTCATTTTCTACCAAAATCTTATGTTGATGTTAGGAGAGTCAGACTGTTGCGCAAAGTCTTCTCCAGCACATCCCAAAGATTCTCAGTGGGGCTGAGGTCTGGACTCTGTCGAATCCAATCCACATGTGAAAAGGATGTCTCATTATCCCTGAACTACTCATTCACAATGTGAGCCTCATGAATCCTGGCCTCATCATCTTGGAACATGCCCATGCTATCAGAGAAAAAACTCGATTGATCATTCAGTGTATTTGGGTAGTCTGCTGACCTCATTCTCTGGGCACATATTGCTGAACCTGACCAACCCCAGATGATAGCCCTAACCCTCACAGGCTTGTAGGCATGATGAGTGCATCACTTCATCCGTCTCTCTTCTTACTCTGATGTGCCCATCACTCTGGATCAGGGTCAATCAGGACTCATCAGATCACATGATCTTTCAGTGCTCCAGAATCCAATCTTCATGCTCCCTAGCAAATTGAAGCCCTTTTTTTCTGATTAGCCTCGCTGATTAGTGGTTTTCGTGGAGCTACACAGATGTTTAGTCCCCATCCTTTGAGTTCCCTTCACATTTTGCATGTGGAAATGCTCTTAGTTTCACTGTTAAAAATAGCCATGAGTTCTACTGTTGATTTCCAACGATCATCTAAGAGTTTGTTCCGACCACATTTGTTCCCCGAAGACGATGGTTCACCACTACCCTTTAGGTTTTAATGATGCGTTGGATGGTTCCTAACTTGATTTTAGTAGTTTTGGCAATTTCCTTAACTGTATTCTTTGCTTGATGCAGGCCAATAAATTGACCCGTCTGAAATGGATTAACATCCTTTCCATGACCACAGTTGTTTTAGTAATGAGAAGCCCCTCACTGCATCAGCTAGAGTGAAATAAGTTGTTAACAGCTGAAAAATATTTGTTACTGCAGTAATTATCCAATGGAATGCTCTTACCTATTTGCTTAGGAATAATCCAAGTGGAAACTATTTTTTTTGGCAGTGTGTATGTGCAAGGTCACCCACACAGTTTGAGTTATACAAATATATTCCATTTCATCTGTTAAAGTATTTAAGGTTTAAGATGCCAACAGATAAGGGTGGGATCATATTTTGGCATAATGTAGCAGATTTTGCTTTGTTTGCCCAGGATCCTGTAAGAGTTGATTTAAAGTGATAGCTAAATACACAGTAGATCACCTCTTCCAAATCAAAACTTCAGTACAGCAAGTTTTAGAACTGAAAAAGACATGCAGATTCAGCAGAAAGTGTTTGCTTATGAATATCATCTTTGTATTTCGCCATAAATAACTGATTCAGCTTTAGAAAAGATTACAGGATTTGGGTAGACTTGGTCTTGTCATGCATATTAAAGTCTTGGAATATTTTACTATGCTTTCCCCTACATACAGTAGAAGTTCTTATTCTTCCATGACAGGACTGACAGCGCTTCATGTCTCTAACATAGGTTGATGATTGTGCTTCAGTTGGAAATTAGTAACCGATTACACAGTTTGAACAGCAAACCAGCAGGGCTCTGTATCACTTATATGACAAAGTGCCACTTGGGATTTCTTCAGTTCCTCCTACATCAGTAGTATTCTTGGTAAGTTGAGTTGAGGGGAATTAAAGCTGTAGCAAGCAGAAATCTAAAGAACACAAAAACAAACACAAAAACACCAGAATTCCAAAATTTACAGCCCTTTTGCAGTGTTTCCCTCTCTGTCCTAGACCACACTTTGTTGCTCTTTATTCCATTCCATTTGATTGGTGAAAAACCCTGTGGGTTACTAAAATCTCCCACCACAGCCTGGAGGAGGTGTGGATGTTGAGGCTAATATGAAATACTTGTCCGAAGATGCTCCAAAATACTGCTTACCCCAGATTTAACCCTTGCTACATGTATTTCTTCTTGTAAGTTTGTTCAGACCTTTGTTTAACAAAGTTACCTAGAAATCAACATTATAGGGGAAAAGAAACTATAATGGAAATTCCAGGACCCTGAAGTCTTGAAAGATTATAATTTTTAGCATTACAATTATGTGGTGAGAGTTAGAATGTATGAGGACAAGATATAAAGAGCAACATTATGGCGACTGTAGGAGCCCATAGAAAATGAATAATTTAAGTCAGGGGTGTCAAACATACAGCCTGGGAGCCAAAAGTGGCTCGCCAGAGGGTCCAATCTGGCCCACAGGACGACTTTGCAAAGTGTAAAAATTACAGAGAAGACATCAGCTGGAAATTTTAAATAATTTCTAGATCATGACCAGTTATTTGATCATGAAGTAAAATACTACATTGTTCAGTTCCAGATACCTTTGACTAAATGTTTTCTACTTTTGTAGATACACTGTAATCTGTAAATTGTATTGTGTAAATAATAAACTGAGGCATGGTATTGTTGAAACTGAACTTTTCGTAAAGGTAGTATCTACGGATACGGGTCCGTATCTGTAGCCCACAGGCAAACTGTTGAAAGGTAAGCAAAGGTTAAGGTTAGGGTTAGTGTTAGGGTCAGGTTTAGGGTCCGTACCTGTCGTACCGATGCTACGGGTCCGTACAGCTAGCGTCTACCGGGAGTCACGTGACCAGATCTCGCGTATCTGATTGGCAAATGGAAAGTGCCGTATCCGTAGTCCACAGGCTACGGGTACGGGTCCGTACCTCTAGCAACAACCTTTTGTAAAATAATTTTTCATCGAAAATTTCAGGTTGTTCGTAATATTTTGCTCTATCTACCACTGTGTCACTTATACAATTCTCTGGTTTTTTTTGTTATATGCAACCACATTTTTGTACAGTTTTTTTGTTGAGATTTCTATTTATCTCTTTTACTTCAGTATTTAATTACTTTCTGTTCTTATTGTATTTTCTTAACTTGCTTATTTTGTATGTTTAAAAGGGAGTAAGTCATCCAGAATTTCATTGTACATTGTGCATAATAACAAAAAAGCTTTTTCATCTTATCTTACAAAGATGATTAAATGTGAACATTTTCAGAATGCACTTTTTGCGCTAAAAAAAGAGAAAAAAATGGAGTTGTGGTCATCTATGGATTATTATGCTGTGATTTTACTGGTCCGGCCCACTGGAGATCAATCTGTGCTAAATGTGGCCCCTGAACTAAAATGAGTTTGACACTCCTGATTTAAGTCATTGTGAAGAAACTACTAAGAACTACTTGGAAAGTTAGTTTAGTAGCCGCATGAGAAACTTGTTTTATGGCACCTATCCAGGTTGTTTTCTCAGACTGGATCCTTTCTTGTCTTGTATCTATTCTCCCATGTAGGATGCCTTTGGATAAAAACATCTGCTAAAAATGAAATTGTAGAAACAGTTCAAAGAGCTGAATCAACTCCTCTTTGACACAAACGGAGCACCATAAAACTCATTTTGGTGTGTCATGTTGCAGGACAGTGTACTGAATCCCATCATATCCATGTGTACCTAATAAAGCGACGTCTCTGTTTACAGTAAACTCTCCAAACTGCGACTCCCGTCGTTCCTTGCGTCATTGTGTCAACATGGCGCCTGTCTGCCGGACAAAAGGCGAATCTGTCTGACGGCGAATTGAAGCCCAATTAGAAGCAGAGGAGACATTTTGGGAAAACTGTCAGTACCCGTGTGTCCCTGCGCCCCGAGGCGATAGATATATGGTCAAACTACCGTGTGTGGAGGCTCTTCTACTGGAATAATCAGGTAAGTGAAGTCCTGCAGCTCCAACTACTGCTGTCCTCAAACGGTCCTGCTAGCCCGCTGCATTTCCTTTTTCTGTGCTGATAACTGCAAACTCCTGTAGAAATCCTCAGTGCTGCTGCGTTTTTCTCGGCGGTCAAGTTTCACAGAACCCTTGCTGGTATTTACGGTGTTGTCTGGATGATAGAGAATCTGGCTGCCATTCGGTTTTATGTAGTTCACTAAGAAACACTTAATCAAACACAATGTCAACTTTTCCACTTGGTTTCCAATGCTCGCTAACGTGCTGCACAGCGTATGTTAGCAGGAATTACGGAGGACAGGCGAGCCAGTTATGCATTGTAGCATTTTGTTGTGCTTACAGTCGGTTAGTTTCTAAGATATATGTCGAAATTCTGTGTTGGTTTCCATTATCTTTAAAACGTCTTGAGACCCCCTCTATCAGGCAGACCTAGTTTTCTAGAAGCTGGGTTAAATTAGTCGTTTTTATAGAAGTCGATCATCTCCAGACAGCCCTGTATCGGGACTGCCTGACAGTGAGGACGGACACTTGAGCCAGCTGCTCCTTTTTGTTGCATTTTGGGTTTGGAGTTCAGTGAAAAAGTTGCATACTGTAATTAAATGACTTTGAGTGAGCTCAGCTGGCACATGTCTACAACCACAATACAGTTTATGCCACGTATGGTTTGGAGCTTTGGCAGGTCACTGGGTTCAGGAATTGTCATGCAGTTTATCATTAACATGTTTATCTTTTCTTAGTACAGATAACTTGAAATGATTTTTGGAGAAAGGCACAAATCCTGATGAAGTAACAGGATGTTTGCCAGGGAGATCTCAGAAGTGGATCAGACAGTGTGACAAAACCTCAGCTTAGAGACACTTCTCAGTTGATTCTGATGTGATCCTCTGGGGAGTCTGGTGGGAAGTTTTTTTTACTCCTCTGGGGAGTCGAAGGTCAAGTTCAAGAGCTGCTGCACCTTCAGTGTCTTGCTGAGGAACACTTTAAGGCCGTGTCTTTTGGAGAGCCACTGCATTTTAGAGTCATATCAGTGAAGTCACTGCTTGTGATCTTAGGGTTTTGTGTGTATTTTCATGCACTCCTTCCACTGTTCAGCAGACCTCTGAAGGAGGTCAGCACTGTTTGATTATTAGGCGCTCTGTGTGTACTCCCTCACATATTCTGTCCCAGCATTACATCATGAGACCCTGTTTTAGCCTTTTGCTGGTTTGGTAGCAAAGACTTGCAATTACACAAAATCACAAAATGAAAAATGTAACCACAAACTGATCTGGAAGCAGGCGTTTCAAATACTCTACTTCACAATTGAGTTTCTGCGTTGCTATAGTCAGCTGTTATGGAAAGGTGCATTTTGGGTGGCATTCACTCCTATCTGTGAGGCCATGTTCAATTATTTGTCTGAAAATGTTTAGTGTGTCTCCTGATCACATGGTGTCATTGTGTATTTAAATCCACTGTGTCTTCTTTTGGTAGGAGCATCTTTAAAGGACGGTTGGTATCCTAACAAAAGAGGCTGGTAGAGAGTAATTTATAATTCATAACTGGAAAGCTTACTTGTGTGAACCACAAATGACTGTTTTGTCACATTGATTGTACTCTCTGAAAATTTCCATTCTGTCTTGTGCTTTAAAAATACTTAAGCTGGATCTTTTTACTTACAATGGGCATAACTGTTCTGCCTTAAACATCTAAGAATCTAGTTTCACTGTTTGTTAATTCCACACGGTTTTAATTATACACCATTTGAGAATCTGTGTGACATTTTCTGATTTTGTTAGATGTATATTTTCATTTAAAAGTACAACTTGCTCTTTTCTGAACTTAAAATAGGCACAATTTTTTCAAAGTCCATCCATTCTCTATACACCGCTTTATCCTCACTAGGGTCGCTGGAGCCTATCCCAGCTGACTCGGGCGAAGGCAGGGGACACCCTGGACAGGTCGCCAGTCTGTCACAGGGCTACATATAGAGACAAACAATCACACTCATATTCACACCTACGGGCAATTTAGAGTTAGAACTTAACCTCAGCATATTTTTGGACTGTGGGAGGAAGCCGGAGTGCCCGGAGAAAACCCACACATGCACAGGGAGAACATGCAAACTCCATGCAGAAAGACCCCAGGCCCAGGCCGGGATTTGAACCGTGGATCTTCTTGCTGCAAGGAGAAAGTGCTAACCACTACCCCACTGTGCAGCACATTTGTTCAAAGTGTATTTGGCAAATTAACACACCAAATATAGTCCTCATAGTTTACAATGCATACAGAGAATTAAAAAAAAAAACTCAGCTGAACTTAAGTTTTGAAATGGTTTGTAGCCACTTAACCTCTTACTTCAAACACGGACAGGGGCACCAAACTGGGGCCTAAATCTTATTTGCAACCTGTTTTTGTATTTAATGTAACAATGTAGTATTTAAGGGATTCTTATACTTTCAGTTTTTACATGCCCCATATTGTTCAAATGGGACTTTATTTAAGAACACATTGCAAGGAATAAGTGCATATGCTATATAATGTTTGCCTTCATGTTGCAGCTGTGGCAAAAGCCAAAAAAAGTGTTTTCCTGTTAATTTTAAATCAGTTTTATGTTGTTTTTTTTTGCTTTTGTCACAGCTACAACACAAAGGCAAACATTATATAGCATCTGTACTTGTTCCTTGTAATGGATTCATAAATGAAGTCCCATTTGAACAAAGTGGGGCATGCAAAAGCTTTGAAAAGTGCTTTACTGTTAATTTTTAATCAATTTTATAAAGAAACGTATTGGAATGTAGAAAGACCCGAGATAACATCTGAAAATATTGTGTATTTAATTGTGAATGCACAACAAAACATTGCAAAGTTAAAACAGACGATATCGATCAGTCGTCATGACAGGAAATTACATGTAGTAAAGAACTGCAATAATCACTCTGCCATAATTTAGCAGTCTGGTATTGATTCTGTGTATCAGCCTAACTTCATACAGCATGAGTCATCCTCTGCAGCAGAGAGAGAAAGTATGAAGCTTGGCTGCCTGAGATGTAAATTTTTCTTGGCATTGTTCCCAAGACGTGCACACACACACACACTTGCCCTCTAGCTCCCTGTCTTATATCTATAAGCGTTGATATGTCTGCTGACTTTGATTTTCTGCTGCGGCCTGTTTCTCTTCTCTGCGTCAGAAAGAACAGCATCAAGACAGATGCGTTATCTCTCTTTTCTCTGTTTATGTTCCTTTCCTGTGCTCCGTTTTTCTCTCTCCCCTTAGCTTAGTGCCTGCTATAGTGGCAGTTGTTTTTTTTTTTTAGAAATGACACAAATGCACTGCACATTGGACATAGCGTGGCATATCAAAGAACAATTATAGATAAGAATTAGTGTTTTATATTGTAAAGCTGCATTGAGGCGAGGATGCGTTTGATCTGAAATCTTCTATGCAACCGTACATAATGAACAGGGTCCATAACATTTCTGCATAATTTTACATTTCTGTGGTTGGAAAAACATATCCACTATAATATAAGCCTCATTTAATCTGGAGGAATGTACTTCATATCTGGAGAGCAGCTGCTGAGCGGGATGTCTTGGTGTGTGTGTGTATGTTGTAAATCTGCAGGCAGGAAGCTCACAGATGTGACTGTGCTGCCATTTTTGTTCTGTGATTGTTTCAGTTGTGGTGTTTTTCGGAAATGTGGAGCTCAGTAAGAAGAGGAAGATCACTAATGCGCTCAAAATCTATCAGATAATTAGAATTAGAAAATGTTGATTTTCGTGACGCACAATACAGTTTCTACTGGTATTTTTTACAGTAATCTTTTAATGCATTTGCCATCTTTCATTACCTTTCTACAATGTGTAATAGTCTCCTTCTTTAATACATACAAATACTGGAGGTTATGAGGAAAATAATAGCCTGTGTGTAAAAAATCCTGAGTTCAGTGTTACACTGCTGGACAACCTTGATGACTGTCTGCTTTAGTGTTCTTTCTGAAAACAGCGTTACATAAGGAAAAGTTTCATCTTTTTTTTGCCACTCCTGATTAGTATGTTTTATTTCAAACCACAGTCTGAGATGTTTGATTAAAAATGCTCTTTACCTCTAAGTAGAATGAGCTAAAATTGTTTTTCAGATTTCAAGGTGCTAAGCAGGTTTGCTGTAAACAAGCAATTGTTATATTTATATAAAAGCTTTCTCACCAAAATAAGTTGCGTGTATTTTTGAGGTCTAAGGTATGTGAAGAATATTTCAATCGGGCATTGTTTACATTAATGTGTGTTTGCCAGCTGTGTTTTTCTTCCTTGTTGGTGCTTCTTGGTGGTCTACCAGCAGCTGTCAGTCAGCACAATAGCATGAAAGCAGTGGCAGATTGTGAACAATTCAGTAAATATGTACAATACAGCTTTTTGTTTGTCATACATTGTTCCATAGCGCTACTCGTGGTCATAAACACCAATGGATACCTTTAAGTTGTACTTATGTAATGAATTATTTCTATTTAGTTGCTTTAAAAAAAAAGGGGAAACATTCTAGAATATAATGTAGCTATGAAAAGAATAGTTTTATATGCCACACATTATTGATGTCACGTATGCCATATGTGGTGCTCCTTACAGCTTCAATATTCAATATATAATATTAATCCATAGACTGTAATAAAAGATGGATGTAGCCTGTGTGATATCAATCCAGTTTGGCATTAGAATGAATTTGACACTCCACATTTCTTAGGGAGCGATTTGTCAATCACAAGAAAGCCACAACCTAAAGCATGCCTTGCTTTATTGTTACTTTAAATGCAACCATAATTTGTACAAAATTAGCATCATTCTATATTGAGGTGGAATTGAAGCTAGCAACTGAGACCATAAGGTCATTACGAAGATGTTTACTGAGGTATTAAATCAAGTGAGAAGCAGGGTAATTTTCTCTTAGACAATGGTGCGAATCTTGCAACAAGCCGAATCACCCTCTGCTGGCTGTTTTAAAAAAGCAAGTTTGAGGCACTTCTGCATGAACTTTTTTTCAGACCAGAACATGATGTCTATCTTCTATATAGAGTCTATAAGCTCATCTACCTATCTGACAAATCCATCCATCCATCCATCCATCCATCCATCATCTAAACACCTCTCAATCCTCATCAGGGTCGCGGGGGGCCTTAAGCTTATCCCAGCTGATAAGCCAGCTTATATCTACTGTACATAGACAGAGTTCTACAGCACTTAGCGGGTGTGTTTATTTTCAGAGGATTTATCTGTTGAAATTTCTATTTATTTTCTGTATGGACATTTATATTAGCTATACGATACTATGTCTTAAACCTAAGAGTCCGTAATTCTTTAAAAACCAAAGCCAAAGTATATTTAAGGTATAAAATTCTATTCTGTGTAATAACCAATGTTGCAAGTCTCCATTTGTGTGTGCGTCCGGATGTCCTTAACACGACACACCCAAAATGCATGCAGAAAACCTCGATAAAGGAATAATCCTTTAGGGGACACCAGTCTGTCACAGAGCTACATACACAGACAAACGATCACACTCATATTCACACCTACGGGCACTTTAGATTAATCAATTAACCTCAGCATATTTTTGAACTGTGTGAGGAAACTGGAGTATCTAGAGAGAACCCACGCATGCACAGGGAGAACATGCAAACTCCATGCAGAAAGATCCCGGAAAAGCCAGGACGCGAATCAAGGATCTTCTTGCTGCAAGGCGAAAGTGCTAACCACTACCCCACAGTGCAATCCTATCTGACAAATCCTTCTCTGCAAAGTAATTACTATCTGTAGCTGTCAAATAACTAATGGTTTAATATGGCCTGTTATTCTCCCAGGATGTTCCAGCAGTGTGAGGAGCCTCGCTTCACCATTGAGCAGATTGACCTCCTTCAGAGGCTACGGAGGACTGGTATCACCCAGGCAGAGGTCCTCCATGCATTGGACACCCTGGACCACCTGGACCGGCGACATGGGCACAAATTGGCCAATAAACCTTCCTACATGCCTCCTTCATCTTCCAACACCGTCGCTGCCTCTTCCTCTATGACTTCCACCGCCACTCAGACAAGTTTTCCCAACAACCGTCTCTCATTGTCACCAAACAACACCTTCGACACCACCTCCCCACCTCTGCCAGTCCCAGTAGCCTCACCTGTTGCCATAGCAGCAGTAGCACAGAATGGTCTAGTTGCTGTCACCAATGGGAAACTTTCACCACCCCGCTTTCCTCTGGCTGTGGTTAGCGGTACTGTGACCACACAGGGTTATGGGTTTGAAGCCAGTGAAGAGGACATAGACGTCGATGATAAGGTGGAGGACTTGATGAGGTAAGACCAGACGAGACTTGATGTAACTTGGACTAAGCTAGACCAGAGCTTCCAAGGTGAGGCCGAACTAGACCAATTGAGCCCTGAGCAGATTAGATATTCTGGGAGGTTATTTTTGATGGCTGTTTTTGTGCAGTGTTATCTGACACCAATGCTGCAATATGTGCACAGAAGGTTAACAGTTAATCATACATGTGCAGAACAAGTCAGTTGTAAAACAATAGCAGAGAGCAACAAACAAACCACAAGCATTCATTTTAAATTTGATACAACATGCGTTTACGGAATTTGAGTCATCCGTTTGAAAACCCATCTCTGCCATCTTGACAGGAGTGAGGGGCGTCAAAACTGGCTGCATACTTGTGGTATGCTGACAATATACACAGCAGACTGCTGCAGCTGAGGTCCTGAGCTTGCTTGTAGCTCGCTCTGAATTGCAATCTGATGTGAGGATTACTGCAGAACGTACACTCACACATACTTTCCACACACAATAGCACATATGCACTCTAGTGCCTCTCATCTGAAGGCAGCAGCCAGACAGCAGCAATCAGAGTAGTATTGATTCGAAGATGTGTGAAAATATAATCAAACCAGAGGGAGAGCAGAGAACATTATAGCAGGAGCAGACTTTTGTTTCCTTTGCATATTCAGCTCCAACAGCCATAAATATATATGTGAACTGCAGCCAGAGTTACATATGTTAAAAGTGTAACTCCTGTGTTATGTTATTTTTTGACTTACAGTGTTGGATATATATATTGTACGTTGGGGTAAATAGTAGATTCTGCTCTCTGCTTGTAGGAGGGACAGTGCTGTGATCAAAGAGGAGATTAAGTCCTTCCTGGCTAACAGGCGGATCTCCCAGGCTGTGGTCGCTCAGGTAACGGGTGAGTATAAACTTCGGCTGTTCTTTAGTTGGCCCCACTAAGACACAGATTTGGTAGTCTTACTGAGCGTTTGACCTACTGAGAGACACAGATCTGAATCTGGTGCTTTTCCTCCAGGGATCAGTCAGAGTCGGATCTCCCACTGGCTCCTACAGCAGGGATCGGACCTCAGTGAGCAGAAGAAACGAGCTTTCTTCCGCTGGTACCAGCTGGAGAAGACAAACCCTGGTAATACCTCCATCCTCCGGCAGGCCCACACCTTCTAAATAATGTCTCACTTTTCTACTTGTGGAAGAAATACTGTAAAATAAATGCAGAGAAAAGTTTTCAGTAACTGTTTAGATGCTCTGGTTCTAAGACTTAACATTGCTGACTGATTTCAGTGTAAACTAAAAGGAGGGGTATAGTTTGTTTTTGTTTTTTGCTATAATTTGGTGACTATTTGGAGACATAACAATCAGCTGTAATCAAAAAGCGTTTTCAAAGAAAAAATAGCCATGGCATGCATTTGCCACCTATTCTGTGGGCATCTTGAGATGGTTTTAATTACAGAAATATAGACTGTATAGTGCTGATCAAACAAAGGTTACAATGTGTGAAGCTGAGTTAAACATAGTGGAATGCACAGTGAAAAAAAATGTAATGTCCAGTACAAGTTAGCCTTTGTCCTCAAGGACAAAGTGGCTTTATTTTAATGGTTTTATCAGAGTGACTTGACTTTGATTTGATTAATTAGGTTAACACTGTAAAATAAATATCAGGCTGATTAGGAATGATTCATTCTATGCACCTGATGATGTTGTTGATAATTCAAATTTTTTTTTGTAAGAGAAGCGCCATATTAATAATGTTGGCTGATCTTTGTGACTCTAGGTGCCACTCTAGCCATGCGAGCTGCCCCACTGGCACTGGAGGACATGATGGACTGGCAACAAGCCCCGCCCCCCTTTGGTTCAGCCCCTGGGGGCTTCCGTCTGCGTCGAGGGAGCAGATTCACTTGGAGGAAGGAGTGTCTGGCTGTCATGGAGAGGTGAGGAGGAGGAGTGTTTAGCAAGTTGAGGGCTGACACAACAGGTTTCAGCAAGAAACTGAAAATAACAAAGTGTAATGTGTATCTGCAGCTATTTCAGTGACAACCAGTATCCTGATGAAGCCAAGAGAGAGGAGATAGCCACCGCCTGCAACGCCGTCATTCAGAAACCAGGTATGAAACTGACTGCTCTGAACTGTATCCTATTTAGTTATTACAGATAGATAGATAGAAAGATAGATACTTTATTAATCCCAAGGGAAATTCAAGTATTCAGCAGTGTACATACAACAACAAAAGAAACAAAAAAAAGACAAAACAGGCAAATTAGTTACCAGATTAACATTAACTTTAAAGGTTAGTATATACTCTAAAAAAAATTACTGTACAAGTGGGAATAAATTATGTTATTGCATGACGAGGTGTGATCGAAATGCTCTGTGAGTGGCCCTATAAAAAGCAAAGGTTGTAACTGATTTAAATCCCCTTCGAAGTAGTGTCCCTGTGCAGCGAGACACTGCTCCCAGCACCTCTGCCATGCATGAAGTTTGTGCTCAGTGGAAGTCCCATTCTGTAAGCGCACTGAGCATCATCTGCGATGTGTGCTGAAAACAGCAACCCTTTAACTTGAATTTTGTTCAGGGGAAGAGGAGGAAGTCACACGGAGCAAAATCTGCTGGGTGGGAAGCAGTGAATGTGTTACTGTGGCCAAAAACCAGTGAGCTGTGAGCAGGCGTTGTTGGAGTGCCCAAATACCATCCATCCCACCACAGTTCAAGTTGTTTGTGGTGAATGTTCTCTCTTGAACTCCTTAGGATCAGCAGAACGTCCCATTGCTTTCCCTGTGGGAACAAGTCATGAGCGAAAACAAGCATGCTCTGGTTGTGCTCCTGACCTGGTGCACATTGAGACTGCAGAATCTTCCAGTGTACAGTGTGCTGTTTGGTCACTGGACTGCATTTCCATCTCTTGTCACCTGTGACGATCGGCATGTGCTTGCATGAGACCATGCTTCTAAATGATAAGACATTATACAGGACAAACTTCAGTGCTCCCTCTATGTACTTTGTATTCTGAGACACAACGGAAATTGTTAGTATCACGTTTTTACAATGTCTACTTATCAATACTGCAACTTGCTATCCATTTGTTTAAGCCTTTTTCTGGTTAATGTAACATATTGATGCTTGTGGCTAACTGTATATTGGTGTTGATAAAACAATAAAATGTGGTAACTAGAAGAGTCACATCTTGACAGACATTGCTTGAATATGTTGGACAATTTAATAGCAGCAATGAAACTTTTAACTGTTGTAAACAAAACTGTCATTTATCAAAGGAAGAACTTTGTTTTGCCTCACAGATATGCACTGCTGAATGAGCTTTCAAAAACAACCACAATAAAAGAGTAAAGGACACAAGAGTAGAGGCGCAGCAGTCCAGATGTCTGATCTGTGTGTGTGTTTGTGTTACAGGAAAGAAACTGTCTGATTTAGAGAGAGTAACATCGCTGAAAGTCTACAACTGGTTTGCGAACCGCCGCAAAGACATCAAGAGACGTGCTAACATTGGTAATGTCTACCTCTGTGTTTCTGTGTGTGAACAGTGTTAATTGTTACTGTAGTTAAGCGCACAGTAGATCTTCATGTAAGAATGTGTCACCCTTTATCCACTTTTTCTGCTGGTTCACAATCTACGCATGGCATACATAAAAGCTTTTCTTCTTTAGTTCACATCCTGGTTGACCAGCTCAGTGTTCTTTTCTTTAACACCTAATCCACACATGCTGCTTGTCACCAGTGTCTGTAGAATTTCACACACAGCTGAGGGGTTTACTATAAAGCAAGATGAATTGGTTAGCAGGCGTGTTAAGCCTAAAGTCAGGGTTTTCAAAGCTAGCCTCCAAAGGGTATGCTGTTCAGTGTTTGGGATTTACATTGACAGTAAGAAGCACCAAAAATTCTTTTCTTAGTGATTCTCTATAAGTGATACAGATTCTCAGCTGAGGGAATTTGTTCTATCTGAAAACCTGTTGAGGTGTAGGTTAGTAATTTCACTGAATGAAGCTGTGCAGTTACAGTGGTGTAAACTGTGTGCACCGCTCTGGGAACCTAAATGCTTTCATTTGTTGATGCAGAAAATGCATAAATATGTTTTTGTGTTTGGTACTGATTTGCTTTATCGGTATTTATTACACAATATATCCAATCAGTATCATCAATTTCACTTTGATTCGGCAAAGTGATTTCAACATGAAGAGACAGTATCGAGTACAATGCTCAGATAAATCCACAGTCTGAGAGCTCTGATGTGCAGCTGTCATGTTAGAAATAAGACTGTACTGAGACTCAGTGAGTGGCAACATAAATGTATTACTTTTCGGTTTTGTCTAACCGGCTGTCGCAGAAAAATCCGGCTGTGTGGAACTTGCTTCATACTACACCCCTCTGTGACAACAGTGAGGAGCACATACTCCTTCTTTTCACAGTTATTTCATTTTTACCTGTAGCAGTGGCAGGATGTTGTTCTTCTAGAAGAGCAGCTTCTGAACTGCTTTGCATCACTGTTGTTTGCATCTGAGTGTGTTGCTCTCTAAAGTTGATACGCTATGATGAAGTTTGTGTTTTTGAAGAAGCAGCCATCTTGGAGAGCCACGGCATCGAGGTTCAAAGTCCAGGCGGTCAGTCCAACAGTGATGAGGTGGATGGCAATGACTTCCCTGACCAGGTGATCTTGATGTAACCGTCAAATAAACTTGTACTTCTCCTTTATCTGTAATTCACCTGTGCACATCATTTTACACTGAACAAGCAGATGGGCTCAGTGAACATTTGGTCAGTATGGTGTATAAAACGTGACAAAATCAGTTTTGTTTTCTTTTAAACGTATTTAAATGACTTCTTCCATGCGTTTAGAGATTTGATCAGCCATGTAATCTGAACACCTGTGCATGTCTAATGTTACATACAGACACAGAAGTAGTTGGAAGGAAGTCATGTGAGGGTCACGGCATCATGACCGTAATGTGACAGCAGATTAACTTTGTTGTTGTATATCCTGCTCTGTCACAGGGCTGTGAGGTGTCCTTGTTTGACAAGAGAGCTTCAGCCAGGCAGTTTGGCTTCGGTCGGGCTGACCTGTCTTCTCCCACCCAGGTACAACCCGACTTCCTCCACAATACGTGCACATTTAAGTTATCAAAGAATCCAGAAGGAGCTTTAAATCCACTAACCCTTCCTCCCTTTTCCTCTCTTTGCTCAGGTTCCCACGCTGCTTCCAAGCTGGTTTTCTGCCCTGGGTAGAGGAGGAGTGGCTGCACAGAGAGGCGCTTCTCTGATTGGTCGTTCCCTGATGTCAGGGGCGGGTCCTCAGGCGGAAGGTGCTAGACTAACAGGTGTGTCCTGGTCCCCTCCTTCCCCCTCCCTCCAGGATGAAGCCACCATTCACAGCGCGCTGTCCGAGCCCCAGGACGGTTTGGAGAAGGCGGCGGGGAGTCACAGCAGCCCAACCCTGCCCAGTCAGGAGGATGGAGCAGGGTGTAGCATGGGGAATGACATCAAGACGGAAACGCTGGAGGATGACTGAAAGAGGCGGCGGATATCGGAGCGATGAACAGGTGTCATTATATGCAAGCAGATTTTATAGGAATGTAATAAGTGAAAAAAAATGACCAAAAGTCGTGTAAACTCCAACCCTGAGATACCTCCCAACCCTACCTCCAACCACCAACCTGCTCCGCTACGCTCTTATAGGCATTATTAGTGTATTATAATAATAATGATAATATTAATAATAATGAGAAACTTTTATTTGTTAAAGTGTTCCCCATCTATGGAAGACTTAAAATGTCCATAAAAACTAATTCAACCAAGAAAGTGAAAACATTAATGGCATTCAACTGTGATGCACATATAAGGAAACACAAGCTGTGGCAAACTGTGTTGCTTTTCTTTGTTGATTTTTTTAATATTAGGCATTTTGAGTCTTCCTTCAAAGGATGATGAACAGAGCACGATGCATTGTACAGATTTTTTCGGAAACTGCATTTTTCACAGCAGGACAACACTGTATTTGACATGGGGTTCAAATAGTATCAGGGTCTTGCACTGTGATCACAACACAACTGAACAGCCTCAAAAGTTAAGTTCATTTTAACGGCTTGTTTTAAAAGAATATTTCATCACAGGTCTTTATATTTCAAATTTTCACTGTTGATTCTGACTAGACAGTAGAATAAGCTTGACGTCACAACATGTTTCTGTGAGCCCAAGATGTTTTTCTAAATGTGCAAAAGAGAAAGAAACAGAATGACCCTCCCCTCCCTGATAACATAAGCTAAATATATGGAAGCTCTGAGAGGCCAATACAAATAAATACAAATGTTTTATCAGTTTAATAACTTAATCATTACTGAATGGTAAATAGCAATGTTTAAATATTACTGAATTTACTGTGCTGGCATAATTTAAGAAACTTTTTGTTTTCAGAGTCACAAATTTAGATCGGAGAGTTGCAGTTACAACTACAATGACTACAATGACTTCTTTTTACCCACAGGAAATTTCAAAATATAGCTGAAGCTTTTTCAGTGGATGATTTTCTAAATACAATATTCCAGTACAATGAATTCTGTGCTATGTAAACATCACCTAGTAGTGTTCAATTGAGATTTCACAGCCAGTTCTCCAGTTTCTAATAAGGTTTAAATCCTTACAGCCTCTCTTTGCTTCCATATCAATCATAAGCAATTAAAAAATACCTGCAACATAAATGTCGAAGGTAGCCAAAACTGTTGACAGAGTTGTATAAAAGCTAGAAACCGGGACATCCAGGTGATCGGGTTTTCTTTTATTCATTTGTGCCCAGTTACCTGCTGGGTGACCTGGTGGAATGATTGATCACTGTGATCACATATTATCAGTACAGATCAGTCAGTTAGGAGGGATTAGACAGTTTAATGAAGCTGTTTAGATACTACAGATTAAAGTGTAAGATGAATGCTTACATATACTACATGTGTATGTGTGCATACACACACACACTCTTATATACAGTATATGTACCCTAATCCATTTCTATATACAGTATATAGACATATTAGCTTCAAATGAAAGAAACTATCAGTATGAGTATTTCTTGTAGGTGAAAGGTGAATGAAACTTTAGCCAAAGTATTATGTTTTGAAATTTGTGTATTTTCTGAGTGTATGATAGTCATGGATGAAACTATTATTAGAGGTATGCTAATCAAAGACACATCAGATGTGTCAAGTTATTTCAAGCAAAATGCATCATTTTCCTTTTAGGGTAAATCTGTGTTTGTGCTCTATATGCCAATGTGTTCTAAACACATGCGGTTATGTTTAAGTTGTATTTTAAATGACACTTTATTGGATCAGTACCATGGTGCTTAAATCCCTGCTGTTAAAGCATTAAATTGATCACTATGAGTGAATGATCACAGCGCCAGTAGGAAGATACAAAGTAGTCTTTCCCTCCAAAAAGTAGTTTGCATTGAGTATATTCTCTTAAAACAAATACTGCAAGAAGCTTCTTTAGATGAAAAATGTGTTTCGAGTCGAATCATGGATATGTATGTTAGTTACAGCCATTGTAGAAGTCTGTTTTCTCCATGAGGAATTATTAAAAATGTATTTGTTGTCCAGGGGTTACTGAAATATCGTTAACACAGTTTAGTTTTAAAGATCATAAACCATCAAGTGCTTCTTCTATAGTTTATAACTAAACACGGTTGGCTTGTTCCGTTTCCCAGTTGTATCTTCTGTTCATCTCTTCTGAAAAGTTTTGCTGTTTGGTTAAAGTTGGATGTCCTTCTCAAAGCAGTAAGAATTAGTTCTGCCATCAGTGGAACAAACTGATTACCACCTTAATTCTTCTAGTTACACATCCAACAGATGTGAACACAACATTAACATTCACTCAGAGTCTTGTTCTTGACATCAAGTTCATTTATCTGTCCGCTTGTAGCTCTATTATGGTTTCCACTTGGGGTAAAACTGCAGAATAGATCTGGTTTTGATGTGTCTCCTTTTCAGTACTGCAGAGAAAACAAACAACAAAGCATACATTAACAAAATAAATTTCATATTTGTTTCTACATGATGTCAGTAATAATAATAATGTCAAAAATACCCCAAAGTGTTCACTCTCAAATATAACTAAAGTCAAATGAAAACAATTAGTCCACAATGAACTACTATTAACCATTAAAGCTAATGGTGCACTTTGAGCTCTAGAACTGCCTTGTCCTGTTTTCAGCAACAACTAACAAATAGCCACTGGTTTGAATAAAGTTGGAATTGTCACTTGAGAAAAAATGAGCAGGGGCGTAGTGTGAGCTCCATATGATAGATGGTTAAGCTTTAAGAGGCTAACTCTGCTGGCATCCTCCAACTGATTTTTTAACAATACAAAAAATTGGTGTTAGAAAATGCAGTGGGTGAAATGACAACCACTGAGTCTCTGGTGTTTGCATTGGTGTGATTACATGTTGCTGTTCAGTGTGACCTTTTTTGGACAGTCACAGGTGAATCTCACTGGTTATTCTGTTCAGTTTTAGTATGTCAGTACTGTATGGTTTTATGTTCAAGTGCCTTATTTTTTGCAGTATTTTAACACGGGTTTAGTGTGTGATGAATGACTTCTACAATGGCTGTTCATTTGCCACCGCACCACTACTAATGCTAGAAAACTAATCACATGCGTTCTGTGACAGCCCACACTAAAGCGGCTTCGTTCAGACCGTTTCATCGTTGTTCCTTACCAGGTGCTTTACAGGCTAAGCTACTAGTTCAGAGTGAAAAACGTTAACACAATTACCTCACTCCCTCACCCTCACTATAAGCTACACCCCGCAGGTTCCTCCACAGCTGCTTCAATGTGAACCAGTTTGAACTGTCTAAGAGAAAAACTAAATGTAGAGCTGACTGATTCAGAGGAGACTGAACTGTGATGAGGCTGTATAGACGGCTCATGCTGACTGATCTGGGACAACAGAAATGTCAGTGTCTTTTTTAAAAGGGAAATTCCTTATCAAGTTAGAGCTAATAAATGCTAAGTTTGAACATAAAGGGAATTTCCACTCCAATAATAATAATAAAAAAGACCTTATTCATTAATATGCTCCACCAGGCCAATCGCTTCTGCCCCCATCACTCAATCTGGTGGAGTATTAAAGGTCTGCTATGTTTCAGACTAAATGTCAGAGAAAATAGAAATTTTGTGGTGGAATGTCTTTTTAAATGTGTGGCAGCAGAGCTGTCCTGGGTGTCTTTGCTTTAAGCATTTGAGAAATCACTAATCTGTTTTGTAGCTTTCTGTTATTTGATTTATTTACACCAAATTTTCAAAATGTACTATCCCATTAAGTGCTACATGTTTTTTTTTCTTTTCTTTTTAATCTGCTAAGCAGAAGCCTTTCTGAAAGGGACCTATAATGCTTTCCCATATTTTCTGTCATGTTTATATAATGTTATGTTGTTGGATGTACATGTTAAATGTGGCCAAAGTTTCAAATCATGTGGCAAACGTGTGTAAAATACGAAGCTTACAGGACAGCCATGAATTTAAACTACAGTCTTCTTGGTAAATGGATGTACACCTTCTCTCAAATATACACTAGGTTTAGTAGTATTACAAGCATATAGTGTAACTCCAGCATGCAAGTAAACAGTGCAGGGAGATACTATGCAGTCATTTGGTGACAGCAGAATGAGATTTTACTAGCTATGTTGCCTTTAGTATTTTCTGACATCAGATGTTTTCCACTGCAGTCAGCCACACCTACAGTCAAAGTTTTGGACACACCTCATTCAGCTGTTTTTATCTAATTATTTTCTACATTGTAGATTAATACGGAAGAGGTCAAAACTATAAAAGAATACATGAGGAGTCATGTTGTAAACAAAAAACTGCTAATCTTCATCTTAGTTAATAGTTAATAGTCTTAATCTACAATGTAGGAAATTATACAAATAAACAAAAACCATTAAATGAGAAGATGTGTCCAAACTTTTGACTGGTAGTGTATACCTTCTAGCAGGACACAGAGAAAAATCTTCTTAAACAGCTTCTGATTGAAAGACTAAATTGTTATGTCACACCATTTGCAAGAAATCAGCATAATACTTACCAGTCATTCTGCTGTAATGGATGCTTGTGCTGTCAACTTTTACCTCAGATTGGACTCACACTTTACAGTTTGCTTCAGTAACCTACATCTCAGTGAGAGAATGAGGTGTTGCCGTGGACTGTATATAAAAGGTATACCTAACCTCTGCGTCTAAAAGGTGAAGCCAATGTGAAAGTGGCTTAAATCTTCATTTTCCTAATGAGTTTATGGTCCCCGTGCTAGCTTCAAGTCTTCTTCAACACAGCATGATGTTCCGTTTGTAAATTACAGTCCCATTTCGAGTAAAACAGGCGACAAAGGAAGGTTTGTATTAGTGCAGGTTAGCCTTCAGATCGACAAGTCATTAGTGTATGGGCATGTATAGTGTGTCCATGTCAAAAGAGCAAGATGGCGACTGTCAAATTCCAAACTTAATGCTTCAGAACCGTAGCTCACAAACCAATAGGTGATGTCATGGTGGCTACATTCATCTGTTATAGACAGTGTATGGGTGGTGCTCACGAGCAAAGGCTTCCACACAGCCAGCCAACTGCAAGGAAGTGTGTCTTAGGATGGGGGACCTGAGCTGAAACGGCTTGTTTCGTACAGTAGATGAACTGAAGGGCTGGAAAAAGGGCCAGTAAAAGATAAATAAGGATTTTTTTTATTTTTTTTTTTAAAACTGTGAATCATACAAAGCTAATCTACTGGAGCTCCAGTATAAAAACACATAGCTGGAAATAAGCATAATGGATCCCTCTGGAGACAGTTTGCTGTTTTTAAGTAGTTTCAGGATGTCAGGTCATTTCACTTGTCTTCAGGGTCTTCTCATAAAAATGTATTTTGGAGGTCTGGAGCAGGTATTTGGTGTTAGTTTATGTTATTTTCAGTATTCTGAAAATAAAAGTAAAACCATAAACAGAATGAGGAGCTAAAAAAAGGCACGTAAACCACGCACATTAATAATTCTAAACCAAAAATGTTTGAATCTTGACTGACTTGAAATTGGATCTTTTTGTGCCAGAAAGTGTTTTGAGTTGCCTAATAGCTCAAAGTTCTCATGAAGTGGAAACAGAAAACCTTTGCTCTTCCAGCTTTGTCAGGACTGCATCAGTCTATTCATGTGGTGTCTTTTCATTGGTTCGAATGCAGTTTTACCATCTGCCTTTAGTCCTCTGTTGCCTTGTTGTACTGCTTTTTTTTTGAAAGGACAGGCTTCCTTCTCTGGAATAGTTACCCGTACATGCACCCGTGGCACTGACTGCACCTTCATTTCACTGATCTTTGCCCTGCCAAATCCCACCACCTCTTCTTCTGGCGATAGTGCTTCAGTAGACGGTACCACAGATGTTTGGTTCAACAGCACTGTTTGAATGTGAGACACTTCTGTCGGCACTGGGGTGCTAGTGTGACAAACACCAGGGTGCATGTTGATGAGGTCGCTAACAGGGTGGTAGAGGTTTGATGTGATATTAGACCTGCTGTCTGAACAAAGAGAAGCACAAGAGATCTGGTGTCACTGTGCTTTCAGACCGTTCATGTCTTAGAACTGGATGCTGTCCTTCTCCATTAGTCAGTGTTGTTAGATGCAGTCTGACATTTGAAGAGTCGAAATGCTGTTTTTTTTTTTTTTTGGGTTGTTTATGTGGGGAAACATGCATCATTCATGCAGTCAGTAAAACATAGATGTTCTTCCAGGGATAGGACACATTACTTCAGTGATGGACATCATCTCTAAATATTTCAGCAGTTAAAAACGGTGGTTGCCAATAAACTCTTTATAAATTTCTGTAAAATAAAAGGTATCAAACCTCAGCAGGATGTTGTATCAGTTTGATTTTTTTTTTATCCTCTTCTTTTCTATTTCAAGATTTAGTGCCTTTTTTGGACGGTAGACTGTTCTGTAATAGCAATGTAGAAAATCTACATATGCCTTTTGTTACTTTTTCATCTGTTGGATAAACCTTATTTGTTATTTTTAAGGTGTGTTTTTATCAATATTCTATTTACAAGGGAATAAAAACTGATCATGCAGTGTGTCGCTGTGTTTTCTTTATACCTCGGCCAACATCTAATCAGTCATGGACACTACCGTTCAGAGGTTGGGGTCACTTACAAATGTCCTTATTTTTGAAAGAAAGCACTTCTCAACGAAGATAACATGAAATTATTAAGAAGTACAGTCTAGACATTGTTAATGTGGTAAATGACTATTCTAGCTGGAAACGGCTGATTTTTAATAGAATATCTCCATAGGGGGACAGAAGAACATTTCCAGCAACCATCACTCCTGTGTTCTAATGCTACACTGTGTTAGCTAATGGTGTTGAGAGGTTAATTGATGATTAGAAAATCCTTGTGCAGTTATGTTAGCACATGAATAAAAGTGTGAGTTTTCATGGAAAACATGAAATCGTCTGGGTGACCCCAAACTTTTGAACAGCAGTGTACATGTTCAGAATATTTAAAGAAATGTGCAACGATCATTTCAAAACCTGACCCAGCTCCATTAGCTGAATGAAGGATGTGAAGTGCAACTTTAAAGAGCCCCGTGTCATGCTATTTGGAGCTGCTTTTGGTGCATTAAAAGGGTCTGCAGAGGTGCAAAGTTCAAAATCCACATTAAAGCGAGTTAGTGTTTCAAAGTCATGCCTCATTTCAAGTTCTGACTTCTGTTACTTTCTTCTGTCTTGATGTGACACACTAACATAACTCCTGAAGAGCAGTGAGTGAATGAGCAGCTGTCCATTATAATATTATCGTTTGACTGAATCAAGCACTAATTTTGAATGACAAAAACTGACAGAGGTTGGATTTTCAGAACAAAAATTCAAAAACATCCCTTGAGACTTACACAAACTTGTTGACAAGTTGAAAAAAAACACAGTTGCAATCCAGTAGAACAGGAGTATTCAATTAAAATTCAAAGTGGTCCAGTCTGAGAAAATGTATTAAAGCAAAGGTCCAGAACATCATAATGTCAAACCTGAATTAGTGCGATAGCTACATGTTGATGTAACCTACTAGTTTTATTGGCGTCTGCATGTAACCAATAACTGACTATCAAAACCAAATAAATTCAGTACAGTTCAAAAAACATTTTGGCAACATTTTATTTTATAAATAACTTTTTATATAACTGTAAATCTTAAAATAAAGTGCACAACTTAAAAAAAACGACTGAACCTGAACCAAGTTATAGACATCGTTAACAATGCCTAAATCTGAAAAATGTAAACAATTGAACCAGGGGCGGATCCAGATTAATTTTAGTTGGGGGGGGCACAGGGGAGTACAACAGATATTTTGGGGGGCCACTAAAAAGTTGTAAGTAAAAAATGAAAGCTGCTACTGACCTCTCGCTTTTACAAATTATTTTTCATGGTTTTTTTGTTTTTTTTTTTGGTTCTTTAACCAAATAGGAAAGCTGTACTTGGCCTTTTCATTTTGGACTGTTTACATTCAAATTATGATGGAGTTGTTTCCTTGTTCATGTGAATTAAAACATTATTAGCTGCAGCCTCTGCCTGTTATGTAAAACTGGTAAGCTCAATGACAGTATCCTGAGGTCTATTAAGTGACAAATATTGTGCAAGAACAGCACTACATACAACCCTGTCAGTTTCCACTTCTTAGAATGTTTACTGACAATTATCACACCTAAAATAAGAAATAATATTCTGTACTTTTAGCAACTAGTTCTCAGCTGTAAATCATAAACATCACAGGGTTCTGTATACTAATCAGTCTATATCAAAATGACTACTACCCAATACACAGTGAACAACAACAATCTGTACCCTTGATCTGTGGTAAAATAATCTGAAATGTTCTGTGCAGTAATGTAAATTTTAAAATACAGTAAGTAGCACTCTGTACATTTAATAGTAAACCTGAGAACAATAATAAACAGTAACAATACTCCATATTCTTAAATCATTTAAGTGTACAGCTCAGCAAACATCATAGTGTTCTGCATAGAAATCACAAAAAGCTGCTGTCAATAATCTTTCACAGTGAGCAGATGTTCTTGTGTTGCAGGTCCATGGTCCAGATGTGGCCATTGAACAGGCTGGGGGGGTCTGGCACCGTGTACTTCCTAAAGCACCTCCTCTTTTTGCATTCTTCATATGGGATGGAAATAAAGTAACGTTGGTTTAGCACGTCGATCAAAGGCCTGTAGGTGTAAAGCAGGAAGCCCTCCACAATGCGGATGTGAGTCTCCTCCTCCTCTTTGTGGTCAGACTTCGGGATGATCTCTGTGTCCAGGGTGTTATTAACGCCATGAGACTTCTCAAACTTCACCAGGTTCTCCAGCCACACATGGATCAGACTCATCATGGCGTCCATGTACAGAGCAGTGATGACATCGTACCGCTTAAAGCCATCTTCACCAACTTCAATCTGATCTCGGGGCTTAAAGAAGTCATCCTGATGGACTGCACAGCAGTTGGGCAGGTTCTTGATCAGGCGGTCAGTGAGGGTGGTTTTCCCTCCATCGGTTACGCCGCCGATGTCGATGATGTACTTCATGTTCTCGGATTGGCCAAAGTTCAGAAAAAGGGTCAAAAACATCAACAAAAACGATCGGACATGGAAGAAATCTGAAAATGAGAAGGCTGCAGCAGGAAACGCCAACTACTCGAGTCCTCCATGGTACTTGAGTTCAGTGAGTAAGGTAAGAGCAGAAAGGGAGCTGCCACTCAGACCCTGTTCTTCCATCCAGAGAGGACCTCTTTCTGTTGTCGCTGCTACACATACTGCCCTAGTTGAGGTTTGAGGTGGAATATTCCTTTTAACAGCGCATCAGGTGTCTTTGGCAATTTTGGATGGAATCAAGGCTGGAGTGGGACTCATTTTCAGCCCTGGACTTTCATGCCTCAGACCGGCCCACTTTAGATCACGACCTATTGCTATTAAAATCATGTAATTCTGGCCTTGTCTTGTAATTCAGTGTGTTTTTCTAAATTATTTCCAATTCAGTGCAAGTAAGGGTCGCTTCACAGTGAGGATTTATTCCAACATGAGTGCACGTCTCCAACATTATTCTTTACAACAATATCAGAATCTATATTCTGTTCAAGTAAATGTTCAAGGATATCCATACCTTAAAAATGAAATAAAAGAAGAAATAAAAATATAAAATAAAATTTAAATTTAAATTTCAAAAATAAAAAATAAAATAAAAGGTGTTGCACTTTCTAATAACACTATCATCTCTTTTTCCTCTGCAAGGAAACAGTTAACAACTTAAATTTCACAAATATGAGAGCATCAGTTAAAGGGCTAATCTCCAACACTATTCTTTACAACATCACAATGTCCTTTTTGCAAAATCAAATACCAAGCAAATTAGTGTTCACAGATATCTAATCCCCATGAATAAAGAATAATTATTGCACTGTTGTCTGCAAGTTTGTTATTCACAGTATAACATAACTTGCTAATGAAATTTTAGAAATGCTTTGATTTTCATTCTATATTTACAATAACAAGAAAATAAAATCAATAAGACACAGAAACGAAAAAAGGTCCGTTTTTTCATTTTCTGAGACCAGAAGTGGCATCAGTAAGTGTGGAGCATAGACTGTATATAAAGATGGATGTAGCATCTGGCTCCAAAATTGAAGCCCACCCGGAAGTGTCAAAAACTTGCAATATCACGCCGTCCGCTAGGGTTGGCTCCAAAAAGCTTTTTCTCCATAAACCCCAATTCATTTCTGGAAAAAATAAAATTTGATAGACTGATTTTCTACAGCTCAGGATTTTTTTCCCGTTAGTTTTCATGGTCAAAATGAGAGATCAGGTGGCCGATCTTAAAATAAATCAATACTGAATTTTAAATAAATCGTTAAAGTTGGCGGAGCCAGGGGGCGTGGCTATACTTGATAGACAGCAACAGAAGCCTCTGCGGTAAAATGTGGGCGGGATAAGAGAGTCCTCAGCCAATCCTGCCCCGAGTTGCTCTCCGGTCCAGTCTGTTTGATGACGCTTTTTACGTCACTGGCTCCAAAAAATCCAAAACAGCGACCAGGAAGTAGCAAAATCCGGGCTTCATTTCCTTGGCGTTGAAACCAACGGGTGACGTCACTGTTAGTTTACGCCTGGGTCTGACAGCATAATAAACCCCTCAGGCGTCGTTCAAAATGTGGGTTTTGATAGAGAGTTGTGGTCAGTCGAGAGTTTGGATAGAGTTTTGATAGTCTGGATACTAGAGTTTGGATAGTGTTCATATAGTTTGGATATGGTTTGGAGAGTTTAGCGAGAGAGAGAGATAGTTTGGAGATTTAGGAGAGTGAGGAGAAAAAAATAGGTGATAGGAAGGAGCCAACCAGGAAATGGAAAATTTCCAGTGTGGGAACATTTTGATTTTTAACTCCTAATAAGGTAAGCTAAATCTAACATTATTACAGACACATTAGGTTTGCTTATCAAGAATTGTATTTTTCACTGTTTCTTATTTTATTCAAAGGTGAGGTGTTTATTGTGTGTCAAAAAAAGGAATCGTTTAAAACCAGAAACTGTTGAAAACCTGTTACTTCTGAATAAAATGAATAAGATCTCCCCTTTCCTGTACATCCTTGTTTAAGTTACACAAGCATATTTAGTACAGTCGTCCTAGTTCCACAAGCACTTTCACTGTCCTCTGCCTGCATAAGTCCATGCCATTTTCCTTAGGTGACAGAAAGACATTATTACACAACCTGCTGCATTATATGATACTACCGTTTTGGGGAAATTTACACACACAGGATACATGAAAATATATTTTATTATACACATATGTGATCATTTATCTATAGAAATCATTTGATCATACATTTTTTTTGTTTTTCCATAGTCATTCCCCACAGCCACAATGAACAATGATTCAATGCATCAGGCATGTGGTTCAGATACAGCTGCCTATGATTATACACTTGACCAGTAGGTGGTTTTGTGTGCTCATGAAGCTTCAAGAAATGAACCCTTTCTTGAACCAATTGGCTCAAGTGTTTCAATGCCTCATGAGGCTTCATCTCATCATCACTATTGCAAGCCAACGCCTAAAGAACAAACTAAAGCAACGGAGCCAAACCCGGTTCAGTGAAGAGAAGGAGAGGAAATGTTTGAGTGCAGCCAAATAAAGCAGGAAGACACTGAGCTGCTCAGGCGTTCCTGATAACACCAAGCAGCCACCTGGACAGCCAATTGGAACACAGCTTACTGGAAGTCCAGAGGGCTGGCTTAGTGAAGTAAATTTAATTTAAATTTGAAGCAGAAAGTTAACAGAGAAAGTTGAAAACCACCTTCTGATTCCTGAAATCATAGAACACCTGAACATGTCAAACTGGTTCCACAGTAGAACCTTCACTGTAAAAACGTCATAGTATGGTGTGTTGCTCAAAAATCATTATGACCGGCTGTCTCGGGTTCACAATAACACAACATGTGAGCAGAAAAATCACAGTCTGTCTTTAGTTCAGCTGAAAATATTAGTTTCTGTCTTTTTTATTGACCAAACCTTTCAGGAAGTAGATGAAGAATAATTAAAGTTGTCATGTAGAAGTCCCAATTTATTTTGGATCCTTGTGGAGAGTTTAATCTTAGAGTTTGTAAAGCTGTTGAGTTTTTAGAGTCACATGGGTTGTTTTGACATTTAATAACCGAGTCCTGAAATAAAATTACAGTTGTGGATTTCTGTCATTTAGTCTGGACTAAACAAATAACAGCAGCATAAATCTCAAACATCACTATGAGGAGTCTGGATTGAAGTTTCTCACTTGATAATGATCAAGACATGAAATTTAGGTTGGTTTAAAGGGATATTCCCCCGTAAATCTTTGAATGTTGACCTAAAAGGTTGGTTTCAGGAAGTTTTCCACCTACAAGGTCCTCAAACATCCACCTTATAGGAACGTTCCACCAAAAATCCCTGGACATGCACCTAAAATGTTGGTTTAACCGAGTATTTCATCCAAAATCCTCAAAGAGACCTGAGGGGCTGGTTAAAAGGAATATTCCACCTAAAACCTCAACTAGGGCAGTATGTGTAGCAGCGACAACAGAAAGAGGTCCTCTCTGGATGGAAGAACCGCGTCCAAGTGGCAGTCCCCTTTCTGCTCTTACCTTACTCACTAAACTGAAGTGCCATGGAGGGCTCGAGTAGTTGGCGTTTCCTGCTGCATCCTTCTCTTTTTCAGCTTTCTTCCAAGTCCGATCACTCCCAACCCGGTTTTTGTTGACGTTTTTGACCCTTTTTCGAGCTTTGACCAATCCGAGAACATGAAGTACATCATCGGCGGCGTATCCACTGGAGGGAAAACCAGCCTCACCAACCGCCTGATGAAGGACCTGCCCAACTGCTGCGTGGTCCATCAGGATGACTTCTTCAAGCCCCAAGATCAGATTGAAGTTGGTGAAGATTCAATTCAATTTTATTTCTATAGTGCCAATTACAGTCAAATTCTCTCAAGATGCTTTACAGAACGCATAAGCCTGATCCCCCAGAGCGAGCCCTAAGGCGACAGTGGCAAGGAAAATACCCTTTTGACGGGAAAAAAAATCCTCGAGCAGAACCCTGCTCTATATGTGGGGGGACCCATCTGCCTGCTGGCCGGGCGGGTTGGGAGGAACAGAAGAGGTAGAGAGGTAGAAGGGTGGAAAGGAGGAGGGATGGGAGAAGAGGGAGATGGGGAACAAGGAACATATGACATACAGTTGGATACATGCATGACAAGATAAATGATACATACAAAGTACAAGCAAACATTTAAACTGATTCATAGTTTACTGTTATGGTGTACGACTCTGGCATTAAAAATATTACATATATAGCTGGCAGTAAAATTCAAACAGTGAGTAGATGAGCATATCAAATATAGTAAGGATGATACAGAGTAGATTGGTGGAAATGGGCAGCTGGAAGCAGTGGACTGGAGGAAGGTCAGCAGCAGCATCCCACAGTGGACATAATGGAGACTAAGCCAGTTTGTGGGAGAGCAAGTGCAGATCTGAAGCATCCAGCTCTGGGACCAGGGACACTCAGGAAAGGGCGCAGGGAGAAACAGAGTGAGTGTATATAGTGCTGTTCTTGCACAATATTTGTCACTTAATTGCCCTCAGGATACTATCGTTGAGTTTACCAGTTTTACATAACAGGCAGATGCGGCAGCTAATGTTGTTGTAATTCACATAAACAAGGAAACAAGTGCATCAGAATTTGAATGTTAACAGTCCAAAATGAAAAAGGTCATATACAGCTTTCCTATTGGGTTAAAGAGCCAAAAAAAACCCAAAAAACAAAAAAAAACATGAAAAATACTTTGTAAAAGCGAGAGGTCGATAGTAGCTTTCATTTTTTCTTACAATTTTTCGGTGGCCCCCCAAAATATCTGTTGTACCCCCCTGTGCCCCCCCCCCCCAACTAAAATTAATCTGGATCCGCCCCTGCAAACCAATCATGCTAAGTTGTACAGCCTAAAAGAAAATTCCAGTTTAATTAAATAGGATGTATTTCCCACTGATGTGACTATTCTGTGGATGAGGGTTATAACAAAAAAGTTAAAAAATGTCTGCATCATTCCTTATTCATTATTCGCTTAAATCTACAGGGACCTTTCCTGACTGATCTGTGTTGTTTTGTGGATGGAGGAAGTGGAGAGTGCAAAGTTAGCATGACCCATAGAGACACAGCAACCACATTAAAGGGAAATCCACTGGAATGATCCTTGATATTAGAAGTGAAACTAATCCTACTGTACTGCTTCATATGATACTAAAACAATGTCATCAATTAGTTCAGTCTTGCCTCTGAGCATTGTCACTTTGCAAAACAACCCCAACTTAAGTCCTTCTCATTACTGTTCCCCCAGAACTCCCAACCGTAACACATACTTTTCATCAGAGGAAGGAGTTTGTGGAAGTAAGAAGAGCACAAGGTACCGAGCTGGCATAAAGAGATCGATCTCATTGGCAACTGAGCAAACTTCATGAGCTGATGAAGATGTGGTCGGTAATTTAGCCTCTGGACCATGAGATTGAAACTTATCACAGAATAAGTGCAATTTTTCCGTGAAAATTTGGAGAAAACCTCAGACAAACAATAGTATAAACATTTAAAATATTTCACATTTTGATCTTTTTCAGAAATAAAGAACAAATACTCTGTTCATTTTTTCTCTTTTTTATTTTTCATTACCAGATTACTATTCAGATGATAAAAAATGAAAATTATAAATGTATTATAATACACATTTATTCTTTGGATTGCAGCATAGAATTACATAAAACAATTAAATTAATCAAAACCCAAACTTGTGCTCAGATTTTTTTCTCTTTATAAGTCTTTAGATGCGCATATATACACATACATACATAGAGCACCACTGTGACGGTGCACTCACACATACAGATGACAAATCAAGACAAACGCTCCACAGAATCAGCAGTAGCAGTGATTGATAATGATTAGTTAGGATGACAGTAATACTGCTGACCAAGGTCATTACAAACTTAGCATCTCTTCAGCTGAAAGTGTGAAAAGCTACAGGGCTGGAGGGGATTTTTATTTTTGCAGAAATAACAGCAGGAGTGAACTCCTGGACTTAACAAGCACCAAACCCTCTCGTTAAGCTCCTATTAGCCTTCCATCATTACACAGCTCAGCTAAATATGGCTGCTGGTACCTTGGAGGAACATTGATATCAACAGGCTTTATAATGCACCAGGAGGAGGAGGAGTTGTATCTGAGTGTTCCTGGAAAGCAGACCCAGCTGAAACGTTCAGAAACGGCCTAAAGCTGGAAAACTATGCACCTGCAACAAGGCTGCGCTGCATCAACTGCTAGCTACATATTGCTTGTTTGTGTGGTTTATTCTAATAATTGAAAACACACCGAAAAGGGAAGCGGCTGCAGCTGGGTCAGTAGTGAAGCACGTGTAACTGTCAGCTAGAAAAACTCGGTGGTTCAACAATCTGGATGACCAAGAGCAGGACAGAGGTAGTTACAGGATGAGAATTTACTACCAGGGCCGGAAAATACATTCTAGTCCAACACAAGTCCAAAGACAGCAAATAGAAAATCTGTTTCCATCCTGGGTTTCTGTTGTGGTGGATGATAGTTTCAATGATTTTTCTAGTTGTCTTGTATAGAACCATGTGTGGAAGAAAGGCCTTTTATCAGGTTTTCCAGCAGCCACTAGGGGGCAACACATTAGCTTTCCTGACATTTAGACAATAGCCACATATCTGTGTCAATGTCAAGCAAATTCAAAGCAAGCTTTTGAAACATCACAACAAAACTAAATAACATTAAAACAGGCTTGTTTCAATTAACCACTTTAGAGTGAATAAACTAAGCTGTGCAGTGTTGGACATGTACAGCTGTGTCACCTACGGCTGGATTAAAGAATGGAAGAAGGTGTAAAAAAACAAAAAAAAACAAAAACACAAAACCTTGAAGAAGGAGGAACAAACAAGACATGGCCATCCATGAGTGAAAAATAGAAAGAGGTTGTCAGGAATTGTTTTCAGTCTGCAAGCTGTAACTATTTATTCATGACAGTTTTGATGGTGTTTGACATGTTTTATATTGGCTAAAGGTGAAGACAATGAAAGAAGTGGAAACAGCAGATCAGTCTGATGAGTTCATTGTTTTCTATGTGAAAACCTTTTAGACAAAGATATTTCTATCTCCCACTGGGCACTTTACCTCTTTTTTGAAAAAGTTCAAAATACCTCAATTTGGTTCCAACAATGTAAAATTGGCGATCTTTTAAAAAAAAAAAAAAGTAATTTGCTTTTCTGCTAACTTTTTCTCAATGCATTATTTTAAAATGCGCATTAACACAGGTAGTAAAAACCCGACAGATCCTGTGACCCATTAAACAACTCTTTTAGTGGAAACTCTTTCAGTCAATAAACCAGAAAGGGTTTCCATGGTTTTGGAATGACCCTCTTTAAAACTCAGTGTGCTGAGGGTTTACTGGAGTACAGCGCGTTCACTTAAGAGAGCTGAGACAGTTTCTGCTAAAACCAGTCTGGTTCCAGGTTGAAGGGCAGGTTAAGGCAGGAGCTGCTCCAGACGTTGGCACAGAACTACAGAAACATAACATTCTGCACAAAGACATGAGGTGCATCTAAGAAAAATAAAAGCACTTAAAACAACAGAAGTCAACAAAAAGGAAACACTGTGAAGGGCTGAGGACTCCTAGAGATCTGTATAGGCTGGACTTACACTACCGTTCAAAAGTTTGGGGTCACTTACAAATGTCCTTAATTTTAAAAGAAAATATTTTTTCAATGGAGATAACATTAAATGAATCAGAAATACAATCTAGACATTGTTAATGTGATAAATTACTATTCTAGCTGGAATTTTTAATGGAATATCTCCATAGGGGTACAGAGGAACATTTCCAGCAACCATCACTCCTGTGTTCTAATGATACATTGTGTTAGCTAATGGTGTTGAAAGGCTCACTGATGATTAGAAAACCCTTGTATAGTTATGTTAGCACATGAATAAAAATGTGAGTTTTCATGGAAAACATGAAAATTGCCTGGGTGACCTCAAACTTTTGAACGGTGGTGTAGATCCAAATGACATGACATAAAAAGGACTGAATGTGGTTCTAATGGTTGTTGTCACATAACTTGTCAGCTTAGCCCTGACCTCTACAGTAGCAGAGGTGGAGACTACGGAAATGAATTATGACTTTGAATCTATCCTGATCAAAACACTCTTCTCGTTGTGCAGTTTCTTTTTCAAATGGATCTTGTTGCTCTGTAGACGATGTGCATCTATGTTCACTGATGGGAGTTACAGAGAGGGTGTGTGCTGGAAGTAAAGACATGTCAGATCTTATCGCTATATTTAAGCTTAGTTCTGCTGTTGTGTAAAACATTCCCTCACAATTACACCAGTTTCTGTTATTTTTGACTTAATAAAGACTTAAGCAGTGAGTCAAGGACTATGGCTGAAGACTATTGCTCCCAAACCTCAAAATGTTAAATTGAGAGAAGAACAGGTAACTTGAGGGCACTGGTTCATAAAAAAGGTTGTATTTTCCTTTTCCATATACATGTGTTCCAGTAATGAACTCTTCAATTCCCTCTGGAGACTTTTGTGCAAATTAATAGAAACATTGATATGAAAACAGTGTATGGAAGATGGTCACATGGTTTCTGAGGCACAATAACATAAAAGGACATCCAGAAGCCTGACGTGATCTCAAACCCCTAAAAGAAGTGTCTGAGCAGAGACCAGGATGGGAAAATCCACCAGCCACAGACCCTGGGACTTTTTTTAAATTTATTTTTTTACATTTTTTTTCAAGAGAGCAGGGAGGTCGAAAGTTTGTTGCTCTCAGCAAAAGTCCCAAGAATTGTAAGTGACGTGACAGCTGGCGGTCATTTCCCATCTTGGCAAGGACTCACAGACACAACTGAATCAGAGCAGGTCCACCCAACCACACACACACACACACACACACACACACACTACACAACCACACACAAGAAAACTTCACGACCTTCCTTCATTACCACCTAACTGTTACAAACCACAACATTAGATAGATATATACAAAAACTAACTAACCCAACAAGAGTCCAACCTACAAAACGCATCACAACCTGCCCATCGATGACACACAGACGGCCACCAACCAGTCAGAGGACTCCAGTGTCCCGGGCTTTAAGGCCAGACAATAAATACACGGATGATAAACTAGACTATGGTGATATATTGAGCCTCATCTCATATTTCAATTTACTGCAACTTCAACATTATAGCTTCCTCATTTCTGCTTAGAAATCAATACATAATTCATTTTCACCCAGAAAATATTCTAGCCATCTCTGCTTTAAGGCTCACATGACAAAGTGCCTCATTTGTAGAAATTCTATCTTTATGTAAAATGATGTTGGCCACTAAACTAAAAGCACCGACTTCAGTTTGTCCATTTGAGACTCAAAAACAAACTACTGAAATCCAATCGAGCGCACAGTCAGAGATACAGAGCGTTAGATTCAATCAACTGATCATTTACAGTTAAATTTACAATGCTAATAGCAGCAATTTCCATGAAATCATTTGTGCAATATTTCTTAAAATAAAAGGCTTTATCAATTTTCGTGCGATAAAGGCATGTGTACAAGGATTAAATATAAATAGTAAAGTCACGCCTCTCAAATTAAGGAGACACATGATAAAATGAAGAAAAGCACGTATTCATGAAGACGATAGTGTTTGGTCATACCGAGTGTGTTAACAGCCACACAGTACGCCACGTGATGCGTTTACAAGCATCAGAGATTCCTTAGTACACATGGACAAACTGAATGTCACCGTAGAAACAGCGACACACAGCAAAAGAATGTCAACTATCAGGTTTGTCCTCAACGGGAAATAAACTGAGAGTTTCTGCTGTAAATAAGATTACATTGTAAAGTGTCCCAAGTAAAGATGAAGTATCCATTTTCCATCTTTAAATCATCGCGTGCTTGATGCTCACTCAGTGAGGCAGCAACACTCTGACGCTCAGATTAACCCCCATCGAATACATTTATCTTAACATTAGGTAAATCCAGACATTTAGTGTAGCAATTCCAAGAAGAACTGTCAAAATTAAAACAGTAGAAGCCAAAAAACTTTTGGTTTCTGCAATGAGTCGTACTCCAGGACTGTAAAACTACATCTCCCACAATGAAACCCCATACATGGTGAGACAGCCGTGGGGACAGGGTCATTTCTCAGACCTATAAGGCCGTTCCTGAGCCACAGTAGTTATCATAGTATGAGCAATAAACTGAGCTTCATCTGTGATATAGGTGAAGTGGCCCTTTAGCTTATGGAAAAGTACTGCAGACACAAGTGTAGGTCGTCTGCATTACAGCAAACAGTGCTCCTGTGTGCTGCAATGAATTTCCATAAATGAATGCATGGGGATAAGGTCAGCAAAAATGTTAAAACTATCCCAATATCTGCCACACAAGCTTGTATTTTCTTCAGCAGACGTGTCAGGAATGTGTCAGTCAGAAGTGAGGCTGGGTTTAATACTTTCCCAAAGAGTACTTGGATCTTATTCTCCCAGAAACAAAGACCAAAACTTTTTTAAAAGATCAAATGCATAGAAACAAATTATTTCTCTTCTCAAGCTTGAAATATTCCACACAAAGTCACTTTCTTTTCCTTAATACACACCTGTGCCCATTGCCACCAACACACTTCTAAAACAGCACCTCCGGGTGTCCAGATGTCATCACTGACTTACAGAGGATGACCAGGGACTTTGCTTAAAAGAACAGAAGCCATCAAATATCTTCGTATTACCTCAGCTGCTGTGAAGAACAGCCCTCTGTCTTGCTGCATCATAACCACAGACACATTCTGTTCACATACAGAATCTTTTAATCCAACGTCTCCAGTGCAAAATTGACTTTTAAAGCCTCCCAGTACAAGCTGCTCGCTCCCATAGTGGCTTTGTCTGATGAAGACACAACTCTTTCGGTTCTACACAGCTAATCTTTAACACCAAAAACGACGACGACAACAACAACACGAACTTACTTGTGCAACACTGTACAACAATTGCAAACACACACACACACACACACACACACACACACACACACACACACACACACACACCCCACCTTGTCCTTTTCCCTCTGCAGTCCCTGAGATCACCTCACACTTACAGCACAAGGCATTCTTTTCAACATAAACACAGCTAACAGAAATTAAATATCCAGAAAAACCAATGCAAACCAAGCCATAGTGAAGGCACATTCTGGGAGGATCTATCTTCAAAAGAAAGAGTCCAGGAGGGAGACGAGTCTCAGTGGGTCAAGGGGTACGTCTGCACACTGGATGTGGAGAGTTCAGGGGAGTGGCAGCCGTAGGGGGGAATTCTGGGATATGGAGTCTCAGGGATACAAAGAAAAAACATAATATGCAGGGATGCAAACAGATTCCATGTGGAAAAGCATTCTGTCACCAAATAACTAACGTGGTTTGAAGTTTATATCACTCCAACACCAATTTAAAATAAAAAATGTTTACAAATTAAAGTGGATCGATTTCTTCATTTACAAAGAACAGAAATCATTGAGCTCAGAACGACGTGGAGGGAGAGTGATAGAATAAAAAAATAAAATACATAGAGATAAAATAAAGATAAAATAAATTACACAATAAACTATTCAATCTTTTCCATATTGATTTAAGCTTGTCAGATTGTGGCTATACATGTGTTTGACCTCATTCTGATTTTCCCTTGTAGATATGAGGGGCATCAAGAATGAATCATGAACGTAAATAATAATGAAACAGAGATAATGAAAAAAAGATCAGGCACAAAAAACCATTAGCCATCATCAGACTAGAAAAGAGACTTTTTCACTCTAAAAAAGGTGTTTTTTTTTTTCTTCTCCCAATCAAACGATAGGCTGTGACCTCAAAACAGTGACAGTTTGCATCCCTGTATATCATTTCAGAAAGCACCTCTGAGGCAAATCATCCAGCCGGTAGAGTCTGTTCTCTTCCCAGGTCCAAAGAAGTCCCTCCTCTCACTCTCAGCAGTCTTCCCACTGACTGCTATTTACTTCACGTGATCTTCCCACATGATAAACAGTCCTTCCACGGACTTCTGCATACTCTGCATAGTCTTTCATCGCCTTACTTGCATTTGTTCTGACGGGTCTCTTCACTGTCTTTATTCAATGTCCATTCATTTCCTGTGAATGAACGCAGTGAGTGTAGTTTCCAACTACAGGAGGTTAGGCAGTAGGTCAGTTCTGATGTGTGAGCCTCTTGCATAGCTGGGCGGAGAGGAAGAGAGGAGGAGGAGGAGGAGGAGGAGGAGGAGGGCTGTGGGGAGTTCATCTCTCCCATCCAGCTCCTAAATTTTTGTCTCAGCTGCTCCAAGACTTACGGTTCTCCCCCCGACGTGCAACAATAGCTTCTCCTCTGAGGATGGGGACGTGGGCGGAAGGAGCAAAGCTTCCTGTCTGCCGACTGGACCGATCCCGACAGGACAGTCGGTTTGGGCGGACCAGCACCCCATAACCTGGTTTACAGTGGAAATACCGTTGACCTCCGACTGAGCCGTCATTCTTACCTACAGAGAGAAAACACTGAAGGTCAGCACCATCCATCAGAAGCCACTGAACATAACGGTGAAGTCAGTTCCACCAATCAAAGGCATTATTAGTACAGTACTGCATAAAGAACAATGCCAAAATCTGAAGAGGTTTCTCATATTTGTATCATTTGGATGCACTGACCCTTGTAGTTGTACACCTACCTACAGGAGTGTCCAGCTCCACCCCCACCCACACTCCTTCAGCAAACTGCGTCATTCCCACGTAGCGCACAGTCCCCGCCTTATTGCTTCCTACTGTAACATACGCCCCCTCTGTCAGCCAATCAGGCAGTACGTCGTCATGACTATGCTCTTCATCATCCACCAAGATCTCCAGCCTCTCAAAGCCTTCACCTCCTCCTCCTCCTGAGTTTACCTGCTTCTGTTCGGAGAAGGACATTTCTGCTGTGATGTTGTTGTGATTGGCTGAGCTGTGAGAAACAGGCGGAGCCATGACGGCCATCTTGGGGCCACACTGAGAAGGAGAGGTCACAATATCGTTCCTGTCAGCACCCTGCTGCTGGGGATTTGTGAGTAACGTGGTCTCAGCAGCCATGAGGGAGGAAGACGAGGAGGAGGGTTGGAGAACGTCAGACAGGGTAACTGTAGAAACACTAGTGGAGAAGTAGCCGCTGGATGACTGGCTGAGGGGGCTGAGGGGGGTGGTGTCATGCGGGTCATGCACAGGAAGAGGAGGAACCTCTGGGAACTCTGCTCGTCTGTCTTTGGCTGGGGGCCGTAGAATAGCAGCCTACAGGACACCGTGGTTGCCGCAGGAACAGGACAGACGAGAGCATGCAGACAAGGCAAAACAACAAAACAACAATCAACAATAGGAATCAATCTCTCAGAAAACGGTACAGTCCAAGTTTGTCTAACAGGACAGACTCTGGTGTCAGTTATGTGGTTTTGGAGGACCATTTGCAGCGCCTACTACACTTTTCTGTCAACACTGGCAGCCCCACACTGGTCGGATACACAAACAAGGCAGTCACTACTTGGGCTGCTGAGTAAACAAACGATAACAAACTTAAACTATGCAAACTGCTCAACACATCAAAACTTACAGTGGCACCAAATTGAGAACCAATGTGGAACCAAAATAACAAATAAACATGATCGCAGTAGGCAATTTAAGACTCCATAATAAATCTGATTTAAAACACAGTCTTGAAAAATATGAATCCATCATTAAACAATTCTGACATATTGTGACCGTACATGCATTAAAAAGTTCTTGGCTAGTTTCAGTGCTACTCCTTTCTATACTACCCACAAAGAGATCTCTTTCTGTACTGCACCGTAAGTGATGGGGAATAAAATCTCATCTCCATTTTGTTATAAAAGCTAATTCTCCGGTTAAGCTGAAGTTATCCGAGTTTGTCTGTTAATTAAATTATAAAACAAATATGGAAATTTGGTACTAAAACAACTGTAACTTAACAGTATCATCTATCACTCACATTAGGACATAAGGTTTCAGTTACTTGTTTTTAGTTGTAAAAATGATGAAAGACATTGCTGACTTGCAATGCTAGAATTAAAGTGTAAAGTTTTATTGGATGACTGACCCGTTTTTGACCAGTCTGACTCTTGAAACCTTACGGCAGTGCATGACTAAAATGTGGGAACATGTATGGACAGGAGGAACCAATGTAAGCCATTTTTACAATGTTCATATGAGCAAATATATTAATGATTTTGTATTGCTTGTAAATCCACAATAAAATCAAAGTTACTGGTCAACCAAGAGGAGCAATAACAAGAGGTCAGCAAGTATGGAGAAGGAGGTTGAGGCAAAAGCTCACCGTCTCAGACTTGACTCGGCTGTCGTCCCCTCCTGATGATGTCATGATGCGAGGCACATGCTGCTGAGTTACAAAAAAGGTCATGTCAAGAAAAAAAGAGCACATGGATGCACACACATATATTTTCTTTACTGGATATTTACAGGTGGAATGAGTCTAGCATAGTTTTATACACATTATATACAGTCATGAATCTACATAAACTTCTGTAGACCAATGACTCCTAGAAGTTAATTTTCCATAATTTAATGATTGAACACGTGCATCTCTGTCACAAAAATCAATCATCCACTTTGGTTGTAAAATAGACTTATCATAAGTCTTCTGGAAATATGACTGCTGGGTGTCATAACCCTGCAAATAGGCTATGCCAGAAAAGAGAGACGTGCTGTTATTAAATAATACTCAGAATCATGAGGTGAGGTGTGTGAGTCAGTGGTATCAGTGGAGTAGAATGTGCGGATGTGATGAGAGATGTCTGGTGTAGCAAGCAAGGGGGGAGGAGAGACTGCGACAGAGCGAAGGGGTTTTATTTGTTATAACAAACCTTTATTTTCATTTTAACCTCTGCTATCCCTACCCTGATCTCTAGTGTCTTTGTTTTTTTTCCTTTTTCCTAAGACAGGCAGCACGCTTTAGGTGCAGCAGCCTGAGTTGCTATTGGCAAGGCAGCTCAAACTAATTTCATTGTATATGAAAGTGTGCAATGACAATAAAGTTCTTCTCATTCTCATTTTGTAGCCTCGGAGCACCAAGCAGGTAGGATCACGCCCTCAGTCTTCAGCAGTTTAGGGAGCTGAGGAAATAATCCATAATATCTTGACAGCCAATGTTCCCAAACAGTATACTGGGCAGGGTTGTCACATAGGTCAAAAATATACATACAGCAGTGTTAAAATGTAGTTAAATGTCCCATTTTCACCTCAACAAGGCGCTTTTGGAAGCTGTCCACAAGTTTTTCATTGTTGTATCTTTGACCATTCCTCTTTCTCATATTTGATGCAATTAAATTTGTTGGCTGTCTGACAGACTTGTTTCTTCAGCACAGGTTCTTGATAGGGTTTAAGTTAGGACTCAGGAGAGACCAGTCTAAAATCTTATTTGTAGCCCAATTTAGTCATTTCTATACCACTTTTGTTGTGTGTTTTGGGTCATTGTCTTGTTGAAGCACACCTGGCTGTGACCAAGATCCAACTCTCTGGTTGAAGATTATACGTTGACCTGAATAACGTTGAGGTATAATCCTCCTTCTCCATTATTCAGTTTACTTTATGTAAAGCACCAGTTTCACTGGTAGCAAAACAGTTCCAATGTATAATACTACCACTACCATGCTAGTGGTAGATTGTGTTTTGTTTTCCTCACTTTCTTTCTTTCCATTTCTGGCCATTGTGGTGAAATAATTCAGTCTTTGTTTTACCTGACCGAGGAACTTTCCTCCTTTTCTTTGTTCATGTGATCAGCAGCAAACTTCAGTCAAGCTTAAAGGTGCTGTTTCTAGAAGAACTTCCTCCTTACATGGCAGCCTGTCAGCTCATGGTGATGTAAAACACACACAGACTGTGGACACTGATGCCTGTATTCCAGCAGCTTCTAATTACTGCTTGTGGTCATTGACTCTTGACCATCCTGACCAATCATCTCTCAGCAGCAGGTGATAGTTTGATGTTTTTTTCTGAACGTGGCTGTGATGCAACTGTGGAATGCACTTTATACTCAGATGGTTTTGGGACCTGTGGCTGCTTTGAAAAGACTCCAAGTGACTTTCCTGACTTCTACAAATCAATAATTTGCTTTTTCAGATCTTTGCTGAGCTCCTCAGAGTTTCCCGTTGTAGTGTTCAGGGCTGAGTCTAATAAATGTACCAAAAGGGCTCTATATAAATTGGCTCAGCGAAGTCAGCAGCTCTAGTCATTCATATTGACTCATGAAAACTTAAGAGGCCATACCAAGAAGAACATTTAAAGAACACAGCTTTCTCCACCTACAAAGCTGATAATTTTAGTTGCTATAAGTATATTTTTGATGAAGCAGATTTGTAATATTTCCAGAGGACCTGTAACAAATCAATGAAAGAACCAATATCCATTGTTGTTTTTTGCAACAAACCCTCAAGTGTTTCAATGATTACATCAGATAAAACTAATACTTTTGTTCACAACTGTATAATATATAAAATATGTCATGTATACAATATTTTAACATTTATGCCTCTGAAATAAATTAAATCCAAGTGCCTATAGTTAATGTCTTCTGGATGAAACAAAGAACTGCATTGTACTTGACTCGTCCACCTCTGCTGACCTGCTGGTTGTGCGGTGAAGGTCTCAGCTCCTTCTTGTCATCTCGCGCTGGAAACAGAGACTTGAGCAGTTTGGGCATCTGAGGAACCAGCGCTTTAACTGAAAGATAAGAGGCAGCAAGTCCTGAACGACCTGGGGAGGGGGAGGAGGGAGGCGAAACGAGGGAGATCAAAGAGAAGGAGGAGGCAGAAAAGAGGAAGGAAGCAAGGAAACAAGAGGAGGTCCAGGAGGTAGAGGAAGTGTGACAGATTAAGACAAGGATTTGAAAGTGTGTCCAGAAAAATGGCAAAACCCCCACAACACAGTGATAGACTGACAGAAGAGGCTGCTCATAAAACACACTGACACAGACATGGTCGATATATCCATTACGATATGATTTAAAAAGATTCACTGGATTCTGTAGCAGAAATTAGTAAAAAAAAAAAAATTAATTCTGTTCATTGTCAAAACAGAATTAATCTGAAGAATGCCACAATTACATCTACTCTGACTGACATGGAAAAGAAATCACTATGAATCAGCTAATTGGCAGTGAAATATTCAGATTCATCACAGCAGACATTACAAAGCTTTGGTCACAATGATGAGGAAAGTGCAGAGAGAGGCAAAAAGCAAAGCAAAATGAATGGAAATAACGTGCAAAAGAGTGGACAGACAGGGACATCACACAAAGCAACACTTCTGCAGGGACAGATAGGAAGAGACTGAAGACCCAGCATTTAATGTCAACAATGACACAAGATGGTGTTGTAAAATGTGGTGTTTAGGAACATCATTCTAGAGGAAACAAGACGTGAGGGTGGAGGATGTAAGGCAGCGAAGAGAACGTCTGAAAATGAAGGACTGCTGAGATCTCGCTTTTGTAAAAATGGATGAATCCAGGTAGAAAAAAGAAGAGAGGAAAAAGACGGATGAGTAGGAGAGTAAGACAGTGGAGTATTGAAGGTGAACATTTACCTTGCTCTGGTTCGTGGTTCTGTGGGGAGGTCATGGCAAAGGGAGTAGGGGATGAAGAGGGGGAGGTGGAGTAGGTGGAAGGGGATGAGGCTGGGCGGGGGAGGGTTCGGTGAAACTGAGAGGGCATGAAGATATCCTGCTGACTTTCCCATCGACCCTAAGAAGCAGACAAAGGGGGAGATGACACGGCAATTATTAAACCATCTGAGTCAACATGTTCAACCAAATAAGCCACTGCTACATATGAACAGAGTGACACATTGCAAGTGGATCCACAGTTAAACATAAAATTCTGTTATTGAAAAGTATGTACAACCTTCTCATCCAGCAGGGAGGTCGTGGACAGGTCTTGTCTACTTCCAGACAGCTGAGGAATGGGATGGACACAGAGTATATTGAGGGAATCCTGTCACATTGCAATGTTATGTGGAATCATCTCATGCTTTGACATAATAACGTATTTCTGTTTTACCCTGTGGACAGATGGAGAGCTTATGCTCCGTCTATTACTCCTCCCTCTGCTAGTCAGCTGCTCCTTCACGGCCACCTCCTAAAACACACACAGCACATTTGTATCTGATTGAAAAAATGCTGAGTGTGACTGCAGGCTTGCTTATTGATCAGTGGATCACATTTCTGTCTTCTGAAGATTATGTACAGTTCTTTGAGTGTGTTCATCTACCTGTCTGAGTCTGTCCAGAGTCAGGATGTTCTCCAGACTCAGGACACTGCGGAGGTATTTCTCAATGGCAGCCTCGTCATCACCTGACTGGCCTTTGTGTGCGCTGGCAGCAAGTCGGGCCAACAACTCCCTGTCCTCTGAACCAGGAGTGTCCTACAAAGACAAAGCATCAAGAAGATTTGTCTTTAATAATCCACCTTACTAATCAGGACTCTATATGCCAAGTATTTTTTACCCCTGCCTTACCCCAGGGATGTTGGAGACCACCTCAAATGTGACCCCACAGCCTGGTATGGTGCTGCGGGTTGACATCCTTTTAAGAAAGTTGTGGGCAAAACCCTGGCGCCCCGGGTTAACATTGACACAGATTCTCTTTCTCAGCACTAGCTGCATGTCAGCAGGGTGGCTGAGCTGAACCACCACTCGAACGGTCAGATAGACGCGCTGCTCCGGCCACGCTCCCCCACGACTGAGCTGAGGACAGTCATGGACAGTAGAGTCCCACGATGCTTCTGCTTTCACCTGCAAGTCAACAATCTCAGTTAATACTAGACAAGTTATAGGAAATATGCCTCAAAAACTGTCTGCTGTAGCTGATCCTTACCTCTCCATCGTAGTGTTTGACAATTTGGAGGTCAAAAAAGTCGTCCTCATCCTCCCCACTCAAGGTGGCATCCCAGCCTCCAGCCTCAGGTACCTCAAACTGGTCTTGGGAGCTGAGGTCATCAGCTGGGGGAACAACACAAAAATATTGAAAATTTACCCCTGAGTAGAAAACAAGTGAGCAAACATATTGTACTGAGCAAAGAACTTCCGTACGTTTGAGGTTCAGAAAGAGGACAGGAATGTGGGTCTCCATGCCTGGTAAAGGAACCCTGTGAACAAAGACACAATGTTATCAACGCATCTCTAGACGTTTGCCTGCATCTTTGTGCCTCCAAGTGGTAAAGTCTGGAAATCACAACAAAATATTTAACAAATGAAATCAGAGATAATCTGCAATGTGTTTACCATTCAGCGGGTGCTCCTGGAATGCCGCTGCCAGCAGAGGGCACCATGACAGCGTTTCTTTCTTCTGTCAGAGTCAAGCGCCACTCAAGCAGCTGGGCCTCCCTCTCTGTGTCGTCCTCTGTCTTTTCTGTACACAACACTCATACTTTAAGCACCTCTTACACTGTAATGCACAAAAATACACTCGTCCTTTTAACTGGGCTGATTATGAAGACAATGACAAATTGTATACCAATATAACTCTGAGGAACAGGAAGTACCTGCTTTGATAACCAAGCTCTGCAAGTGCTGATCGAGGTATTCCTGTCTCTTGGTGAGAGCAGCTAACCACTGCCGCCGCAAACGTTCCAGATCTCTTTCCTGCCCAACAAACCACTCAGTTAACTATTGTATTATCTGGTTCACTTCAGCTTTATATTAATTTCAGATGTTTAAGATATGAGGTACATTCCTTTAAATAAGGAATGTTTTTTTTTTTATGGACCAAGGACTACAGATGGAAATTAGCATGATGCTAAATCTGGTGCAGCCATCTTTTTAATGTAACTGCACGCTGTCCTTTTTCAAATAAACTTGAAAGAAAGAAAGAACAGAGACTGTAGACAGAGGTGTATTAAACTGATTTACCTGATAACTGTCCATCTCGTCTCCTTCCTGGTTTGGTGCGGTGTTTCTGATCTCAACACATCCCACTGATACTGCAAGCACAATCTCTGCTATCAGAGGCATAGTGCCTGAGTCCTGAACTGAGCGCACATCTACCTGGATTCGCCTCGACTGACCCTGGAGATGAAGACAGAGGAGAAGGTGTGGCAGAACATAGAAGTTCGGAAGACAAAACACTAGTCAGAATATTTAGAAGCTAGCTTTTCGGCTGAAGTTTGCTAATTCCTCCTCCTACAAACAGGTTGGCTGCGGTTATGTTGGGGCTTATCCTTACCTGCCGAAGCTGGAAGATTCCACCAGTCCGCACATCTCTGGCCGGGACCACTTCCACTGGGACAAAGTCTCCATTCTCATTTATTTCCAGGATTTGAATCCATAGCTCCAGGCGACGTGTTACCTCACTCCACCTATAAAAATAGACATTATTCATACACCTGGGCCCCATGTCACAAAGGAGGTATAGTGAAAGTTTAGAGTTGGTCAACCCAGAGTTCAGGTGTAAATTCTGCATTTAAACTCTGCTTTTGAAAACAGGACCTGGGCATCTTGCTGAATTAGAGGAAAGGTAACTGCAGTTGTGTCTACCTATCTCGTAGTGTGCGTGTCTTGGCCTGGATGATGCTGAGGTCCCACAGGGCAGGGTTTCTTCCTGCATCAGCCTGTCTGTGTCCGTACACCTCAATGGCAACTGCCCCTTCTGTGAGGTACTCAATGAAATCCTCCGTTACTGACACCGCCATTTCCTGCAATATCCAAAGAGACCAGTGTCACACCAACAACATGTAAGTGACTCCTTCCCTAATAGTGCTCACTATAGTTTAACCCAAATGCAGCTTGTGAAGGCTTTTAGGTTTGCTGTTAAAAAGCTTTTAAGATTCTTATCCACACCACCCTGTTCACCTTGCAGCTGTCAAACACCACCATGCAATGTGGGTCCTTGGTACTAGGTGACGAGGATGATGTGTCAACTTCAGGGGCTACAATGATGGGCTCAGGCTGGTCCCAGAACGAATACTGACAGAAGACGAAGTTGGACAGATACTGAGGAAGACCAGTGGCTTGCAGGATCTTAATCTGTAGAAGATACACAGGTGAAAAGTCATTCAAACAGTCATATATAAATATTATTGAATGTATTGTATTTGAGACAGACAGATATCTGCAATTTCAACTATATCAAATTATAATGAAACATCAGCTTATTTTTACTAAAGAAAACTAAATATACTTAATACTCCTTGAAGTTTAAAACAAAGCACCAAAAATTATTTCAAACCACTAAACCAGGTTTAAATAACAGAGAGAATGCAATACTCTCTGGTGAGCTGTGTCTCACCATGCAAACCAGTTTGCGATCCTGAACTTCATTGTCTTGGTTGTTGTCAGATTCATCTCCACCAGCCATGCTGTCCTCTAAGCCCCCTCCAACTCTCACAACCTCCACATGCAGGCGCCCAGCAACCTGAAGACCAGAGGGTAAAACAGAAAATAAACGCACTTTACTCCAAGTACCAAGAAAATTAGAATAGACAGTTGTATGAATTACCAGTGGAGAGACTCATCTGCAACTATTTCAACTCATATAAACAAAAAATAAAGACATTACATTTCTAGTACATAAAAATTAAATAAATAAGTCATTTGATAGATAATTAAAAGCTGAATGGTGCAAATGATCTACCATATCTAAAAAGTGTTTATTTAAAAAAAAAAACCTTCAAAGTTGTTTTGTAGAACACTGAAGCATCACTGATCATGTGTTTGAGCTTTAAGTCTTTTAAAAACACTAAGGAGGACTTCCAAAATTCAAAATCATCTTTAATTTGGCCATACTTCTCTTTTTGACTGTAATCTCAAGTGTGTCTGGATTAAGGCCAATCACTGAGTCAGCCATCCTAATCACCTTATTGATCCTGCTTTTATCACCGACAGTGATGGTTCCCCTCCACCAGAGAGTAGTAAAAAAGAGGACACTGGCTAACATTTCCTGACGAAAACGTGGAGATGTTTGCTGCTAAAAAAAAAAAAAGCATCTAAGCCTCCTCAAAAAGAATTGTTGATTGATTCTTCTTCAATGTAACATTATTGTTCTTTTTTGAGTTTATTTCTCTGCCCAGGCAGAGAGAAATGCATTTGTAAGTCTGGACTATCTCTGTCTGCTGACACTTACTTATCACTGGAAAGAACTATTCTTTCTTCATTCTAAAATCCACAATGAAGTCTTCGGTCTTTCCCACACAAATTAAAAAAAAATTTGCATCACCAGCTGACAGATAATTCGAAATCTCTTCTGCAGAAGGGGTCATTGTCTTGGTTAAGTAAACCCAATACAGCAGTATCGTCCAAAAACTTTTGAATTTGACACACAAAAAAATGCTGACACCCGAGTCTGCCCATGGTCAGTGGCGTAGAGAGTGAATGAAAAGCGGGGATAAGATTGTTTCCTGTGGGCCTCCTATTTTAGTATATAAGACAATGTCACGCTATTATCAAGCCTGACAGACTTGGTCAAAAGATGATTTAAAACCTATGCAATAATTGTGTTGTGCAGTTTAAAACTCAGCAATTTGTTAGCAAAAAGGCGTAGATGAAAATACTGAAAGCACAAGAACAATCAAACAACACAATACTAACAGGGCTAGGTCTGTAGGAATTGAAAAGCTGGAAACAAAAAGACTGTGTCTACCTCTCCCTTTTGGTTGATGATGGGAACAGCATACTGCAGCTTGACATCGTAGAACAGACAGGAAAGGAAGACGTTGGCAACACCTATCAGACTATGGTTTTCCTGCTCATCAAAGAACGGGTCGGCTCGACGGAAATAAGAACGCATTCCCTGGACATGGGAGAGAAGAGAGATTAACAACGAATGCAGTGCTTAACAAATTTATTAGATCACCACCCAGTGGAAGGTGTTTGCTACCACTGCCCTAAATTAACAGTACTGCTGATTACCTAAATATTTCTTTATGCTTCTGAGATGGGTAGTCCACCAGTATGAGCAAGCTCTTTAATCTAAATTATATCTTAATGCTAAAATACAATTATTGCTGTTACACATGAATGTTCAAATGTAGTTTTATAAAAAAAAGCTGAAAAAATAGTAAAGTGCATTATTTTTTTATCATTATTTTTTATTATTTTTGATTGAGATGTCAAATTACAATTATTTGCTTGCATTCCTGAACATAAAAAAAAAAATGTTTTAGTGGTTGTATGTTATTCTCGATTAATTTCTGACTTCTCTGAGAATTCCACTCGCCTGAAATTCCTCACTCCAGTTCACATTGGTGAAGTTTAGAGAACTCACTGAGAAAGAGAGTCTGAATTAAAGAACTTCTTGAAGTTGGATGGCCTTTGAGACAAATGGGGCAAGACAGAGATTCTCCTCAGTGTGGTCAAGTATGTCTTGGACTCTATTGCAGAGACTTGTACTTAAAAATGCACTAAGAAAGAGGCCGAAAACTAAAACTAACTGAAGCAGATGTCTGGCACCTGAAGATCTGAAGTACTAGAGAGAGAAGGAAAACCACTGCTGATCTTCAGGTAGATATTAATGCTTCTACATCAGAATATGAGAAAGTCTCCAGAATGACCAGAAGCAGACGACTTAAGGAATAAGGCTTAAAGGGAGGAATAGTGGCTGAGAATCCATTATTGAGGCCAACAAACATCTCAAAATGGCTAAAATTTGCCACAGAACACAAACACTGGACTGTAGATGACTGGAAGAAGATACTCTGGACAGATGAGTGAAAGTTTGCACTCTTTGGTTAGCATCGTCATGTTTGTTTCCACAGAAAGGTTGGAGAATGTTTTGATGCCAGAAGCAATAAAACAGTGAAACACAGTGGAGATTCCATTCTGGTATGGGGTTCCATTTGTGTAAACGGCATGAGCAAATGAGTTCAAATGGATGGTATCATGAATGAGAAGGTCTACCACAACATCTTGGTGCATTTGTCTGACTCACGGGGTTATCTTGATCATGGAGGTGGTACTCTTGCCATTCCTGATACAGCTCTCTCATGTCCACCAAACGGTTCTCCATCTTCTCCAAACTCCAGATCTGTTTCCCTCGACAGCGTCGGCGAACCTGAATTGCTGGTTCACTCAGTACTGCATCCCTCTACACATACACACAAAACAGACGTATTTAGACTATGGGCTGTGGGAAAAACAGACGACAGGACACCCAGACATGAAGTGGTAATGTTTGCATGTGAGACCTTGCGGTTTGCGTTGAGGTTGTCTGATGGGATCTGCAAGGTGACTCTGTATTCGGTGTGTCGCTCCAGCTCCTCAGCAATGAAACATGCTTCTTGCACTAGCAGGTTTGCTTTCACTATTTGCTCCCTCAACCTCCGCAGACTCCTCACCAACACCACCTCTCTGCAGGAAGACGGGGTGGCAGACAAAAAGGAAAAACAGAGGGAAGAAGGGATGAGGAAATGTTAAGTTTGCATTTGTTCATCAACACAACATGCATAATATGCACAACAAAAATAACTGTTTCTCTGTTCCCTCTATTGACATAACGCATTCTCTAGTCATTTGGCCTAAAACATTAGAACAGAACTAAACCCAAACCGTTAGAAAGCACTCTGGATCTATTGGGACCTGAATTTGGTCCCCAGGGTCACAGGGGATCCCCATGGATTGGTGTGCAGCCAGTTGAAAGGCCCCATGAGGACATAAAAACAAACACACACCTGTCCTCACTCCACTGTCTCAGTCTGCTCTGAGCGCTGGTTGAATGGCTCATCCCTCCCACACTGAGTCTCTCCAGGCTGCGGTAGTGAGACTGCTGTCCTGAACTTTGCTGGCCAGATGTCGGCCCTCCGGACTGGCCGGTGGACAGACGGTCTGGGTTAAGCTTCTTGCGGAGTTGCTGAAGCTCCTGCTCATACATCTGCCTCTGTCGCTCCAGAGCAGAACGTTTCTCCTCTTCATGCTGCCTCTCCAGAGACTGGAGGACTGCCTGCATGGGGTCTGACCAGACACAATACAAAGGAGTCATTAAACACAGACAGGAAACTAAAACACTGATGTTCTGCCAAGCAGGAAATCAACATTGTACTGTCTGAACACATCTTACCATTGTTGCCCAAGGCCTTCATCATGACCTCTGTCTGGGCAAACTCATAAGAGAAGCTGACTTCACTGGACACCTCACTGGCTGTGTCACCGTCTGCATCCAGCTGTTCACTGCTACCACTGTTCTTCATTACACCTCCCTCACCCTCCTCATCCTCTGCTGCCCGAGACCGGCGTTTAGGCAGGTTGATCCTTTAGTTGGGATAAGCACATATGTTAGTGACTCAGTAACATTAGATGCAACTTTACAAATTCCAAGAATGAATAATGAAAAACAGGCTGATTAGATATAAACATAAATTGGAGATATTAAGGAAAAAATGTGCGTATTAAAAAAAGAAAGAAAATCTGAAATGTCAAATGGTAAATAACTGCGACACAATGCACTGACAAATATTTTCCTTCGTATTTATGAAATCTAGGAATAAATTCGAAGAAGGTTAGAAAAATTTCAACTGTAAACAATTTCAAAACAATAAGGTTACCTAAAAAAGTGGTTGTTTCCCCAGAGGATTCGGTCACCATGATGAAGTTGCAAAGCGCTGGTTACTGGAGAACCATTAACACATGTCCTACAACACCAGCAAACAAACCAGCGGCATTAGCTGACAGTGACATTTATTTTTTAAACTTGTAATAGGAGCAGTATGAATACACTGATGGCAATAATAACTGTAGAGATAAAATGATGTCAGTGCTGTAGTGCCTGTGTATGGTTCCTCCCACAGAGCTCTGAAGACAGAAACACGTTTCATTTAGCCTTGTTTGGTATCAACATTGGCACTACTTACCGAGCATTGCGGTACGAGGTGAGGATGACAGCAGCATCTGCTGTAATATCAATGATACAGTGCTCTGCCTGGATACCCATCCCACACAGCTGGATGTCCTGAGAGTCTGCTGAACCCACTTTTGTGTGTTGCTGGGACACAATGTTCAACATGTTACAATCTGTTATCAGCGGACTCAAACAAACACATTTTAACAAAGTAATATCTAATGAAGCAGAGTTTACAAGGCTGTGAGATGTTTCTGTTTGTGCTATAGAAGTAATCATAACTGACAAACTCTAGTTACCTGTGCAATGACAACCTCAAATTTGTCTGTTTTAATCTCGCCCATCAGTAACGTAATAATTTTCTCATTAAAGTTGTGTTGTGCTTCAGATGTGGTATAGAATTAAATCCCCTCTTGACAGTTTCCAATACACAAGGTTTGTCACAAGCACCGTCACATTACAACTGACTCCTGCTTAGCCAATTATGAAAACAAAACTTCATTTTCTGTTTTCTAAATGTGTGTACATATTTCCTATGACAACTCAGTTCAGACGTTTACAGAACAGATTGACTCAAATTAGTGTAATATTAACATTATTACTACAGTTAAGACATTAATTAAAGCATGGTGAGCAAAGAATGTGTGTATGTGCGTACCTTTAGGTAGTACACAAGCAGTTCATTGAGGGCAGGATCAGCATTGAGGTTGACAAGGAAACTTTTATCATCTCCAACTTTGATCCCTGAAGATTGAAGAGAAATACCCAGACTCTCCAACTGCTTCTGGCGCTCCTACAAACACACACTTCTTTAAACATCATGTTTATAAATTGAATAATCCAATATAAAAAAGATGTTAAAATCAAAACAAAAGAGTTTTTCTTCTGCAATTTGAATGGGAAGACTTTCAGCAAATACCCATTATCAAATAGGAACTGATTTTGTAGAGTAACTCAATATGTTTGCCTTACCAGTCACACTTTGACATGAATGTGGGTCTTACCTGTGCAATCTCCTCAGTTTTGCGGAGCTTCTCCTCCCAGGTGACGGTCATCTCTTGAATCAATTTTTCAGACTCTTCCAGACGCTCTTTCAGCTCTGGAGCTTTCAAAGACTGGAGAAAAGACAGCGGATGGGAAAAGAGGTAAGAAAATATGTCTATATTGTGATTTTCAAGCTTGTGAAGACATCTCACCTCTGCCTGGGTCAGCTGTACTCGAAGTTTCTCTACTTCCTCCCGGAGCTCCCTGATGATGCGAGCATTGGGGTCTTCATTGACGACAGCGTGATTAACGATGCTCTTCGCTCGGTCAGCATAACGCAGTGTAGAAAGCGTCTCCTCATAGTTGTCTGCTGCTGGACTCACAGTTGCAACCATTGCTGTGCGACTGTTACCACCCAGGCAATCCTGGAGAACACAGGAACATGAAAGAAGAAGAAAGACAAAGGGAAATGTTGGGGCACCAATTCTGAAAAGATATTTACTACATAAGAAAAATTAAAAAAAAACAGCACAAACAAACTAAATGTGTTTGTACCTTTATCCCCAGTGGACATCTATTGTTTTATTTACCTTTAGCAGCCATGTCAGAACAGAGTCTCTGTAAGGAACAAACTTGGTCTTGTTCTTGGCAGTTCCCTGTTCAGCCAGTGCTGAGATCACCAGACCTAGTGTAGTGAGAGACCTGGCACACACAAAGACACACAAAAATATAAGGGTCAACTACCTTCGATTTCCTTTTATGTACCTGATCATGGATTATATCACAGTCTTATTCTTTTCTCTATTCACCTGCTGGGATGCTTCAACATTAAACTTGTTGGACAGATTTTTCCAGACCCATGCACTTAGTACCAGAATATGATTTTGATAACAGTTGTGTAAAGTTAGTCATGTTGGGAAAGCAATTTGTGTACACTATGAAAGAAAATGTGTTACAATACTCAGGAAGATACAAAAACTTGTTCACAATTACAGCTTTATTGGCAAATTATATATAAAAAAGAATCTTCTTAGTGAGATGACAACGCTCTGTGGTTAGGGAAAGATTTTTATGGAGCACAGCAACACTGCCAAGGTGAAAACATCTGTGGACTGTATTTGTGGATCTGTTTAACTGCTTCTGATTACTTGTTGATGTTGCTTCCCTCCTTTAGCCGCTCTCCTGCTGCTCCAGTTTTTGCTGCTCGCTCGCTTCCAGCCAAGTCGACCAGACTCAACCGACTCACCTTCTCCCCACTCGTCTAAAATAGAAGAAAACAAAAAGACAAGTAAAGACAGAGTAAATAAAAAAAAATCTGAATATTGTTCTGTTAACTACTGCAACCTATTGTATAGTAGAATAATAATTTAAAAAAAAAAACTTCCAGAAATCAGTATGGATGGAGATGTAGCTCCAGCAGGGGTTTTGCTGCCTATGTGGGTTCAGGATTTTCATTTCTGTTCATTCAAATGTAACCAGATTCTGTTCTCCTTCTGACTATTCACTGGTAGATCAAATCCAGGGTGGCATGCCATTTGACAATGAGTTGTAGAATGTCAAAGCTAGTCTGCAAACTACGAACAACCAGGTGTCTATGCAGCGTCCTATAGTGCACAGTTGGGGTGGGGATAGCAGCTATCCCACTATGACCAACCCAAGCCCTCCTGTTAGCCCCCACCCCCATCATTCCCACTCTCACCCCAACCAGTGGAGACAGATGGGTGCCTTCCTTGTGCCTGGTTCTGTCTGAGGTTTGGGTTTCCTCCTCGTTAAAAGGGTTGTTTGGTGACTTCCCACTGTTGCTGACAACTAGCTTATAGGGAATCCAAAGGCAAATTCTGAATTGTTGGGCTCTCTGTTCCTTGTTTAAATTTTTTAAGGTCTGTACCTCACTGTGTAAAGTGCCATGAGATGAAATACGCTGTACATTGGTGCTATATAAATAAAATTATATTGAACTGAACTGAATTATGCCTGCATGGATCATCAAAACTTGCAGACAGCTCTGAAAGCAGTAACATGAAGTCTCACAACCTCTGATGATCCATTACTCATCAAGGAGCCACAACACCAAGCCAATCACCTGCTGGGATTTTAGCAGCCTCCAAGTGAGCACTCCTGTAATCTGCAAGCATTAGAGCTCTAGACAACAGAGATATAAACAGCGAGGTGACTTTTTTAGAAACCATACGTCTCTACTGTTGAATACATTTGTGCTACATGCTTTGGTCCACTCTTATTGAGAGCACAATTGCGTTGTGTTTCTCTGATTCTTGTAATTCTACCGTTCTGCTGATGACACCATCTTTCAGTTACTTATTGACAGGTTCCCTCTGTGTCTTCCCAAGGGCTGCTGAAGAGATGGATATCACATTCCCGTCTGTACTGGGCCTGATCCACTCCTGACCATGTCTGACAGATCAGCAGCTGACAAGACTGAATGCAACACCTGATCAACGCCTGCTGTAACACCGAAGCAGCACGTCTGCTAAACATCAGCAGATACAGTCCTCTGGTCTCGGTCTACCGTGGATCTGTCCAACCATGTACTACTGTGCACTCAAGGTGTTTTGATTTGATGTATTTGAATAATTTCAGAAATGTCACAATATTATACAGGCCTAAAAAAGAGAAAAAAAACCCATACAGAATGAAACAAAAAACAAAACAAAACCCAGAACATGTCTGAAAATGAGTAGGATGAAGTCTAACTTTTTAGACTTCAGCATCTCTTATCTTACTTTACTGTTCTCTAATATAATTTTTGAAGCAGTCTTTTTTGCACATTTTCTTAAATTGTTTTACAGTTGTATTCATTTTGGGATCGTTGTCCAGACTATTCTAATTCACCCACAAACTGATAATCATCTACTCTTGATAGTGGTACGAGCAAATGGCTTTTTACAAATTGAATTTCCTCTTAATCAGTAATTTCTAATGTTATTTTTGAACAGTTGTTGTATGTTATCAGGGAGCAACTTATTGTATGCTTTGAACAATATTTGTGCAGTACTGAAATGAACTAAAGCAATACATTTCAACTTTGGAAAAACAATATATTAGTGTGCTCATTATATTGCACTTTATGGACTATCCTATCCTTTGTGGTAATATTTTTTACTGGATATAACATTATAAGGGTTACCCCACACTTCTGCACAGTAGGCACAATACAGTAAAAACAATCAGCAGTATAATGTAGAAGAGGCTTTTGAATTCAGAATGCGTCTAGTCTTTCGTGGTAATGAGCTAGCATGGTATAGCTTCAGATTCCCGAAAGTAAAGCAAATTATTTAACAAACAATAGATGTGTATCTGGAACAGAGCAGAGCAAAATGGTCCTTTTTAAAAATAGAACAGAGAGTTAAACAGAGAGGAGACAGAGCTGATGACTGAACAGCAGCCTACGAGAAGATGCAACGTAGTGTAATTCAGTAACTGCAGCTCCTTCCTTTTTAAATGTGCACGTGCATGTCCTGATTCTTTTTTATTCATAGTGTACTGTATGCACACACACTTCAGTTGTGTTTCCACTCAATTCTTAACATACAGCTGGCTAGTAAAGTAGTAACAAGCAGGGAATACCAGTCAATGTGGAATTTTAATGTATCAACCTAATAATGGACTCTATAACCAGGAGAGTTGATACCTGGGTCAGTAACCAGATCAGCAGGCAGGGCGTTCAGTTCATCAGCCCATTTGGCAACAGCTTTAAGGTACCATCACAGAACAATTGTGAGGGCATCGACACATAGCTCCACATGAAAAGTGATCTAGAAGGGGGACTCAAAGGAAAAACTGCAAACCCACCCCCCCAAAAAAATCTTTTTAAAACTCTGCGCTACACTAAATAGTGTTGCTGAAAGCATTTAGCAGTGCACTGAAAAAAATACAGCAAACAACTGAGAATTGGTGGCAAATAAGGTCAAAGTGCAAACCGATTGACCTTTGAGTGGAGTGTTGAGTTGAAAAGTCTATGCTGGACATCCTGAATCCTGTGAGGAGTTTCTCTGAGTCAGAATGACTCATCCGGCAATGGGTGATTTTTCTACCTGTCAAAGGTTGCTTATCTACTTTTTGTAAACATGTCCTTTCTCCAGAGTTCCTCTACTATCAACACTGGTTATGCCATTAGGGAGTACAGATGAACTCTAACAAAAGTTATTTAACTTGAATAAACAATCATGCTTAACAGGATTAAATATTGAATATTCATATTTAAAGTAGGCTTAAATATCACTTACATTCTAGTACAAGCACCACAGACTGTGGTAAATGCTATTTATTTGGCTGAATAACGCTGTTTAGCAGTCTATTGTTCTGGAGCATTGAATCTATTGTTGCATGTTGTGTGCACAGCAATACTTTGGTATCTTCCACACTGTGGTTTACAAGCCAAAATCCCTCATGGCCGCTGTTCATATAAATACTACAACCAACATGGCAAAAACTACCAGAGAGTTGATCAGTTGCACTGAAATAGACAGGCATCAGGAATAGTGGACATTACCAGGAACAGAAGAACACATCGGCTCTGTGACTCACGGACTGACTATAAAGTTTACACATTAGCCGTTTGTTGAGCTTTGTGAATCATGCTGACTGACTGTCCCACAAGCTTAGAGTCTGACTCTGGGCGTGCCTTGAAAACAGAGCAGGCAGTATCAGCTGACAAACTCAGTCACGTCTGTGAATTATTAACAGGATTCGTTGGTAGCAAGTTCGTCTGGATTTAAAAGCTCGGGGCAGAGGAGACTAAGTGGGTTAGTGAGGATGGAGAATCAGTCATCCAGGTCTTCGAGTGCCTGGTCAGACAGCTGAGCTGACGTATTCCATTTGGTAACAACCTTTTCATTTGCCGACTGCAGAGGCTGACTAATCAAAAACTTGCCAGATACCCTTTCCCCCAGGCAATCACATAAACAGTATACTTCTGCACTGGTACAGACAATGATATTTGGATTCTGTTGACGCTGGGTGCAAACTATTACAGTATAAGAAAATAATAAGTAAAATTCCGGTAATACTTCTTTAACAAAAGTAACAGAAACAATATCAGATCAAAATCAGTTAAGCAATCATTAAGATTAAAAAATCATCACAAAATGTTGGTGATTTTTTTAAAGCTTACGATTACTCCGTTGTCAGAGGTGGCTGACAGAGTGAAGTATACTCAAGAGCTTAAAAAAGGTGGATGATACAGCAGCCTTAAAGTGTAGAGGTGAGATTAATGCAGCGCTACATGAAAGGCTCTTTCAGTGACAGAGACTGCATTAACATCTTGCAACAACAGCAAGCACCATGGTACAACCCTGTGGTGGTCAACATGATCCAACTCTGTGTACCAGCAATCAAGCAATAATACAAACAATCTAGTCAGCTTTCCAACTGTGACTGAGTGTAAATTTAAGCAATTATACATCTAATACAAAAGGCAATTCCCTATACCAGTTGCACCTACAACCATGAACACAGATTTGTCTTATTTTTTTAAATGTATTTATTTTTTATAGCCGTGTATGTTTGCGCGGGAATATCTTACCCCAGACTGTAAATCTTTGAGTGTGTGTGTGAGGATGATGTTGAAGACAGCGTGTGATCGACTGCTCTCCTCATTCATGTTGGTGGCAGCGACAGTGCGAGATTTATTCCCCTCTGACATCAGAGATCCAATGTCCTGATATAACAAAAGACAATAAACAACCAAAAAATGAATAATTCTTATTTGATTCTGTCTGCATGTCATCTTTTGGAAAAGGAATAATTTATAGTACATGGTATGCTTTTTTCTAAATTTGCCGACCATTATAATTGAAAAGGGTCATAGTGTCATTGAGTCTCTTGACAAGTGTAATATATACTACAAAATGCTATTCAAAAGCTAGCCTCTTTCTAGTGTGACTGGTGAGGCTTCCAAGTCCTTCTCTGCTACCAATATGTGACCGACACCATTATAAATTCTCAAAGTTCAAAGAAGATATGCAAATAAGACCTTCTGTTCAGAGGTCTGGCAGACATTCAAACAGTAGACAGAGTAATTGTGACAAGCCAGACTTTGACACTGCTGTACAGTGGATATCATAAATAAAAGTGAAAGGCAAAGTGAAAATTTAATGTCACTTTTTTCATATGAAAGCTCTTACCTTGTAACTGGCCACCGCTAGTCGAGACAGCCCGTCCACGTAGGGACCCAAAACTTTATGTTCCCTTACCCTCAGTGTTTGCCTACCCCTGGACATTGAATGAAAACACAAACAACATGGTTATACTTGACAAAATGCTAATTGTGGAATGTCTTCAGGGTGGGAATAAAGGCTCTACGACTAGAACCTACAACAGTTTATACAGACTTAGTGAGCACTTTGCTCACTGACTTGGACTCTTGTTTCTAACTTGCTGCTGGCCTGAGAACTTCATCATTCTCTGATACACAGTGAAGGACATATGGCTGTCAGATGGTCTACTTCTCTTTGACCCGTATTACTGAGGTTAAAGGTTATGTGGTGAGTGAGGGTCAAAGGTTGTGCTGTCTGGGACAGCAGAAACAGATCTTCGGTGCTGATTTACTGCTGACCTGCTGGATATGAACTGGCCTCGATTCGTGACTGCAGGCCAAAAGGCTAATCTTTTATCTACTGACCATAGCAGCTGGTGGTACCGTAACCCACAGTGAACGTTCTCTGGTTTATCAGCTAACTTGAGCTTCTGTTAGAGCTTAGCTGCAGGAAAGCAGACCAAACATGATTCTTTCCATTAATCGGTTAACCATGTGGTCTTCAAATTGCCGGAAAATAGTGTGCAATCAATTCAAAATCACATTTTATAATGCCTTCTATTTTCTAACCAGCAGTCAAAAGCTCAAAAATATTTAATCTACAATAATATTAACCAGATGGGCATTTTTGCTGGACAAACAATTACTTGATTGTCCAAATGGATGCTGATTATTTCTTTGACAACGAACTACTTCATAAATTGATCAATCATTGCAGCCCTAAATCAAGTGTATAAAATTAAATTTAATGAATCAGTGCTTAATGCAGTGGCTCAGGTAGCAGTGTGAGTTGTCCACCAATCGTAAGCTTTGTAGTTTGATTTCTATCCTTCCATGAGCCTAAGTATCCTTGGGCAAGACACTTAATCCAGAGCTGCTCCCAATGATAGGTGAGCATTTCATGGCAGCTATGTCACCAATGGTGTACGAACTGGTGAATGAGAAAAACATTTTGTAAAGCACTTTGTAGTGCCTAGTTCTGAGGCTCTAAGGTGCTACCCATTGTGTTTAGGGCCTACATTATCCCCGTCCAGATGGAAATACATTTGCAAATAATCCTAAGGTGACTGTGGTCACACACACACACACACACACACACACACACACACACACACACACACACACACACACACACACACACACACACACACACACACACACACACACACACACACACACACACACACACACACACACACACACACACACACACACGTGTTCGTTTATCTATACCGGTGGGGACATTCATATCTAACCCCTAACCCTTACCAACACCAAAACAATGTCTAACCCTAAAGAAACGTTTTTGCAATTTTACATTTTTTAGTAACAACAACATGGCCAAGAAAATGCTGTTGCCACCTGTGGGGACCTCATTTTAGGTCCCCACCGTAAGACGAATGCCCACCTATATAGCACAGAGTCAGGTTCAAGTCCCCACCGGTATAGACAGAGACAGAGACAGAGACAGAGACAGACACATCTATTTCTATATACATTTCTTTTTGTCATGTATTTTTCTACTGAGTCAAATCAACTTCAGCTTGATTTATATTATCTCAAACAATAAAAAAGGTTTTCTGAAAATTAATAAAAATGGAGTTATCTGTTTTTGCAAATAATCTCTTTATGTGTGTATATATATATATATATATATATATATATATATATATACACACACATCTATACATCTTTTAAATTTACCACAGGCACTACGCCCTGCAGAGGACAGAAACATCCGTTTATTTAAAGGGTGGACAATTAGATTGGGATCATACCCTTTGGGGTCGAGCAGATCTCGGACCTTCTCATTGTAGATCTCCATGTAGGATACCTCCACAGTGAAGCTCTCCTCTTCGCGCTGTTCCTTTTGGGTTCGTTCAAATAAAGCACTGCACAGGCGGGGAATCAGCCCTGGCTGGTCCCCTGAACCCATCATGGTGTATGACTTTCCTGAACCTGGAAACACATGCACAGATATCGAGGAGACTGAATGAAACAGGTATATTCAGTAGTAAAAATGCTCTCAGTTTTACAGCTGACCTAAATCAGCAATTACTACTGTGAACTTAATATTCTACAGGCGTGAAAGTATTAAATGATAAAAAAAAAAATATTCGACTGTGAAAAAGAATTTTCCACTCTACAAGTCATTGTGACTTTTGCATAGACAGTGGATTTCAGATCTAACTGGGTTTGTGTCAAGATTATACACTGCCTGTCCAAAAAAAAAAAACTCACCACCTGGATTTGACTCAGCAAATAGGTAAAAGCCTCCATTGGACAATTACTGCAGTGATGAATACGTTTCAGCAGGCAACAACTTATTTAACCCTAGCAGATGCAGTGAGGAGCTTCTCATTTTTTAAACAGCCATGTAAGAAGACACATCCTGTGGTCGTGGAAACGATGTTAATCTGTCTCAGAAGGGCCACAATCATACAAAGAAAACAATTAAGGAGATTTCTGAATCCACTAAAATCAGGTGTAGAACCGTCCAACGCATTATTAAAACTTGGAAGGATAGTGGTAAACCCTCATCTTTGAGGACCAAATATGGTGGGTCATGTGGTCTGATGAGTCCAGATTTATCCCATTCCAAAGTGATGGGGGCATCAGGGTACGAAGAGAGGCAGATGAAGTGATGTACTCAACATGGTTAGTGCCTGTCACCCTATGGGGGTTAGGGTTATGATCTGGGGTTGATCAGGTTCAGCAATGTTGTGTTCCCGAAGAACGAGGTCAGTTCACTGCCTAAATATACTGAATGACCAGGTCTTTCCATCAGTTTTTCTTCCCAGATTTCACGGGCATATTCCGAGATGACGATGCTAGGATTCACGGGGCTCCCATGGTGAATGAATGGTTCAGGAAGCATGAGACATCATTTTCTCACATAGATTGGCCTCCAGAGTCCAGACCTCAGCCCCATTGAGAATCATTGGGATGTGCTGGAGAAGCCTTTGCGCAGCGGTAAGACTCTCCCATCATCAATACAAGATCTTGGTGAAAAATGAATGCATCTCTGGACAAAAATAAATGCTGTGACATTGCAGAAGCTTATCAAAACAATGCCATAGCGAAGGAGCACCCAAAACTAAAGGCGGTCCAGCAAAATATTAATATTAGAGTGTGCCACCTTTTTTTTTTTTTTTTGCCCGGGCAGTGCATGTGAATTAAGAATAAGATTTTCCTTTTACACCCTGTCAACATTGGGCATGTTTCAGTCCTGTTTTTCAGTATTCGGTCTGATGGAAGAGACACCATGTATCGAGGTATCTTAACTTTGGTTGAAAACCAAAGACGTCATTGGGATGAGAAAAGAAACATTTTTAAGAACTTGAAGGGTACATCCAGTTCCTTTATACCAAAGCTCCTAGGTTTAACTGTGGTACTTTGTTCTTAAGAAGAGAGAGTCTGTCCAATATTCCTGTCACAACACATCCACACTGACACTCCTCTCTTAATGCTTTTGAATTTGCTAAAAAAAAAAAAAAAAAAAAGTGGACAGAAATTCTTTGTATATTGTATCCAACCTCTGTAGTTAAGTAACAAGCTCTGGCGTAAAATATATTTACCATAAATATATTTATCACATTGACCACAAAATATTGAGCTGTCTCACTGCAAATTACCAGTTTGTCCATAGGCAAAGATACAGGCATTGTAGCCCTGGAAGGCATTGCGGAGAAGACTTTCCCCAAGGCACTGGAACACCACCTCCTGACCTGGAATGAAGTGACACACATACACTCTATTCAACTGTCTACTGTATATTTAGTTCTTTACAATTTAGAATTATCTAAACTCTAAAATGATGTGGTATTTGTTGCAATGGAAAGTTTGTAAAATAAATAAATAATTTTCATCATGAACTGACCTGCAAATTTTTCCTTGTCTGTCTCGTCCATAGACCAGAAACAATAGTCATAAGCGAAGACCTGAGGAAACAGTGACAACAGCAGCATGAGGCACACAGGCCTTCACCTTAAATTATCGTTTTGTGGCGCTCAATGTTCATGCACGTAATATGAAGTTCACATTCAAATAAGCCACCAACGAGCTTTCAAAAGCTATATATTGAAATGACAGTTGGTTCAGAGATACAATCTAGAAGTTATGATTGTTACCAATTAATACTGTTTGATAGCCTAGCCACGCTATACCCATGTTTCTGACAGCACAAGGGTCGAGGGAAGCTCGACAGGGAGGGAGGCGGGCTAAAAGGTTGTCTATCAAATCCCTCTGCAGCAATTGGGTAGGTATACAACCAATCAACGCAACGAATAGGCTGACGTAGTTCCGAGAGCACCGGCGGATTGTGGCTAAGTCCCATTAGCTTCCCAACCAGCGGAGCCAACTGGTATTTTAAGGATTTGCCATATCCCGTCGGCATAAGTCCAAATACGTCTTTCTTCTCAATGAAACACTTAAGTGCCGTCCTTTGTTTATCTTTCAAGTTGAATTTTAGCTTCAAATCTTTAAGGGCTGTGGCCAAAGCCGAGTCGAAAGATAACTGTTTATTGTGCGCCGTTTGTTTCTGTCAGAATCGTCACGCCTCTGTCGTCACTTCGTTACGCCCGCCTTCTGACTCTACACTTCATGGTGATTGGTCCGGCCAGTTTTAGGAGAATCCAGCCTCGAGCCTTATGGAGGGTAACTAGACCCACCCTGGCAGAGAATTAAATTCGTTGCCGTGGGTTGTCTAGCGCGGCTAGGCTAACTGTTTGATGCAATTAGCTTTAAACTGAAAAACAAAGCATGTGGTTTGTGTGGCATTACGTGATTTTTTTCAGATGGGAGAAAAAAAGACCATGGGAAATACTGACATACAGTCAAGTGAACGGGCCAAAAATCTTAAAAGTTTCCACAGAGCAAGAATTGTTTAAGGGTTTAAAGTTATTAAATTAAACAAGACTAATCTGGCAATAAAAGGTCTGCAAATCATTGCACATGGTTCCACACAGTTCACAAACTGAGTTGAAGGAATACAGCAGCGTCTTTGTTTAACACAGAGGTGATTCACAACCATGGAATTAGCTGAAAAATTCTGTCTGTGTGTGCCGTTACCTTGGACTGACTCCTGATGATGTTGGGAGGTTGAAGGTCCACCGGAGCATGTGGGAAGACAGATGTGACATTTAGTGTACGTTATAAAGGAAGCAGGATGTTGGCCGTTCAGAGTAAACTTTTTTTTTTCTGTGCCCTAAGCAGGAATGAGAAAGAATCAGGAAGAAATACATCTACATGAGTGGACAGAGACAAAAGCCAAATTAGAGCCAATGGCTACAGGCTTTCCTTGTTTTCACGATCACACACAAATGAATATCATCTTTGTGTGTATGCAGCTTGTTTACATCTTGTTTGTCACATGTCAAAAAAAAACTTCTCAGGGCATTTGGTAAGGGCGTGTCTGTGGCTGTCAGGGCAGGCACTGCACTCATCTCTGAGGGCTTGGGGACTGTTCCAGTAAATGTTGTGTGTGGGGGTGTGTATAGGACCGTGGTGGAGGGGGTTGATGCTAAAGTTGGCAGAGGGTTGAGACGGTCTGTGGTGGAATCAGATGATGGCATAAAAAGGTTACTGGGTCAAGGTCATGCACAGAAATTGACATGTAGAGAAAGAAAAAAAAAAAAACAGTGGCATTTGAAAAGAGAGGGAATTGCCCCTAATATCTGTCTGATCTTTTACAGAAAAACTAAGGATATACATACACAAGCAGGGACACACACTACACACATTAACCAACATACAAACATATCAGTGTTACGAGCATCTAGCCAACAGCCATGTCCTTTAAATGTGATCTCCTCAGCACACCGACGGCCATTACCATCTGGTTTTCTCAGTCAGCATAGGACGAAATGTCACAGCAGCCAGACCAGGCTAATCTAAAAGAATGCTTTATGAAAATGAAAGACAAGTGACTATGATAGGAAACCATAAAGTTACACAAACATTAACCTCTGACTTCACTCTCTTCTACACATTACATAGATTGTAGGAGAAGTACTGCACTACATTCCCAGCTATGTTATCAGACGGATGTGCTGATGAAAGAACTGGGTATATCGGAGTATCCCATGGACAGTTAAGCTAATACATAATAATTATGCCCAGTTTGATTCATGTGGTTAATTTTATGGTACACCTTTTATGACCGGAAAGGCAGCATGGCTTTACACATTGATTGCATCAGTCTACACACGTGCATAAATTCAATATGTAAGACACTCAAAGTAGTATACACACTGCTCCACATGCATGTCCTCGCCCACAGCAGTGTCAGCTTTAAAGTGTGCATAAGAGAATAGACTCATTCCCTACCATCCACAAAACATTACCATCACAGCAACATTTATGATCTTCATCGCAACACAGACCATGAACAAGATCTCACCTAACCCATGCTCGTAAATCAAAGCTGGACTAAACGTACTCACACTCAGCCAATCTGTCAAACCTCTAACATCAGCTCGAGGCAAGATAAAAAAATAAAAAAAAAATAGAAAAAAAGGGAGACCAGCTGGAGACACATTGGTATTTTTAAGCCATTGTGTGCTTTCAGCCAACAATGTACTTATGCTAATGTCTGACAGGCTTTCATATTGGTGTGCAAAAATTGTAATTAACTTGTAATTGTATAACAATTTTTATTAGAATGTAAGCGTCAGTAATTTAGTGGGCACTTTCAATCACAGACTGATTGAACTGGCTGTCGCTGAGAGAAAAGAGTCACTAGTTTCTGCTAGTGCTTTAGCTCAAACAAAACTTATGGAAAGAAAGAGTCAAGTGTTTCTGCATAAGCATGTTATCCAAAGACTGAAAGGGTATGCATTTCTCTTGATTCTTTCTTGTGTTATATTCATTTTAACTTTTTCCTGTCTCATCTTCTTCCTTCATCGATGCAGTGCTGGCCCCACTGCAGGGTGAGAGTAGCTGTCGGTCAAAGAGCTGTATCAAGTCTGATGATGAGGCCAGAGGTAAGAAACCGCTAGTGGTTTACACACCCAAACACAGAAATACTTCTGTCCTTAAGAGGACCCTCCACTGGTGACATTCTTTCTAAAACATATTATCACACACATTAATAGTTAGCACTGAAAGCCTGACTTCATATAATGACTTTGACCTACTGCTAAATCTAACCTTGGGCCTTAGCTTTAAACAATGTCCTCAATCTAAATACTTAAAACTCACACTGGCCCTCATAAAGACAGCAGTACAAGAACGCACACACATGCGCTCACACCTGTTTCCTTTACCCATGCACATTCTTCATAAACCACCGAAGCTGCAGTTCTTGCACAAACCAGCCTGCCATCTGTAACATTTCATATTTCAATGACGTTTCGCTGCTGACATGCTTCACTGTGAAAGGAGATTAATGCACAGCAACTCTTATCTGCAGTCTAACTGATTCCAGTGGTGAATCAAATCAGGATGCAATTAGAATCTTGTCTACACTTTGTTTTACTCCACAGAACCCAAAGCAGTCGGTGTTTCTGAGAGTTTGTAATATCTAAAAGTTTGAAGAAAGTTAAAACGTGTTTATTTTATTTACTCTGTAAAAGGAAAAGATGCAGCTGGTTGATTCTCCATTTCTGTACAAACATTTCAATAAAACAAAAATGTTCACAGATAAGGGTTACAGAACAGTCAAACAACAATCCTTCATCTAGATATTTAAATGCCCAAAATATATTAATATATGATAATAAACTGTTTGTGACAACCTGATTTCCAGATATTTGTGTTTCTCTGACTCTTCCTCTCAAGGCCTTCAGAGCATCCTACATGCATACATCCATTTATCTACCCGCAGCCGTATCTCCACTTCAGGGATGAAACCAGCGTGGCAGGTTTTGACATACACAGTGATGACAGCTGTCATGGTCGCTTCAAAGCCTGCAGGCGAGAAGGGTCGCCCATGTATTGCACGACCATAACGAAGCTAGAGGCCCCACTGACCAATGAGAAGGGAGAATGAGGCGGTCAGGAGAGCTGTAAACCCGCCTCCCTCGGTCCTCAAACACTTCCATTCGTTCCTCTTCTCTTCAGCCTGCTCCTCCGCTCTGATCGCCGTCATTTAAAAAATAACATAATGCATGGTTGCTTCCCCCCTCCTCTCTCTTTTCGCTGTTCTTGCACTCTTTGTCCTTTCTCTCTTGGACTGTACCATCCATGGTTATGTAGGGAGGAGCGAGGAGTGGAGGATGGAAAGAAGGCTGAAGGTAGCCAGGGGGTTTAGGGAAGAGAGAGGCTGGGCCTGAGACTGGAATGTTAAGCTGAAGCACAAAGAGCATCAGAGGAACACAGAACATACTGATGACACATGCTAGAGCAATAGGTCCTCACACACTGAGAAAATGGTTACATGGTAGACAGCCTGTGCTTATCCTCCTACATATGTAAAGTATATGTTTCAGGCACCATAAATTGGGTTATACGTATCACTGTTCAGAAGTTATAGCACCTGACAAATATAAACTGAACGTCTGTATTGTACGCTTAAGAGTAAATGTTGTCGATCAGCTGACTAACCAAATTGTCAAATGCCATGGATGCAACGTCAAGACAGGATGCAGAGCAGTCTGCTGTTTCAACCAGTCAATCCTTTTTTGCTTGTTTTCACACTAAAATTCAGTAAGTTAACAGAGAACCTGACCTACAAAATACAAATATTTGAATGGTTAATGTTAGGCATCGTGCCATCATCGGCCAGTTTAACGCAGAGCAAATTTGACTCACTTCCTAATTAAAGTGCCTTGATATGAACGCTAACATTCTTGCTCCCTATTCGAGATATTTAGGCCAGACACATAAAAGTCATAGCACCAAACCTGAGCTCCATGCCAGTTTCACAAACACAGGCTTCCACCGTTTCACACAGTCAGGGTTAGCTCACTACTGACAAAATCAGCATATTTGAACAGTCTGTTACTGTGCAACTACAATGGACTACAATCCATGGTTGGAAAAGCATACTACCAGGGCAGTGGTGACTATGTAGCCTCTCACATATTTGTGAGATGTACCAGTGCATTTTCTCTCTAGAGCTACTAAGCAGTGGAAGAATTGTGGATTATTGATGTGTTTACATTACAGCACAGACAAATGCCCATGGGAAAGTCCAATATTTAATCTGCACCTGAGCTGCAATTGTTCTACAGTGACAAGCTAAGAGAATAAAGCACATTCTCACCCAATATGTTCATATTTTCACTCATAACAGGGTCTCATTTTCTGACAACACAGCTTAAAAATGTAATTTTGTTCAGCAGAACTCAGAAGTCTCAGATGTCCAAGCTACTGTGTGAAATCTACCACACAATTTCATAAGCATGTGCTGCAGCATGTTCACTATACTTTTAACCACTAGGTTATTTGAATTTAATGCAAATAACCTAGTGGTGTCAGCTGTTTAAAGTCCCACCTGAGCCTGACTAAGTGACTTGGACTTCGCCATGCTTCGGTCAAGTTGCTGACCTCAACACTGGTTCAGACAACGTTCAGAGCAGGAAAAGTCCAGCCAGTGTGACCTGTGAATGAATGACTGACTCTTACCTTCATTTCTACCCCTGTCATCATGCTACTGCACTGGACAGTTTCAGCATTTCACACTATTGTACACCCAACTATCACCCTCCTTTCGCGCCTTCTTTTCATAAACAGATCTTAGTAATCACAAAAAAACCATACATACATACACAAGAAAAATTGTCCTCGAACATATGCTGATGCGCACACACAGAGGGCTCAACATCAGCTCAAGACATGGGGCCACACAGCCTCTTTGTGTATCGTCTTGGAAACCGAGCTGCATGTGTTTGCTTCACCGACATCCGACAGAAGACGGATCTTTGTCAGTGTGCAGTGTGTCAACATCCAGCCTCACTCGTCCAATGCAAACAGCCTCTGGTCATCATGTCAACCACAGTGTCTGATCACACGGCTTTGGAGAGGTTAGCTGTCAGCTTATCAGAGAGACCAGTACAAAGTCCCCTGGCCCTGCAATTCAGACTCTAGTGGTAAGGACATCCCTCGTCTTTTCAAAGAGATTCAGAAATGACACGTGGAAAAGCGCATAGGATGCCAAATAAAAAGCATCATATATTACAAGACAGCAAAGAAGCTAAAATAAAAACCTACGCAAAACCTCACTGTCAGAGTGTATAGAGAGTTAGTACATCATGTAATTATTTTTTTCTTGTTGATTCATTTGGAAGCCTTATTCAAAGAAAGCAAATGCTGAAACTTCAGCAGACAAGATCACCACTACAGTGAGTCACTGAGGGAGGCAGTGTGAGAGGCTAAGTCGACTCTGCTCAGTATGTGCTGCTGGTGGAAAAACTGAACGAGATCCACAAGAGATGAATAACAAGTGGAAAAAAATAAGGAAATGGCCTTAAAATGAGGTTCTTTAAAATATTCATGGTGGGAATTACACTTCAAAAATAGTTGTTTTGATTAGGTAAAGCACATAACGTCACTTGAGTTCAATGTTTGAAAGGGGAAAAAAACTTTGTGTGTTGATAAAATATATATTTTAAAAAATATAATAGTTTCATAACTCATAATTTAATTCTTGTTTTGGAGCTCAGGCTGAGGTAGAGAGGCAACAGGAAGGACATTTTTCACTGTGGAAGGCTGTCTGCTTAAATGCATTGACTAACCAGGAGTACGCTCAACAGCAGAGACCGTAAACTTTTTCAAATGCTGCTTCCCAGCTACCATCAGATATCTGATCAGAATATTAGGCCACCATTGAAACTCATAGTAATGATACTAATATTAACAACATTTTTTTTCCCATTTACCTGGATAGAATATGGTTTCTGACAGTCTGAGAAAATGACAAAATCCTTCATTTGTATTCAAACAGAACTAATCCTGAGCTTCAGCAACAACTCATTACACAAACACCAGCACAGACGTTTTTGAAAACTGCCTCACTGCAGAGATTAACAGTCTAGCACAGAGAGGGTGAAAATACAAGGGCAAAAGCAAATTTCCACAACAGATTCTTACACTCAAGACAAGATTCTAGGAGAAACAAAACTCTGGAATTTGACTTTGTTGGCAGTATTTTGCTTTTTTGAAAATTATCACCAGATAAATGGCAGTAATACAGTGCTGCTATTACTAAGTGAACTACCTAGAGTATGTACTCTGCTATGCTGTCACTCTGGCCTCCTTTGTTGGTCAGAAAGTAGTCATGAGTGAAGGACACATAGTTAATCCTGCCGTCTTTTCCTTAATTGAGAATGGACACCTTCATCCATCACTCCACTGATGCTACATTGCACTATCTTGAAGTAAAAAAAATCTATCACCTCCCTGTATGTGTCCAGCAGAATTTTCTCCGTCTATGTGATCTATGTGTATACATATCACATTACCTCTGACCCAGGACATCATTCCAAGAGCTCACTTGTGTAGCAAACAAATGCCAGAGACAATTTTTAGATTAGCTCTTATTGCTTTGTTCCACGTTGTTTTCGCACTGTCAACTCCATAGGATGTTTAGTGCTCACAAAACAAGTGCTTATATATCTTTATATCTTTGTTTAAATTACAAAATGGCCATATTTAATTGTCAAGGACAGATCTACAAAGTGAAATAAAAATACACTATAGGCCAGAGGCAAGGCAGGATGCATCTTTCAGTTGAAGGTAATCTAGGTAATGAAGCTTACTGGATTGATTAAAATAGATTGATTGATGGATTCAAAAATGTACTAAATGAGAAACTCAGTGTTTAAAATAGTAGGGAATCCTCAAAAATGGCTAAAACAACAATCATTATGGAAGACCCAATACATGTAAAGTTATGGAACACATCTAAATCTATGTTTTTGAAGATTGGTGAGTTGTGCCAGTTCAATAAGCCAAGAATCCTAGAAATTTTGCCAGTTAATTTAAAATATTCATCTTCTATTACACTGTTAATAGATAAAGTTTTGCCGATAAGTCACATAGATACAGATGAGGTTTGGACTCAGTAGGAAATTGCACTGTTTTTTTTTCTTTTTTAAGTCTTCTCAGTTTTATAGAACGGGAGTCCCAATAACTCGGTTAGCTTAAGCAAACAATACGCACCTGCAACAGCCCAACTTTATTGCATGCATTCTCCATGCACCCACTCCACTCTTTCTCAAGCTTAACAACCAATTAAAATGCTGAGTTAAAGATAATCCCCAGTGTAAACACTATGTCAATGTGAACTGGACCCAAACAAACAAAAAGAAAACGGCATCTGCACACTGAGTGCAGCAGTCACTCAGCCCATCCTCCTGTCGCTTCCTCAACCCTTTGTCACTGAGAGACAGACAGAAAAACTACAGCTCTGCTCTTGTTCAGTCCACCATAAAAGTCACTAGGGAAAGTTTATGGTCGACAGATGCTCAAGTAAATGAGGCTTTTCCCCCTCTTCCATCTTCTCCTCACTTAAGGAAGGGGCTTCATGGTCACTGGCAGCGACCTGCAGTTAACCTCCCCCTGAGTTGCCATGGAAACGGAAGAGTTGAGAAAAAGGGAGGAAGCCAGGCGGTGGGGAGTTACGACCTGACGGATTGAGGAAAGAGAGGAGCAGAGTGGAGTTGTCTTTTCATGTATAATTGTCTCTGTCTGCCAACGTCTCTTTCTTCCAGACACCTCTGACACACACAGAAAACACACACGCTGCTGCTGTTGCTGTCTGCTGCTCACGCTCAGCCCCAAGCCAACGCTATTCATTGCTTCTGATCTGGCAGTCTGCAGCCAACTCCACTAGTCAAAAGGAGATCAGCACAACTGGCTTCCTCCAAAATGGCGGGTCAGTAGTCAAGCATGGCCTAATAGCACATTTCCAGCCATTACATAATTACATTCAACAAAAGACTTTTTACAGCCTTTTCGTTCCAGTTCCGATGGTGAATTTGACAGCCTGCCCTTCCAGAGTTATTTCTGTAACAGAGTTTGATGTATTTGTCACAACATTCTCACACACATACGGGTCATTCCGTATCATTTCAACCAGTGGTCCCCACCTGACCCTCTCAGATTTGGCTAAATTTTTACATACATTTAGTACATTATATATGATGAGAAAATCCAAAATTTGAATGCTTTATTCTCATTAGTTTCAAAGTTATGGTCATTTGAAGTAGGTAGGGGGTACCCTAAAATTGCGGCCAAAATTAAGACTTGAAATTTTCGACCATTTTCAGACTTCTATAACTTCTGAACAACAAAAGACAGAGATCTGAAATTTTCAGAATCATTTCACAGTGACCTATAGTCCTCAGAAATATTTACTTTATATTTATAATTACATGTTACAGAGAATGACAAAGTTGCGATTTTATCCATCACAAACTTCTAAACTGCTACATTTGGTCACCCATTACACAAAACTAATCATCATATCCATTAGAGATTTTATGTGGTATAATTTGGCTATCTAAGGATTGGATCTGTATAAAATGAAAGGCTATGGTATGATCATGAAATATGAACAGCTAAAAATCAAAAATAATCTGTCCGACCTTTGATTCAAAGGTTCAACATTAAACATAGAAAGGGTTTATAGAAGCAAGTTGTGCTTGGTGTCAAAATTTAGGGAAATTCCTGTAATTTCAACATGTCTTTTATTTTTTGATACCACCTATCCCACAGGATGATACTGACCTTTGACACAGAATAAACTTAAAAATACATTTGGAGTTCTGAAGTTATAAGCTTCATTCTTTCAATGTGTATTCACAGTGGCCATTGAAGATAACCTGTCTAATGTCAGTACAAAAAGTACAATTCAATGCGAACTGCCCAAACGACTAGTTCAGCTGAGACTTGACAATAATGTATGTTGTCCGCTTCATGAAAACAAAATCAGACAGAACAGCCTGTTGAATTAGTTTTGTATGAATCAAATTTATCAGTTAACGGACACAGAACTTAATACATTACTAGAAGACTTACCTGGAGTCTCCCTTTCCAAGGTTAGCTCCTGCAGGATGAAGGATGGTCTGGTTCTTCACCATTTCCACAACACATTTAGTGTTTAATTCCTTTTCTGTGGATCAGACAACATATAGTGTCAGTGGTCAAAGCATTGAAATCGGCAACCTAAACATCCTTATCACACCACCAATTCACAAGTAAAGTGACTGAGTGAAAATTTTATTTTTTTATCTATTAATTTATTTAATCAGGGTCCATGCAATTATCATGGGACACAGAACCGATGCATTAATATGAGTGTGTAGCAAAAGCTAATTTACAACTCCCATCCTTGGTTGGGCTTTTAAGTAAAAGTGGTCAAAGGACCAACAACACAAATAAAAAACATGACTAAATGACTAAAACTGTTTAGTATCCTCTATGTTGGGTTAATTTACAAACACAAAAAGTTTGACAAACATTGATTCTGATGGTTATTTCTTCTTTCCATCAGTACTTAAGATCCCGTGGAACATTCAAGTCCAAACAACTGTGTGAGCAGGATGGCAAAGATAGTCTCTGAAAATGACCTTTTACCTTGGAATAAACTTTGGGCTAATCAATAAAACAGGACTTGTCCAGGATGACACACAGGCCTGTTTGTGTGTCATGATGTAATACTTGGTCTTTGGAACACCAACTGACTATTTCCACTTCACCATAAGGAGAGTCCTAATGTTTTGTCCACTAAGGTATTTGTTGGAACAGGATGCAGTAATCAGCATACAATACTGCCCACCGAGGTTATTTCATCTGGGATTGTAGTATGCCAACTACAATTTCACTGCCTTATTAAAAAAGGACTGTATGTATAAACTGAGGCTATGCATTACTACAGAATGCAAAATGACAATAACAACATAACTAAATAAAATACGTGTCAGATTTTGTTTTAAGTGTAAACTGTTCGGTTCAACAGAAGCCTTGCTGTGAAAGTACCAGCAGAGCACTGGGAAAATAACATGAACCGCAATGAGGCTGCTAAGTCTCTCCATTCATCTGTGTTGCCTCAGAGACCTCATGAAAGTTGTCTACACACAGGCTGGGCGCTGCCAGCATGTCCAGTGCATCCAGTGTCTGGCACAGCTGGTCATGCATTTAAATAAAGCCTTTACCAGTAGGAGAATGACCGTATTTAACTGGTGAATGTGAGGGCCACAGAGTCTTAAATGTTTTTAGCAGCCTATTATTGCTCATAGCTTTAATTACTGAATAAAAACTACAACATTTTATTAATACAATAGTGTAGTTATGGCCATAATTATAACACAGTTTGTTTTTAATAAAATTGGTCACTATCTACGTGTGAACAGATGATTATCTCTACCATCAGGAAACTTGTTTTTAAAACAGTAAAATTCAATGATAAATTCTTGCTTTTTAACCTAGATGATCAGATAAAGATGGGTCCAGAATTAGCTACGCCCAATGTGTTCCCCCTGGCAAGGATATCCTCTTCTATTTTGCCCCCGTCCATTTGGAGGTCAGAGGTCAGTGTCAGAACAGCGCTCCTTCAGCTCCAAATCAGTGCTTGCTCAAGGACACTTACTGATAATAAATACTGTCCTTCAACTGTACGACCTTGTTCAGGCTCCCATGTAAACAAGCATCCATCGTGCTCAACTGGCCTTTAAAAGACACCAGAATTTATACCGAGATTTCCCAAGCTTTTCTAAAACGTGTAAGGTATGCATTACTACAGACATTCACACAAAGAGACACAAAATTTCTTCCACACAAATATCTGGCAAAGCTGTTACACAAGTGAGAAGATTCAAATGATTCTGTGAGCTTTTCTCATCATTTGTTTTGGCAATGCAGGTGTATTTATGGTGTACAGATTCACTCCAATCATTCTTGAATGAAACATCTTTCACTACAGACTTTCAAATCATCTATTCAGAATGTGTTTATCACGTTGGAAATTAAATTGGAGAATAACAAACAACTTCTTTTCGATACCATGCAGGCCAAATACAGACTGCAACATTTTTCCAATAGTCAACCATGACATTAACCAGATGGCAGTTAATAATCATTTTCTCCACTGTGCAGTAGGCTTGCTAGAACATGCAAGGATGTCAATCAGCAAATGTGTTAAGACAGGAAAAACATTTAGTGGTTTCAATTCCGTTCTACAACAAGAACACGTTACAATTGTCACTGTATAATATGTAGGATTTTTTTTTTTTGCTTTTTCCAACCAAGGTATGACAACTGTAAAGCAGGGATGTACACGTACAGTACAGTCCACGAGTCATGGTGAAGCAGACAGCTAGTTACCATGTGATAAAGCTGCAAGCTGTCCAAAAAACAATGCACTACCCAGGGTTGATTAGAGTGTATAGAAGACAGTAATTCCATATAAACCTTTTCTCACTGTGCAATAACTTTACCAGAAGACAACCTATTGTTTAAATAATTAAGTACAAATGTGTAGCATTCTTGCTAAACATTGCCTGGCCATAGCTGCCACTCTGTTTCAGCCAAGAATACTTCCAACTACTTTCTAGATGGTCAGCAGGCTTTTGTATATTTTTACAGATTTATTTTTTACATAATTAGGATGGGCTTCTTTTCCTACCAAACACATGCAAATACATATTCTATTTGGATGCCACAAGCTTGTTACTTGCTCAAGTAGACAAGTGCAACTTAAAGAGGACAAGCTGTGGCTGTTTAAACCAGAAATATTACTTATTTCAACTAAAACCATCTGCTCGTGAGCCTGAATGCTACTGTTCCTAGCAGGAACACAGGGGTAGAGCTATGGAAACTTGGTGTCAAAGGTCAAAGGACCTGAATCACCCTCCAATTCTTCTGCTGTCAGGAATACTACAAAGAAAAAAATGTGTGGTGAGCCAACAGACTCGATGACAAAAAGACAGTGAGAGCAAAAGAAGTTAACAGGGGTACTGACAGAGGCATAGAAGGATTTAGTGAGAAAACTTTCTGTTCTGCCTTCTCTTCTTCCACTGCTTACTACTGTACCCAAGTGCCACAAGTGCTACTTCCTGCTCAGCAGAGGGGAAAGTTTGATGCAATACGGTTGAGAGGATATATGTACCCATTGTTATCTGCTGCTTGTTGCTCCATAACCAGCTCCCACTTTCCACTGGCTTTCCCTTCTGTCCTCCTCTAGGCTACCGGTGCTGAGGTTTGGCGCAACAGGCCTGACATCAGCCAGGAAGCCGACTGGCCATGGTGTTGCCGTTGCTACGTCTGAGGTTACCCTGTTCTTCGAAGGCCACAGCCATGGTAACGTTGAGCATTATGCAACGTTAGCAAACGCTCATTCAGACTCACTCCCTTCCTGCTTTTGTCCAGTTGGGCAGCTACACCACCTCTCCTCCTCAACCTGGGATACATGGGGACAGTGGCCTCGAAGTTAACAAAGCCTTATTATTTCAGAGTTGCAGGTCTGAATCACCACACCAGCTGGGGCAATGTGAGCGAGGAAAATGCCTTCCCTTAGCTACAGCCACTGTGTCCTGAAGAAACTGTGTGACAGTAGGAGGAAGAGTTGTGACTGAAGTGAGGAGCTCAAGGGTGTCAATGTGTGGAGACATAAATAAGAAATGGAAGAAAGAAAAGCAGCCTAATTGCAAGTTTACTAAGGGTTCGATATTTGCTGGCAGCTCTTGTGAAGTGACACATGATGGAATACTTCTTTGCCCACTCAGAGATGATTTTGTTTTGGGTGGATATATGAAATCATAAAAACATTTTATCAACACTGGTAGATTTGGACAGAAGCCCAATTCAGAGAGTAAAACTGTCAGAAAGGCACTACCAAGAACATGGCATTGCGGGTTTCAACATCATTCCCACTGCCTTCAGCAAGCAATCAATTTCCCTGCTTTCCTTTCACCAAAATCTCGGTCGTTTTTTCTCGTTGAGTATTGGAAGATGCATGCAGACATGGTGCAGAGTGGCTCTGAACTAGCTTCCCGCCTGCCTCTGACATTTACTTTTAATGGTTTGAAAACTGGATCGCTTACACAGAATTTTCATTCTGACATGAGGCCAATGCTCCTCACCATGAAAAAGGCTTTAAAGAATTAGTGTGTAGGGTTCAGGGTATCTATTGGAACAAATGGAACATAGTAGGGCTGGGCGATATGGCCAAAAAATAAAATCTCGATTTTTTTTTTAGTCATCTTGGACGATTACGATTTTAATCAATTTTTGTTGTTTCTTTGCGGTCTGTTTGCTATGGCTAGTGCTAGCCATGCCGCACTTCCATAGCTGCGAGAACTCTTCCCATTCTTTAGGATGCCTCTGCCGGAGGTGCTGAAAGAGGTTAGTTGTGCTGCTACTCTTCGTTTTCACAGTACTTTTGCAAACCTTGCACATGACTGTAGTTTGCTCTGTGTCAGTCTTGTCAAAGCTGAACCACTTCTATATAATCGATGTAACACGAGGCTCTTTTCTCGCAACCAAACTCTTCGTCTGCTGTTGTGTCCGAAGTGACGGGGGTGTGAGTGTTTTGGCGGAAGGAGATGAGAGGCGGAAGCAAACGCCAGTGCACAAGTCATGAAAGGCAGAAGAAGAATCTGTATTGTAATATATTTAACTCGCCACGATTTTACGATTTGGCAAATTTTCAAATCGTCAGGTTTTAAAAAGGCGAATTAATCGAATTAATTCGATTTATCGCCCAACCCTCGAACATAGTATTCAGAATTACAGTTTCATTAGTGTATTATCACCTGTAACTATAAGTCAACGTGTTTTTCTTAGCTTAGAATGAACCCTTCATCACTCCAGGTTGTCCAAGAAGAGGCAGGGTTGAAGATGCTTGCAATCTGCAATTTTGCTGCTACGAGTCACTAAATGCTACACACTGACTGTTTAACTGCATAACTTGGAAACATGTTCATTTTGAAATGGCAGTGTAAGGTTTTTGACATACTTTCATATATAGTCCTATTTATTTAATGGTGTTAAAGGCCTCACACTGTCAGTTTTTCATTCTAAGGACAAAATGGAAGTCTTGTTTTCAGGTTAATGAAACAAGTGGGCAGCTTGGTATCATTATCTATCAATTTAAGGAGCTAAGTGGGAAAAAAAGTAGATGAGGGCATACTGGGATTTGGTTTAGATGTTCAGATACTGAAAATATAAAATGGAATGTGACCAGAGATGTATACACTATACACCTAACCACTTTTAATCAAAATGTACCTGATCTGTGACAGAATGCCTTTCAGAGCCCATCTGTATCTGCCCTTTCTTTTCATCATCCACATAGTCACAATCTTGTAAATCAAAAATATCTGGTGTCAACTAGATCATGGTTGTTGGTCAAAAACAGAAATACAACAGTTATTTGTACGTCCAAATGAAATGTCTAACATTACAGAGATCCATCACTGGGAACATTTTCTCGACTACACTTTCTCTACATCAGAGTTCATGGTAAACCCCTGCCTCTGGGAACAGAGTGGTGATCTACTGCCTTAATCTTGTGACCGACATCTCCAGTTTAGAGGGAGTAAGCAGAGGGACACATGTGATTCATTCTGCTGGTTGTCAGTCAACCACTCTGTCTCAGCAGCCCTCCTCCCCCTTTCATTGGACACATGGTATCCCACGGCACAAACACGACTTGGCAATCGACCAGGAAATGTCATCTGTGCCTTCTTGTGTGCAGCACTGGAAATCTGCAATATAATTGATTGGAGCACTTGAGCGTGCATTAAGCTTTTGGAACACTGTGCGTTTGTTATCCAGGCTTTTCCAAAATTGGAGATATGGATGTAACAATATGTAGACAGGCAGCAGCCCAAGGATACCACTGAACATTTCTGATAGCATATTTGTGAGAAAGCAATAACAGAAACAAGAGGACAAATTCTATTCAGAAGCATCATCAATGTGTAGCTTAACTTCTACCAAATGACACTGAGTGCACAGATGCTGCATCATCAGTTGGTCAGACTTTGATCGACTGACGTTGCTCTTTAAATTATATCAACTACAAACACAAAATCACTGACTCTGCTAGTAACTACAGCAAGTAACTAATGAAGTCCAAAAGTGACTGGCCTCTCTGTCAATCAGTGAAGGAGACAAAGTTACTAGACTTTCTAACGTGGATCTCACACAGCAGCTCGACTTTAAATCTGGCAGGATGGCAGGCAGCCATCAGGAAAGCCCCATGGCAGCACTGTACAAACATGTGCCATCCAGAACAGCCAGGCAACGGCTTTTTATTTTAATCTGCAGCAGCTCATTTCACTAATGGGTGGTGATTTCTGACTGCTATCCCATTCTCAGGAAATTAAACCGGGACTACTTGAGTCAGGCCAGCCTCCTGTGGATAATGTTACTGTGAGATGCAGTCTGTTTAGAGTTGACCTGAGGTAGTCTAAGCATCATTTGAGGGGGAGACAGCCTACCACCGAAAACATTCGTTCCACGTTAGTGCATTCAACATGAGAACTTGGCATCCGGTGTGTAGATATCATACATTTTCACAATATTTAATGGACGCAGTGTCCCAGTACAGGACTGAGTGTGAATAAGTGACATGTGTGAGCAGACTGAAGCCCCTCACCTCTCCTGTTCATGGGCCGAACACGAACAGCCACCTTGACGTTGGAGTCGTCCAGGCTGGGCTCCCCCATGCTGACTCCTTATCCGGGCTGGGAAAGCAACGCTGATCCAAAATAAATCAGCTTTTCGGCTGAACAATCATCAAAAATCCTGGAAATGTTGCGCTAGCCGGACTGTCGGCCGGCTAGCCTCTCTCAGCTTTGCTCCATAGACCAGGCATGTCCACGGAAAAACAAAAAGACTGGGCAGAATCCCGCAGGAAGCCAGCTGCCGCCGCTTATTTTCTTCTTGTGATCATATTCCAGGCTAGTTTAGATCCACACAGGAGTGGCGGCTGGAAGGGAAAGGAGAAATGCAAATTAAGCAAGATATTACAGCGGCTGGGGGTTGTGGCTGAGCAGACATATGCTATGAGCAAGGAAAAAAAACGGGCTAGCCAGCTAATTTGCCAGGCAAACTGAAGGGGAGCAGCAGCAGAAAGGAGCAAGTTTTTAGCCGTTTCCTTCCATCTGACTGCATAACATCTCGGGACAATACCCGGCTTTCGAGCTACATACCTCGGTGGATTCATCACATAGGTGACACCGTTAACCTAAAAGTATAACCGAGAGAGATCCACATAAAACTGTCTGGCGATGAGCTACAGCCTCCCAACGGAATCCGCTGTTCTCCTCCGTGTCGAGCTGCAAACAGCGAGCAGCATCCGCCCTTCCGGAGAGGCGCACCTTCAAAGTAATAGCACCACTCATCTGTCCAAAAGTTCTATTAAAACACACTGGGGATGGTTGTTTTCGCGAGGAGAAGAATATTTTGTGCTGTAACAATGCTTAGTAAATTATACATTGTCCCTAAGCTCGCTGTCAGACAGAGCAAGTCCACCCGGTCAGACACGTTTCACCAGATACTAACAGAAATGCCGCTAATGAATCCGAGACTAACCAATAGCTCACTTCTGCTTCCTCTGTGATTTTGAACCATTAGCTAACTTCACTACTATAACTTACTTCTATATACTTGTACATTTTTACCTCCAATTATCCGTTTGAATTTGTTGGAATTATCGGTTTATCATGTTCACAGAGCTTTTCTGACTTTTGTTCTTTTAAATTCAGTCCCCACTCAGCGGTTTCTCCCGGAGGACGTCAACACCGCAGCCCGTTAACGGCAGGCTAGCACCGGCAGCTACAGCTCTGACTTGGTTAGCAGGGAGTCTTCCAATAACTGTACATTGTATACAAGGGAATAAATAAAACAACGACTAATGTCACCGATATGTGGATAAAACATGAAGAAGTGCTTGTTACCAGATGTGTTCAGGACCCCAGTCAGTCACGCGATACTTCCTCCCTCCACGCGTCAAGTTAAACACAAGAAACTGAAGTCTTCCCCTTGTTTTCAACATAAAAGCTGGTAATTCAATACAGTAATTACCATTGTATCACGCCAGGTACTTTATCTCAGGTACATTCACTTTCAGTTTTGTGTCATTGTATTATGACTAGCACAAGCGCACCTTAGAAAACATATCACAACGCTCAGTGGATTTAACACTATAGTAAACACAGGAATCATATATGAATTATGAAATATTTTATTTATTTATTTATTTTTACAAATAGTCACACTTATTTATGGAGCAAATTTAAAGCAACACAAGTTAATCTAACCTGCTTTCCAGCAGAGAACTGGAATTACAAGACTAACCTGACAAATTTAAATACTAAGGTTTAGACTGACAATATTATTAAGCAACGTATGTATTATTGTTCAGATATTATACAAACAATACTATACAGAAAACAATATTATACAAAATACAAATTCACCTGATAAATTAAAATTATAAGGTTAAGAACCTACAAAATTATTCATGGAAAACCCAACTCGTCTCAGGATTCCTCATGAGCAGGTATACTGGTGATGGCAGACAGAAAAACTTCCAGCAGAACCAGGCTAAAAGAGGGTGGACATCTGCCAGTGTGAAGGAGAGAAAAGAGAGCAGAGGCTAAACAACAAGCAAGACAACATAAACACTGGACAGGTTGGTGAGACCAGAAGCTGAAGGTCAGACCAGCTACAGATCCTACAGAGAGGCTCAGGGAGGACAAAACACATCCTGTATTAGAGAAGACACAGAGTTGAGGACATGCACAACTGCATATGGGTCATTCAGGAATTGGATGACATTTGGGCTTCAAAGTTTTGATAAATGAACCTTCTCTTTTACAAATTTCTGAGACGTATTCATCAATAATAGGTAATACACTATTAAAGGCTTGATTGGCTCAGTTTGCACATCAATGGTACTATTTTAATTCCATGCTTTATGTGTTGTTTGCTAACCCTATTCTAATAATGGGAACAGGGTTGCTAATCCATGCTAATGTTAGCTTTTTCTCAGCAAAAGAAACTAGATATTTAGCTAGCTGTTACTGCTGACCAAGAGGACAAACTTACTGATGGGGGGAAAAAAACAAAAACGTTAAAATAATTTGTCTTATCCAGATAATATGTGTGACAGGGTTGCATGAGGTCGAGTGAGACATTCAATCGAGGCTGACAACGTTATGAAAATATGAAAAATAGAAGAAAGGACAGAGCATTGTTCTACCTACTCATTTGGAAAATTGTTTGATCAATTCCAGTGTTTCATGTGATTCACTGTCTTCTTCTTCTTCTACCAGCTAAAAAGGTTATGGTAACATGTTGTGGGACAAACGTTCCATGCATAATAATTATTATTTAAAATATTACGTTGATTAAAAAACATGTTCCCACAATTACGAGAGACATCAATGAACAAAATGATACCAAAAAACAGAGGTTTAAATTTAATTTGAACTGTTTTATTTGAGATTCAATTTGGTCATCAGGGGTGTGCGACCACAGAAAAATGACATTTTAGAGGAAACTCTACTTTTAAAAATATTCTCAAACATTCTTTTCTCCTAGTTTTGTTTTTTAGATTTGGTCTCAGTACAAGTAAATTTACACAACAACTGCATTTTGATCATTTAAAAGAAGAATATTACACAGAACAGCAACAGAAGAATGTCAACGTCCATTTTGTTGACATTTTTCCACTCTTTTCCGCCAGCTGTTGGCGCTCTCCGTCCCTCTAAGTTTGTGCACTGCATCATGTCTTGTATGATATTATCAGTGAAAAAGACCTTGTGGTTTTAATACAAATGTTACAATTTCTTGAAAAGTATAAAAAGTAACTTAAAATTTTAAATGTAATGTTATCAAAAACATGTTTTTTGAGGAATAGTCGGAAAATTAAATGATAAATGCAAAGAAACTACAGAGACACACAAAATATAGTCAGAAAACGACCACACCGGGCCCTCTTTGACCCGCTTATGAATCCCAGGGTTAAAGCACTGGTAATTATTCAATGAGACAAAGGATTGTGCTCTGTTCTGACTGTGCTGCATGGCTCTAAAACTTGGAGGGTTTCTGACATCTGCTGGACAAATGTGATGCTGCAAAGCAGCAGTAAGGCCTTTGGAAAAGTGCATTCATTTGTGTATGCTCTTAAAATACAGTCAGTACTTAAATTACATAACAGTTGTTTAATTTAGAATAAGATAAAGTCATATTTTTATATTATAATGTGGCTTTAGGCACTGTCTTGCATCATCTTTACATTATTATGCTCCATCCAAGAGACTTAAAGCTTTTACATGCAGTTCAAACCTGCTCCAGTGGATCTAATAGCCACAGTAAGTCCATTTCTTTGTTCCAAGGCTTTTAATGAATTTGTTATAGTTGACAAAGTCTGGTCTGAACTGTCAGTATTTTTATTAAACTTATCTAAAGTTTTATTGACTTAACTTTACTTAATTTTTGCTACTTAACAGTATACCTGTATTTTACATGCCTTTATTTTTCTTATCTTTGTGTTTTTCCACTCAGTCAGTTTCATTTATTCTATACAATTTGCATGTACTTAAATCCATATATATTATTATATACATATATATACACGCATACTACTGGTCAAACGTTTTACAACGCCCCAATGAATAGCTTGAAATGGTACAAAGGTAAGTGGTGAACTGTCAGAGGTTACAAAAAAGTAAGGTTACCCAATACTGAAAAAAATGTGCATTTCAGAATCGTACAAAAGGGCCTTTTTCAGGGTCAAATGATGGGTTAACAATTTAAAGCTGTTCTGCAGTAATGGAGGTTGATCAAGCCTTGAAAGTTAGTGCTACCAAATCCTACAGGTGTCCCAACTTTTCTTGATTACTTGTAATCCCTTCTGTCTGTATAAAAATAGTGTTGAAACACACCATGGCTCCATACAATCGAGAGCATCATCTGAACAGTATTGTACTGCAGAAAGTAGTGTGTTGCTATAAAAATGGCGAGGAAAAGGCAATTAATAATAGAGGAAAGACAGACCATCATAACACTTAAAAATACAATTCTTTTTGACAGAGAAACTGCAAAGAAAGTCAAGGTGTCAGTCTAGTTTTCCTCACCATCTAAAGGCACTCAGAAACTGGGCGAAACTCTGACAGGAAGAGGTCTGGAAGACCCAAAGCCACAACAGAATCAGAAGACAAGTTTCTGAGAGTCAATAGCTTGCGTGATAGGTGGCTCACCGCTTGAAGTACAGCTGATCGTAGTAAGAAGTCTCAGTTTAAACTGTGAAGAGAAGACTTGGAGGTGCAGGTTTGGCAGATCGAGTTGCAGCAAGAAAGTCATTGCTAAGACATCAGAATAAGAAAAAGAGGCTGGCCTGGGCCATGAAACACCACCAGTGGACTACTGAAGACTGGAAGAAGGTATTGTGGAGTGATGAATCAAAATTTGAAATCTTTGGTTCATCATGCAGGATTTTTGGACCCCGTTGAGTAGGAGAAAGGATGGCTCCTCAGTGTGTGACATCAACTATTATTATCATATTATTATTATTATTGTTATTAGCTGTCAGATATGGAAGAGGAAGTGTGACGGTCTGGAGTTGTTTTGCTGGATCCAGGGTCGGTGACTTGTACAGAGTGAGAGGAACCCTGAGCCAAACGGCTACCACAGCATTCTGCAGCGCCATGCAGTACACTCTGGTATGTTCCTAGTTGATCAGGGGTTCATCCTACAGCAAGATAATGACCCAAACCATAAGTTCAAACTATGCCAGAGCTACCTTATGAAAAAAGAACAAGATGGTAAACTTGAAAACATGGAGTGGCCAGCACAGTCTCCAGAAACTCCATGGAGCTGGTTTGGGATGAACTGGACAGAAGAATGAAAGCAAAGCAACCTACAAGAGCCACACATTTATGGGAACTTCTGTAAGAGAACTGGGAAGAACTTTTTGAAGAATATTTGATTTCCATTGTGGAAAGAATGCCACAAGTGTGTTCAGCTGTTATATTTGCCAAAGCTGGCTACTTTGAGTCAACAGTTTCGAATACATTTTGGGTTTTGAATTGATTTTTTTTAAACTTCATTTGTTGTTCTATGCTTTTATTTCAGAGTACAATGAAACATTAACATGCATAATTTCCAATAAAAAAATTGGGGTGTTCTAAATCTTTTGACCGGTAGTGTATATACGGTAGTATTAAATTTCTTAATCAAGATCTGTTTTAATTAATTATTACCTTGCCACTACTTCATAGAAATGTGTTTTTTCTTGTAAATTGAAAGTGGAGATTGAGTATTTCTTGACAGAAAAACAAAACAGCACCATGGCGAGGTCAAAATACCCCAAATATCAACATTGTACAGTATAATCTTGTACGTTAACCTCCACCTAAACATCACTTTACATTGGAAGACAGTGAGCTCACAAAAAGATGAGCCTCAGTTTTATAAACTATCATTAGGTTATTATGAGGTGTTAGTGAAGGTGAACAGTAAAAACGATTATTACCTCAGTGCATGAGAAACTGTGGGAACTTGAATTTGAGTGGCTCCCTTTGGAGCCTATAATAAAGCTGAGCACAGTACAAAAGGGCTGGATGAAAACATGAGAAAAAAGACCCCATTATAAAACAGCAGAATTACTTTAAACCTGGTTAATCGAAAAGGATGTGGCTGCAGACCTTCGCACTTCTGTTGGAGGCTCCGCTCTCCAACCTGTCTGTTCGCCCAGCCCTAAACATATCCGGCTTTACTGCTGATCGCTTTTAGTGTGGAACCGTAATTTACTACATGAACATCATACTTTATTGACTGAGACCATAAACTCAATAGGAAAATGCTTAGACCTGATGTAACATGTATGGTAACAGGTTAAGTGAGAAGTAGAATCATTTTATGACAGACTTCTATGCAATCCAATTTCTTTTTGTAACCTGAGAAGTCGCCCCTTGCTTGCTGTTACAAAGAATGGAGGTTTAGGACACCACTGGGCTGCTGTCAATTTTCTATCTTTATTTACAGTCTATGGGAACAACACACACACACTACTGCTGACTCTCAGCCAATCAGAGGTGAGCTAACTAAACATGGCACATTCACTGACAATGGGTAAATCTCGAACTTTATTCTGAGACGGGTTCTCATTCATTTGAATGAGAACCCGTCTCAAAACTTTTGACAGGGGGTGTATATATATATATAAATACAAAATAAAAAGAGAAAACATGTCACACACGAGTGTATGTAGAAATATAATTAATCATTTATTTGGCAGTGCTCTGTGAATAAAGGCATTTGGCAGTGCTGTATAGTTTAACAATGTCACTCTGTTCTATTCTACTCAAAGCCATTTCTGTTCTTGTTGAGTAACAAAAATTCAAATGCAAAACACTCTGAAGACAGCAAATTTCAGCACAAGAAATCCCTACCTAGTGTTCTATATCAACCTTATGAGTGTCTGAAATCAAGCTGTCAATTTTATTCACTAAGTAACACCAACATTTTCACAATGGAAACAAAGTTGTAGTGCCCAAAGTCTATTTCTGTTACAAAAAAAACACACCACAAAGCAACAGCTTTCCTCCTGAGATAACAGATGTGTAAAACTGGTGAAAAGTCGGTAAAATAAGTCAGATTTGTCTTGTCGACACAATATGTGATCTACCTTTGTGTTCTAATTTTTACCTACAAGTGCAGAATGCTTCTGTGCAACAGTTTGAAACACTACAGGAATAAATGCCTCATTTTAAACACAATCAGAACAATTTCAGACCACTGGTAAGATTGCAATCCTACTGAGATCTTCAACTAACTCATTCTCATTAATGCTTCGTAACAGTCTTCAAAATATAACAAGATCCAGGAGTCCTGCTTAGTATTAAACAGTGCAAACAACCATGAAAACACACCAAGGGACTACATCTTCTAGTGACAGCCGGAAGTTTGATTGATGTACCACATGCTGGTCTGAATACCACTGGCTGATATATGTTGTAATTCAGTCACATGTATTTGTCTGACCCAGAGTTGATATGTGTCAGTCTGTTTGTTTGCTCATATGCTTGAAGAATAACTTATTATTTCACTTCAAGTCGGAGGGCCTTACTTTGTTACCATGGTTACCTGCACACCTGAACACTAATTAAGACTTCCTGAATCTAATGTATTGTATTTTCACCTGCCCCACTGAAGAGCACCTGTCACAGCCATATAGTGAGTCCTTCCTCATCTGTTAACTTTTCAAAATATTTGAATAAGAAGTACCAACGCACCAAAAGCGCACAGTTTCAAAACTGTTCTGAACGCTGGAGCTGCAGAGCACTACAGAGAAGTGTTCAGAACCTTTCACACCGTAAACATGTCGGCTAAGGCGCTCACAGTGTGAGTATACAAGGCAGGTTTAAAGCAGTGACTTATTAGTAAAAGTATGTGCAAAATTCATTTCACTTAAATGTAAAGCAAGTAAAATAGAAAAAAACAATTTACACTGTACAATACATTGATTCTGATCTAAAGTGAGGCTAAGAGAGTGAGAGTGTAAAAATGCTGGCGCTGGGTTTAAAACTGTTCACCGAGGAGCTCACACAGCCTCTGAGATACAGACTCCCTGCTGGTCCGGAGGGTGAGACGGTACATCTGAAGAGAAAATACACAGTTCACAGTCCATAAGATGGCTCAGTACAGGAGTGGTTATGTCTGTGTGTGTGTGTGTGTGTGTGTGTGTGTGTGTGTGTGTGTGTGTGTGTGTGTGTGTGTGTGTGTGTGTGTGTGTGTGTGTGTGTGTGTGTCTACCTGTGCTTGTGCATTGGGCTCCAGCCTGAGGAGGCAGCCCACCTGCGTGCTCTTGGTGTGAATGACTCCAGCTCCAACAAAGTTTGCAGGATTGGGATCCACCCCGTCCAGCAGAGCAACACCAAAACCTAAGATCTAAAAAAATGCATAGAAGAAAAAAAATGCTCAGGGAAAAAAGAGTGATGTGGGAAAAAAACACATAGTTTAAGCAAAAAAAGAAAAAAACTCACCAAAGCCACAGTGAAAAACATGGCAAGTGCATCATCTCAGTAGAGTCAGATGCTAACTACAACAGTGATTGTATGAGGGGGTCAGAAGCAGAGTGATCTCACCCAGTTTTAGATAAGTTCTGTAATATTTTATGGTCTAGATTTTAGGGGCAAAGTGGTCTAACCCACAACCCACATATAGAGTCACAGTGGTGCTTCAAATGGTACACCACTGCTGTAAATACAAAACATGTTTCTCACAAACAACAGAAAGTGGGTTATAGTTATAGAAAAGTGTGCTATGCTACCCAATAGCAATGGTAAGTTAGCAGCTGAGATCTACAAGGCTGGAACTGAAGGATAACATCAGGATTATCAGTTTGCCAGGGTTTGCAAAGGCACCTGCCCCACAACGTTCTTTTCAAATCTGTGTATTAAACTTAGCGAATTTTGAAATGTTCCTCCCTGAAAACACCTGTTTCCTCCAGACAACATGAAACCTAATGAAAAAAAGGCATGTGATAGTAAACAAACTTTCCTCTGGGTTTGGTTAATGTCAGACCCAGAGCACAGCCTGTTTTACTGCTTTACATGGGCTGTAAATTCTGGATATACAACATCATGTCACTAAAATCTGAGATATCCCACTGACAACTGTTAATCAGTTATTTTTGAGAGACTGCCCCAAAGTAGAATTTCACAGTAGAGGTGTGCTCTGGGTCTGTCTGTGCCTTGCTGTCTGCCACCCAACACCCTCTTAGGGAGAAGTATGTGCACAGATATGGGTGTTATGTGCATGTTCCCATGTGTGAGTATCACTACTGGCCCCATGCTCTAAGGATGCGACATTCAATAGTTATTGCAACAGCCTTTATTTATTATTTATATACTTAAATAAAGCAATATTTTTTGCTTCATTATTGTCAATAATCAGGACTCTTGTCTTCATTTGTGCTTTCCTAATATACCAAAGTTCATAGGTATTTTATGATTTATTTTTTCACTTTTATTGAAATCTTGGTTATCTATTCTCTTATATGATCATTTTCTTCCTTGTGGACAAGACCAGGCAGATGGAGTGTAAGCAGGGAAGTTCAAGTTGTTCTGAGTTTGGGAGCAAAGGTTGAGCCTGGTTCAGCTTTTTTGTTGGATGACTCTCAGTTGTCTTTAAACAGTCACCTGCACTGACACCTTGCTGACTGACTGACCCTATTAAATGAATGAGAGGGCTGTAAAGTGTACAATGGTGGTATAACTAGTCTATCCAAAAAGCTGCACTGATATTTGTCAGAAAAGTCTGTAATTTGGACCAAAAATATTCTGGAAGATCATGCTGGAGAATGATGTATACTTTTTGAATGAGACAAGCAAAATAAATGCACAATGCCATGTCCAAATGGTAGCGCCAATAAAAAACAAACAGGTAAGTGCCAAAGCACAGTAGTAACAGCCAAAGCCAGCGCTGCATTCTATCTAATCACACATTCACATTTTCTGTATGATGTTGTGTCACATTCTAATGGTTGAGCTCATACAAGAGCATGTCATAACGGGCCCTGCAATGTTCAAACAATCAGCTACTTAAAGTCTACAGTTAAGCTAGATATTGTTTTTTACCTTGGCCTTGGTAACATCTGTGTCCATGGGGTGCTGGGCTTTGAAGATTTTCTGAACTTCTTGCTGAGGACTGAGGACACAGGAGAGGGAGAAAATAATCACTTTTTTCTATGAAGGGGGCCCGGCAAAACAAAAGCAATATGTCACAATAAAATGCTATCTTCTAGTAGGACTGCAATCTACCGGACCTACACCCCCTGTCAAAAATTTTGAGACGGGTTTTAATTTATTTGAATGAGAAAGTGTCTCAAAACTTCTGAAAGGGGGTGCATTTCAACCCTATGACATACAAATTTCTGCACAACTTAAACTCATCGCAAAGCACTTTAAAGTACTTCCACTGTAGTCAATGCAAAATGTTTTAATAGACGACATGTGCAGTGACATTCAGACTGCTGCAGAGCCAGTGAAAGGACCAGTAGTTCAAACCATTAAAATACTGTCACTTCATCTGAAGGTGTTTCTGCCTTGTTGGACAAATACATCAGCTATAGCCTGCAGGGACCTTTAAACAGTGGTACATGGATAATGTAAATCAAGCCTTACGCTCCAAGCTGTTTCCAGCGCTGAAAGAAATCTTGGGATGTCATCTCTGTGGGCTGAAAAAACTTATTCAGCATCACAGGGAGTTTCACTGCAATGTTCTGCAAAGTTCCACCATATCTGTGTTCACACAGAGTCAGAAATGAGCATGTATGCGAGGGACAAACACCATCAAAAATACATATTGCATTTGCATACAAACCTGAACTGGATGTTGAGTACTGGTGCATCTATAAAGTCTGACACACATTCAATGTTCAGGATCTGCTGGACCTGAGCACCACCTTCTATTACGGGGTCTACTGTCTTAGCGTGGACATTCAGCTGTGCAGACAATGGTCAAGGACTGTACAGACACATGCATCTCAGTACACCTAGAACAGTTACCAGCAGGTATTCACACCCTTTGCATAGTTATTTTTTTCTTTACTGCTTGACTTATATGCAAAAACAGCAGTCCCACAAAATATTTCTCAGCTGGCAAGCAGCAGTAGTGATGAAGCAAATTCTAGTGGGCTTGTATTGATGCAAGAAGCTACCAAACAGTGTAGGATATGAGACTTGAGTATGTCACTAGTGGTGACAAATGAAGAGAAGCTGAGGAACTGAGTAGACGTCTTGTTGCCGTAGAACACATAAATGCGACCTGGGGGAGAATGACAAGTTAACTACTGATCTTATGACTTGTGAACAGTATGCAGTGCATGTAAAATCTCATACTGTTTTACAACTAATCTAACTTTACATCTGATTATTTTCACTATTCTCTGATGACAGTTACAGAAATATACCTTAAAAGCATCCCTAAAATGGATGCAGTCTAATAAAATGTGCCTAAAGGAAAGGATGCAGAACCTAGTAAAATAGTGATAAAGCTACTCACCCAGGTTCTGTCGGTACTCAGACTTCAGTCCGATCTGCAAGAGCTGGTTCTCATAGATAACACCGTTGTTCTTACAAACAAATCTGGAATTTACAAGTACACAATAATAAATGTACAACACAGACCTCTGAAGAAGAGCAGTATGTTCCAGCTGAAGACACTTAAGTTTGATGGCTGGCCTTGCCTGAGCACAGAAAAGCACGGTGACACAAGACAATCATTAAAAACAGAGACTACGGGGCACATTGTGAAACTGTCCTTTCCGCAAGACAATGGTAGTGTTGCACTCAGGTGTAAAAGTGCCACAAACAGGTGGGTAACAAATGAGTGGCAAATGCTAGGTAGAGAGGTGCAATGCCTGGCTGTAGCCACTTATGCACAGAGCATGAATATCAATGTCAGTTCTGGAAGGTGACAGATAAACGGCAGCTCAGCCACTGCCTACCTGGAATTAGAAAGGGTTTGGGGTCAATTTACATGATACAATTACCCAAAATGCAGTAAGGATAGACCATGAAGCCAAATGAAGAACCGAATGATAACAGCAGTGACAGACTTTTCTATGAGATAGTGAAGCCAAATTTATGTGACCACGGGCTCTGTTGCCTTAGCCTGCATCCTGGTCCTTTCTGCCATAATAGAGCCCCGTCTCTGGATCTGTAACTGAGGGCCTGTTCCTGGACTGCCATGAGCACAGGCTCTGTACTGTCCTTCACAGTGGCTTTTTCTAACCACTGGTAGGGGTTTTACGTGTCAGTCACCTCCTATATCTTCTACAATATTTTCTCTTATTCCTTATCAAGTACTATTGTAATTTCAACAGTAATTGCAAGGTGTAAAGTCTGGATAGTGAACAAAGACTTCTTGTTGTTAAATGGTGAAAAAAGTCATACAGAAGTAGAAGAGACATATTTCGCAAAGTCAAAAAGCTCTACTACCACCTCTCCATATGACCACAATACCATCAGTGGACCTTTTTCAAATACCAAGGACAAAATGTGTCTTGAAGTGGCTTCATATCTACCAATTATCCAATGACCAGTGTACGCCTGGTTTAAGTTGAATATTTTGCCTCATGCCTTTGTCCATTTTGACTGTGATTAAGACCTGCAGGTTTAAAATGTTAATCTGTTAGCACAATAAAAGGCTGTGAATGAATGTGCTCCAGCCCTTTACATCCTCTATATATACACTGTAGTTAGACATAGTGCAGGTAATCCACCAGCTACGACCTAATTTGTTCAACCAAGCTCACAGGATGTCCCCACCTGAAAAAATTGTCTTCCGAAACATCTACAGACGCAGAGGTGGAGCTGTCGGAAAAGACATCAACTAGCAGGTTGGGTCCTGTTGAGGGGGTTGAGTTCAGATTCAGAATGTCTGTGAAGGGGTGGGCGGAAGCCTAGGAGAAAAACAACAGCAAACATCATCCCAAGCACACGATATCTACACAGACAGCACAAAAAATATAAGTGGAGTGTGGTATCTGTTGTTCCAGGTGGCCTTCTAAGTTAGGAGATGGGAACATTAAAAATTCCTAAGTTAAACACGGGATTTCTTAAAATGAGTTTATTGCTTTAATTCTGTTGCTTGTCCAGCAACGAGGCACTGGCAAACATATATTCAGTCACCTGCTGGGTTTATGTGAAGAACCCACCTATATAAGCTAGGAGAAACAGTTGCTCTGCAGAGTGATTCTATCAGGCCTTGAATCCTCTCACAGGCATGCCATGGTGTCTGTGATGCTGTTTTTGTTTTAATAAACTTTTTATATATAAACAAGATGGTGTCAGCGGAGAATCTTTTCACCATCTTCACATCATCGCTATGTAAGAAGATACAACAAAAGATTGAAGTGGACTGGAATGGAGCAGATTTTAAGAATGTATTTTATTCTGCCTTCACTTAGCTGTGCTCACCAATGTGGGCACTCAGTTGCGCTAAAGGTTGCCTATGTTCACATTTAATTTCAACACAATAAATCAATGGTAAAATTGAGGATCGGGGGGCATTTTTACACATTTATTTCACAGCGACAGTAGAGAGAAACCGGAAAAGTAGAGAGAGGGTAGAAGGTGTCTCCAGCTGGAGACTGAACCAGGGACTTGCTATGCAGAACGTGTGCATGTGATCTGCACCCTTGGAAAATTGTGTGGCCCGAATTGCTAGTGCTGGCTTTCCTTCTTCTGTCTTGTAATACAGGGCTACAGGAAGTGACCTCAGCACTCTTTTTGCTAAATATGCTCAAAACATGCCTGTTGGGATCAATATACCAACGGTTGTAGGTGCCTGCCCACACAGACATTGTACTAATGAAATTACACATTCAAATGATGGATTTTTTTTAAGTCTTTAAAAAGTACAATTGCAGATTCTTGTGGAATCCCCTCCCTTTTATGTCCTGTTCATAGATCAGAAAAACAAGACCAAAGGTATACATAAACAGGACTAACATGTGGGTATGAGATAAAAGCAGTGCTTATGGCAGGATCTCACTTCTTACAACAAACTGGTGAGTTCTAAGTGCATGCCCTAGATCTGCTTAGCTTAAGAACACTATTTTAAGTGATTGATTGATCTTTCTGCATGGAGTTTGTATGTTTTCCCTGTGCATGTGTGGGTTTTTCTCTGGGTGCAAAGTGATGCTGAGGTTAATGGTGATTCTAAAGTGACCATAGGTGTGAATGTGAGTGTGATTGTTTGTCTCTATATGTAGCCCTGTGATAGACTGGTGGCCTGTCCAGGGTGTCCCCTGTCTTTGCCCTAAGTCAGCTGGGATAGACTCTTCCCCCTCGTGATCCTAATGAGGATTAAGCGGTGTATAGATAATGCATGTATGTATGTATGAATGAATGGATGGATGGATAGACAACAAGTGAGACAAGACGAGCTGTCACTCCACAAATAAATATGTAATTCACAGTGTATTTGTATTGTCAAGCTGTCAGTATACCATGGTTCTAGCAGCGAGTATTGCGGGACTACAGGAGGAAGGGCGAGGTCTGTCAGTGGGAAGAAGGTCTTCCAGCAGTGAAGGAGAAGACTGACGGAGAAAGAAACAGAAACAGAAGAAGAAGGACAGGAGGGTGAAAACAGGGAAAAGCAGAGAAAACACAAGTGCAGATGAAGGTAAAGGAAAAGCAAATGGAGGAAAACAAAAGTAAAGGCCAAAAGGCTGTAAATCTGTAATGAACCATATACAACAATACATACAATATAACTGTCATATATTTATGCGATACAGGCTTGTCTTTGAGATTATAATTAAATGTAACAACAAAACACACTAAATGGACCGGTTTGTCAGAAAAACAGGTGACATTTCTTCACCTGTTAGGAATCAAAGTTTTTCCTGGTGAAAGGTTTCCTCAAGAAGAAAGAAACTTTACGTGTACAGGCCAGATTTAACAACCATCTATTAGCACTACCTGCAACTAACCTTGCTTGTGGTGTCAGTGTTCTCGCTGTGCTCGGAGCTGCCGTTGACATTCCGTCGGTTGTCGTCTATGTCAGGCAGTTTGCCTGGTCCCTTCTTCTTCTTCAGCTTGGCCAGGATTGAAGACTCTCTTTCTGGGAATGGAGGCATTTCTTCTAAGACTGTGGCCTGTAGGGGACGCAGAGAGTCATCCAATACAGTCAAATGTTATGTTTTTTCCACAATGCAGACAGTTGCTGCATTATTAGCAGTGATGCTGTTTCACACATCTACAGTACCCATTCTAAACTTTTCTCAACTGTGGCACATGTTTCTAAAACAACTCTAAAAAAGTGCATCATAGAATAGTGGTTCAAAGTTTAGAGTTGGAGTTGGGTGTTTGCCATCATAGAATAAGAAAGGATGCAAGAATGGTTCAGGTGAAGATACTGGTTTACAGTTTTTTTACAATCTTTTCCTGATTGCATTTGCAGCATTCATTAGTACACGAAGACAGTAACAGAAGTCTCCTCTCTTTGCAATGTTGGACTAAATGTTAGAGTAAGTGGATGTGCTTGTTGAATTCTTGAGTTCTGAAAATCACAATTAAGATGTTAGAAATGTGTGAGGAGGGGTTTACAACACAACAAGCTCTTGTTTGGAAAAAACACCCAATGTTTTTTGAAGTAATGCCAGACAGAAAGGATTAGACACAAAGGTGAACATTTTTGTATGTAAGGTCTCATAAGTCACACTGTATGTGAGTCCAAGAGACACTTTGTAGACCTCCACAAGCATAGACCAAGGTAAGGGATATAAAACTATTTGAAATGCTTTGAATGTAGTCCCAGGAGCACAGTGGCTTAAATAATTGTGAAATGGAAGACGTCTGCAACAGGATTCTTCCATGAGCTGGAAGTGTGTCAAACTGAGCAAACGAGCAAGAAGGGTGTGGGTCCGAAAGGTGGTCAAGAATCAGAGGGTAACTCTTACAGAGCTTCAGAAGTCCTCTGCATAGGTGGAAAAGCCTTCCAGAAAGAGGACCATCTCAGCAGCACTCAAACAATTAGGCCTTTAGGATGGCATGTTGGAAGCTCCTTTGACTTAAAGGTGCTTTCAGTGCATTTAAAGGATTTTGAAACACTGAGGGAAATAGTCCTTTGGTTTGATAAGACAAAAATGTGACTCTTTTGGCAGAACCCCAAACACAAACTCTGGCAACACCAGACACTTCTCGTTGCCTTGCGAATATCATCCCGGCAGTTAAGCATGGTGGTGGGAGCATCATGCTTCTCAGCTCTAAGGACATGAAATTACAGAGAGTCTTGGCAAAAAAAATATGCTTCAGAAAAATGAGGATGGATTATTGTAACCCACCCTATTAGGTTACAGTGTATGTGAGACTAAGAGACTGTGGAGTATTTTGTCTAATCCCAGCATAATTTACTAACCAATATGTCAGTGCTGGCGATACAGCTGAGCTTCAGGTACTCCACAGCTCTTTGTTGAAGCTCCACATCAGCGTTGCGCAGTTGGCTATCAGAGCGCAGGACATCCTGGATTGTAGCCTTCACTTCTGGAAACAGGTTAATGAACTTGATGTAAGCTGACAGCAGCAGTGCCCGAGTGGGCACAGAGCACAGGTGGAACTTGGAATGGAGAAGATTGAACTGGACCAGAGGGCTGAGGAGAGAAAAGAACACAAACCAAAACACAAAATGTATTAAATATTCCCATGCATGCAATGCAAATAAAGGCAAATTGTGAACCAAAAAAAAAAGTTTAAAAAAGAAAAAAAAATCCACTGTCTACAGAAGAAATACTCTCAGTGGTGAGGTCTAAGAGCAACACCTAAACAGAAGACATTTTGAAGACATGTTGCTGTTGAAGTACTCCATGTAATTTTTCAAACTCTAGAATCTCAGAACTTCAAAAAATAAAAATGAAAACATCTGCACTGCTAGATACAGTTTGATGTGTGTGAGGAAGAAGCATTTTTTGTAATTTGGGTGAATCAATTCATTCAGTAATAAACAGGAAAGACCTGAGCTGAAACATTAGCTGGACTCTGGCAAAAACTGTACTGTGTGGATGCCGTTTGTACCTGGAGCGTGAATCACCAGCAATGAGGTTACCAAACTCTCCCAGGATGTAACCTCCTACCTTCACCAGATTCTCATGGCAGGCAGGAGCCTGAAGTGCCTGCAAGTGTTCACAGAGAACAATGCCATTGGCTTAGGAACAATACGTAAAAGAACAACATTTTGAATAGCATAGGTGGAAACCACACAGTCAAAATGTCTGTGTGTACTAGCCAGATCATGTACACAAAACATTTTACTATGCGCTGTACCATGTACAACTGTGTATGTAACAAATAAAATGATTTGATTTTGATAGTTCAGCGATCATCATAAGGTTGGAAATTTGACTATTCTTTCCACTTTAACAGTTTCTGACTGATAAATGGTGTCAGTTTGCCTATGCTTTATAAAGCAATCAGTTTGACGACTGAGTGACTCTGCAGCAAGAAAAAATGCACTGTTTACTCTGATGGCATATATATGTTACAGGCGAAATTAGAATCCAGGCAGATTTTAAATCCGCCTAGGCAGAATTAGAATTTTGATTTCGCCTAGGCTAGATTGAAATTTGAAGGGTTTTGAATATGATATGCTCTGTTAATGTAACTATTTGTTTTCCCTAAAATTATGTACCTTGAAATGTAGTTTTAGATCCAAGGTAAATAATTACTTTAGAAGTAATGTCAACTTTTGTCCTCAACACTTGGCAAAATAAACAGGGAAAAAATTATGTTAAGTAGTTTCTGGGTTGTTTTTTTTTTTTCATATACTGTATACCAAAATCCTGTTAGAGGGTTAGGGTTATTCTTTCTAATATACAGGCTATTGATATATCAAGATTGAAATCCGTACAACAACCATGGTAGGATTTTGATTTCGCCTAGGCAAAATCAAAATTCTAATTCTGCCTAGGCAGATTCTAAATCTGCCTGGATTCTAATTTGGCCTGTGACATATACATACACACGTGGACAAAATTGTTGGTACCCTTCAGTTAAAGAAGGAAAAACCCACAATTCTCACTGAAATCACTTGAAACTCACAAAAGTAACAATAAATAAAAATTTATTGAAAATTAAATAATCAAAATCAGCCATCACTTTTGAATTGTTGATTAACATAATTATTTAAAAAAAACAAACTAATGAAATAGGGCTGGACAAAAATGATGGTACCTCTATAAAAGATTGAAAACTATTTGACCAGAGTGACATGATTAACTCAGGTGTGTCATTTAATTGACATCACAGGTGTTTCCAAACTCATAATCAGTCAGTCTGCCTATTCAAAGGGAGACAAGTAGTCACCCTGCTGTTTGGTGAAAAGGTGTGTACCAGCTGTCAACAGGTATTTTGGCCCACTCCTCATGAGCAAACAACTCCAGTTGTCTCAGGTTTGATGGGTGTCTTCTCCAAATGGCATGTTTCAGCTCCTTCCACATATGTTCAATGGGATTCAGATCTGGGCTCATAGAAGGCCACTTTAGAATAGTCCAACGCTTTTCTCTCAGCCATTCTTGGGTGTTTTTGGCTGTGTGTTTTGGATCGTTGTCCTGTTGGAAGACCCATGACCTGCGACTGAGACCAAGCTTTCTGACACTAGGCAGCACATTTCTCTCCAGAATGCCTTGATAGTCTTCAGATTTCATCGTACCTTGCACACTTTCAAGACACCCTGTGCCAGATGCAGCAAAGCAGCCCCAAAACATTACTGAGCCTCCTCCATGTTTCACCGTAGGGACAGTGTTCTTTTCTTCGTATGCTTGGTTTTTGAGTCTATGAACATAGAGTTGATGTGCCTTACCAAAAAGCTCCAGTTTGGTCTCATCTGTCCAAAGGACATTCTCCCAGAAGCTTTGTGGCTTGTCAACATGCATTTTTGCAAATTCCAGTCTCGCTTTTTTATGAGTTTTTTTCAGCAGTGGTGTCCTCCTTGGTCGTCTCCCATGAAGTCCACTTTGGCTCAAACAACGACGAATGGTGCGATCTGACACTGATGTACCTTGGCCTTGGAGTTCACCTTTAATTTCTTTGGAGGTTGCTCTGGGCTCTTTGGATACAATTCGAACGATCCGTCTCTTCAATTTGTCATCAATTTTCCTCTTGCGGCCACGTCCAGGGAGGTTGGCTACTGTCCCGTGGGTCTTGAACTTCTGAATAATATGAGCCACTGTTGTCACAGGAACTTCAAGCTGTTTAGAGATGGTCTTATAGCCTTTACCTTTAAGATGTTTGTCTATAATTTTTTTTCGGATGTCCTGGGACAATTCTCTCCTTCGCTTTCTGTTGTCCATGTTCAGTGTGGTACACACCTTTTCACCAAACAGCAGGGTGACTACTTGTCTCCCTTTAAATAGGCAGACTGACTGATTATGAGTTTGGAAACACCGGTGATGTCAATTAAATGACACACCTGAGTTAATCATGTCACTCTGGTCAAATAGTTTTCAATCTTTTATAGAGGTACCATCATTTTTGTCCAGGCCTGTTTCATTAGTTTGTTTTTTTAAATAATTACGTTAATCAACAATTCAAAAGTAATGGCTGTTTTTGATTATTTAATTTTCAATAAATTTTTATTTATTGTTACTTTTGTGAGTTTCAAGTGATTTCAGTGAGAATTGTGGGTTTTTCCTTCTTTAACTGAGGGGTACCAACAATTTTGTCCACGTGTGTACATAATGTAATGCTTGTGATGCTCATACCCTCCTATTTAAAAATGTCCATATTGGCTTTGGATATTTGTAGCACTGCACAACCCGTTAGTCTGGACATGTGTCAAGAATAACAAAATAAACTTCTGTTTTTACATTAGCAGATAATAGAAATAAAACAAATGTCTTGGTAGCAATAAGACCTCAAAATAGTGTGCCATTTGCAATTCATGTACCTGAACCCATATATTGGTTTCCATATAGTGTAACTAGCTAGCTATTCTCATTTAGTCCGCATGAATTTCTTACACCAATGAGGCAGATGCTGAGGATACACACTGACAGCTGAGCTGATCTCTGGTGACATAAATGTCCATGCTCACCTCAAAGACAGTCTTAGCAGCATAGCCTTGGACGTCATCTCGGTTTATGACAATCTGGATGACTCGATACCACACCTCCTCACTGACATAGTCGCCAGCGACACGGATGAGGTTGAGAATAGTATCCACATACCAGGTGTAGTCCACTGCATATTTTTCTGCTAAGATAGCCACCTTGAGCACCTGAGAAAGACAAACCAAAGCTAAAAACAAGAGGCTACGCTGAGAAACTCAACGGCAAACAGGCCGGTACTGATGACTCACTATCTCCTCTCTGATTGAATAGTCGGCGGTCTCCAGGTAGCTCAGCATCTCTGCTACAATCTGCTTGGCGTTGCTGCGGTCACACATGGCATAGAGCAGATCCACGGCGCGTTGGCGAACACTCACATCTCTCTCTGTCTGCAAAGAAAAAATATATGATTAGAATATGAAGATGTACCAAACGTCAAAAAGAGGTTCAGGTGGTCGCAAGCAGGGTTGTGTTGTGGCTAGCCAAACAGAATTTCATAAAGGAATAAACATCACTAGCTATTGGGGGCATTGCTAATGACTAATTTACCAGCCAGGTAAACTGAAATTTAAACTAGCAGAATGGTCTAGTTTACACCACCCTTTTTGTTTAACTTGTATAAAAAAGAACTTATTCAGATTGTATTTGATTTTTGGAATTAATTCAGCCTGCCATCAAAATATGTTGTTCAAAATTGATTATTGATTTTTTTTTCAACACTGATATAACAAGGTGCACAACCTACAGCTGCTGATCAACAGTGAGTCTGTCCTATGGATTTTAACTGCTCTGGACTTCTCCCAGTCATAAGAGCTGGGATGTAAGAGAACATTCTAAAGCTAATACTACATTTTCAGCATGAATAATTTGTTTATACAATCAAATACTACTTAAATGATTATAAATAATTACTAAAAACTGTAAAATAATTCCAGTGAAGCCCCCCAAAAATACAGAATAGCAGTCACCAAGTTGTATAAGCAATCCAAACACTAACCATTTTCACATGAACCTGAAAAGCTTATCAAAGGCCCATAGATGACAAAGAGACTCACCTTCAGAGCATTGATCACAGTATCTATATGTGTCTTTACTGCCTCGTGAGAAAACTCAGAACTGGCCAGTGTACACATGCTCTCCAAAGCCAAGTAACGAAGGTTTGTTTCTCGGTGCTGCAGAAACTGGCCTAGCTGGTTGCAGGCTCGTACCAACAGGGTGGGCTCACTGGGAGAAAAGAGGGGAAAAAATTTAAATCTTGGTGTCAAAATTTATAATAGCACAAACACAAATCGTCACTGCAATTTGTTTGTCCTTGTTTTACATGCTTGATTAAAACTGAGCTTTCAAATTTTTTTTACCTGTAACATGTAACCAATCTGAGATCAAAGAGCGACTACTGATAAGAGAGAAGTGGATGAATCAGATACAAAATAGGTTATTATGTAATCCATTTATTTTGTGAGGAATTTGTTCAGGAAAAAAGTAACGACACCGATAGTCAGAAAAATGTTGCATAAAGGATCTAATTATCAGCTGATACCTGATAATCAGATCCAGGTATCAGCTGATAATCAGACAGTCATTGAAGAAGCATTCAAATCTTATTTTAAGTGATCAAATTTTACTTTTGATGATATAACAAACTGAACCAATAAAAGAATCACATCGATTACCAGTATTGATAAGAGTAGCAGGACCATTGAAATCTTAACGATACCCTATGCCATCCCTGTGCTGGGACTGGCCTGTTTCCTTGGAGGTTTAAGACAAAGCATAAGTGAGTCAGAGCTTCGTGTTCTGTTCTTGGTGCTTTGTGTGCAGTGTTGTAGTGCTACAGCTAGAAAACATGTAATACAACATTTGGAAACAAATATTATTTGTTAAAAGCCAATCTAGCAACCCAACAGTAGAACATCCCAAAAAATCTGAAATTCAGGACTTTCCTTTTCAAAAACAAAACTCTATAATCCTGTCATAATGCAGGAATTCAAAGATGAGCAGACACTTGGTGCAGCAAACATAACCAACCTGTCATGGTGAATGATGAGGGAGATGGCTTCAAACAAAACAGCATTCTTTGCGTTTGAGTGTTGGACCTTCTTGGACTTGGGTGGCTCCTGGGCTTTATTGAGGATGGTCTCCAGGCACTCTGTCAGACGACTTCGGAGCGCTGCATCCTCTGCAACAACAACAGGTAGCTTCTTATAACCCTGAAATTCTTTATTTTAACTCGTCACCATTATTACTTCAACAAACTCTTAGCATAAAGACCTCATTATACATGTACATTTCTAATTATCAACAAGTCAGATCAGTTTGTGTAATGTTGAACTGTAATGCAGAAACATGCCAGACCTCAATGGGAAGTCCATGCTGCTTAGTTTCTGCAGAATGTCTAAGTAAGCATGAGCAATGCTTAAATGTCCCATATGATGAAAATTTACTTTTATTGTGGTTTGTATGTTTTATAAACTTGGAGGTGTAAAAACAACAAAAAAAAAGCTGTGAAGATATTAAGCTGCCGACTACTGCCATTCCTCCCTCAAACTAGACGGCCTCCCAGCTGTACAAGCCAAGACGAACTTTTAGTTGTCATAGAGAAACTGTGTAACCAACAGTTGTGAACTGGAAATGTGCTTAATATCCCCTACCCCCTCATTGCATGATGCTTTCACATGAGCCATTGAGAAAGAGCAACTGCCTCGCAGACTGCCAGACTCATTTCCTGCTAGAGTTGCTTGTGCTAATTTCTTAGTCACAAGCAAAAACACACCAAATGTTCTGCTGCTGGCTGCAAGAAGGAACACAAAGGTACACTCCCAGTATCTGGGGAACTGAAAAGCCAGTGGATTACTATTATTTAGTAAAAATCCTGAGCCTTAGCACAGCTAATGTGGCTAATGTCATCATTAGCTTTGATCATGTCTCTACAAGTCACAGCTCTGTAGACATTGCAAAGCTGAGGGACACTCAGAAAGAGAACAACTGCTATGCTGTAAAATCAACAATATTTGCAAGTCAAATGATCAATCAGAGAGAGAGGTGAATTAATAATTCAGGACCAGTCAAAGCAACATGTTTTGAAGTTTTCTTAATGAAAATGAACTCTTTCTGTCTCAAATTGGCTTTGATGTAACTTGTAGATTGAGGTCTCCTTTAGAATTTGCAGATTTGATGCGATATAAATATCTGGTCCACCTCATTATGTAAACTTTTTAGATGTTTTCTAAACTGTAACGGACAACTGATGTGATCATTAATAGCATATACTGTGTAAAATATGTAAAATGTTATGTGTGTGTAGTGAGTCTGCTTTGTGTACTTGTCCTACATTTGCTTTGACACAATATATAATCTGTAAACTCTTATGTTTAATGCTAAACAAGCGAATGTCAAAAAAGATAGCATTTCAAAGAACTAGTAAAGTCTGTTAATTATCATTTCATTTTTGGTGAGAGCAAAACAATCATCCATTTTCCTGTACCATACCTGGTGGGGGGTAACACTGCAGCAGCCGTAGCAATTTCACAGACAACCATGGTGCAGCAACAAAGTAGTATGTATAGTCCTGCAGGTCAATGGACGCCGACGTCACAATCTGAAAAAATTTGCAAGAACAAAATGATATATAAACAGAAGTTAAAATCTGCTTTTATCTTTGAGAAATGTGTGAGGTATTATTTGAAAGGTACCCACCCTACTCAGTCTGGCCACAGCCAGTGAAATGGATGTTTTGAAGTCATCAGGACTCTTCTGGGCCAGAGTAGTTATCAGGCTGGTGGCTGCTGTTACTACTCCCTGAAAACAAAAGACACACCTTACAACAAAAAAAAGAAAATCCAACTGGTACAATATTTCACCATCCTAAGTGTCTTAGGTGTACAGACCTTGTGTCCGTGCTAACACACATGGGAATCACATGACTGTGGCTACCTCAGTGTAAACACAACAGAGAAAATCCTCTCATAGTCAGTGTCAAATCATATAGTTTCACCATTCTACATTAGGTATACTGTTTGTCACTTTTCCTTGTGAACATAATACATTCTAAAAATCTGCTTCGAATCATTATGTGGTGCAGAAATTGGACATTGTAAGTACAGTCTTACCAAGTGTTGATCATTAAGCAGATGGACCACCCGTGCTGTCCATTCACCCATGGGTACCAGGTCAGGAGACGTCCTGTTGAGTCGTAACAAACATAGTGCTGCACTCTGCTTCACGCTGTCCATGGTGTCCCTGACAGGAACAAGAAAAATACAATGTGAACTGAGGCAATACAAAATATGATCACTGTCACACTTCATGGTTTAATTACTTAAATCATTAAAATACTATGGCTACAAAGAATTACAATTTTAGGTCTAGAGCTGATTTGAATACTCTCATCTTTAAATGATTTTTCCCCAAATGTATTAGCTTCTTATTTTTCAGAAACCCCTCTAATGTAACTACTAGTTTCTAAGACTAAGATGTATCATTAGCAATTGTTCATTAATCACTAAGAATAAAAACTTATCAACATATGATGTTCACAATAATTCAGCAGTGACAGGATGCTACTGTCAGCTGAGAAACATTGTTAAACTGAAGTCCTCCCTCTACATGAAAGACGTGATGACTAGATAACTGCACTAATTTCCCTAAGCCTAGGCTACTGTAACTAACTGCACTTGGCTATTGGTCAGTCCTCACTGTCCTGTCTGTAGCTGGTGCAGAATGCTGCTGTAAGACTTAAACTGGGACCATAAAATATAAAGTATTATACCTGTACATTAGTCCTTGTAAATTTCCCCGCTGTGGGATTAATAAAGGTTTAATCTATCTATCTTATACTGGTTGTTGGTTAAATACAGAATTGATTTTAAGATTGTTTTAATTGTGTATAAAGCCATGCATGGGATGGCACATGGGTACATTTTAAAACTTGTCTGTTTGTACTCTTCCTCAGGGCCTCTTACATCATAAGACTAATTGCTCTTAACTGTTCTAGGATCAAGGCTGGTGGGTAAATGTGATTCCTCTTTCAATCAAATGTTCCTTCTTCACTGATAATTTCTAGAAAAGCGTACATGTTTTCTGTGGTTTTTGGCTGCTCATAATTATCTCGCATCTGATTTCTATATTTAATATTGTCTATATCTAATATATATAAGTCTTTTGTTTTACTGAATTATTTTACAAGTTTAATATTGTCTTGATGATTTTGTGCTGACTACTTCAACTCAGATCTAGAGTCTGTCAAAATGTCTGTCTGCTATTCCCACCTCGTCCCCACCCTCACTCTAAAAGGTCAGATGGCTAACCTCTGTGAGTCTGACTTTTTTTTGTTTTTTTGCCATTTATTTATGGTAAAGAGGAGGTTTTTGGTCCCTACCAAAGTTGTCAAGCGTTTATTCAAAAGGAATCCAAAGGTAATTTTAGATTGTTGGGTTTCTTTGTTTAAAATCTGTAAGGTCTTTACCTCACTATGTGAAGTGCTATGAGATGACACGTGTTGTGAACTGGCGATATATAAATAAAATGTAATTTAAATTTAAATTTATATATTTTTTGTGTCCTGGGCCTGGGATCTTTCTGCATGGAGTTTGCATGTTCTCCCTGTGCATGCGTGGGTTTTCATCGGGTACTCCGGCTTCCTCCCACAGTCCAAAAACATGTTGAAGTTAATTGATTTTAAATTGTCCGTAGGTGTGAATGTGAGTGTGATTGTTTGTCTCTATGTGTAGCCCTGTGATAGACAGGTGACCTGTCCAGGGTGTCTCCTGCCTTCACCCTACGTCAGCTCAGATAGACTCCAGCCTCCCCTTGACCCTAATGAGGATTAAGCGGTGTGTAGATAATGGACGGATATGTTTTGTGTACAAACCCTGCCACCAAGATGCTGGGAATTTCAAAGGCAAAAGCCTCAGCCATTTCTCTGCTGCCCACGTTAGCAATGCAGTGCAGGGCCAGGTTCATGAAGGTTGGATTGCGGCTGGCGAGGTCATTCTTGATGCCATTGTTGATTAGACGGATCAAATCACTGTTAGAGTTTACCAGCACTGAGATGAACAGGTAACCCTGAAAGGAAGCAAAAGAACAGAACACCATCATATGAAGATGAAACATTAGAAGTAAGTCTAGTTATTGGCACTCCCTACACTCTCTCTGATGGGTTTTCACACACACATACACTGGTGAGCCACAGTGTTCTGACAACCAGCCTAATATGCTGCTCTAAGGACTCTACAAGACCTCGAAAGATGCTCTACAGTATCTGGCACCACAACCTTAGCCATGGATCAGACTTGTTGTTCAATCCAGCTCATCTTACAAACCAGGCAATGTGTGCAGTAGGGTAGGGTATTTTTAAAATTCTGATTCTGCTTACCAACTCTGGTTCATAATGATTTCAATTCTGATTCTTTGAGGGACAGGTAGTTACAATCCCTAAAACAGAAACAACTAAAAGAGTGCAATGAAACTTTCTTGATTACTCTGGATTAACTTCAAAGTTGAAACCAGTACCCGATGTCTAACCTGGCTGTGCAGGGTGACAGTGCACATGATTACATTCTTAGCAGAATGTTTCCCAGAGCATAATACCCTCTTCACCAGTTCGTCTTCTTCTCACACACCATCCTGGTGCTATCACTATCTCAGATGAATAGCACACTCACAGTAAAAGAGTACAGGACTGACTGGACCATGGTTGTGGGACACATTCCTCCCATAATCAGGATTCAAATCTTCTGCAACTTGTAGCCCTTCTGTTAGCCCAGACTAGACAGAATACCACTCACTGCTTTTGTACTTCAATGAGCTATGGGCGTCAAACAAGCCTCAGCATTCTGGACATGTTCTGATCAAGATATCAATTCAGTAACTGTCAAACTGGCTCAGGTCTTTACATCTGCCCATTTTATCACTCTCTAAAACATTGACTGCAAACCCTGCTGTCATAATTGTTATCTGTCTCATTTGAGTTTGCACAACATTCTGTTTCATCTGCATATTTGTATGAGAAGTGATCAATAAGCATTCAACCACAGACACAGACTGGCCATAAGGATATACTTACAATTTGCTTCTCTGTGTACTTGTTGGAGCTGAGAAGGTTAACAGCTTCCATGTGCCCAAAGTCGATATCATGGCCCAGCAGGAAGATGAAGAGCAGCTTGCAGACATATTTTTTTTTACTGTAGCCATCTAAAGCCTTGTCTCCTATTCACACATATAAAAAAAAAACAGACACCCATCCACAAGCACACACACACAAAGATGGACATGAAAGTCAACATGGAGGTATCAATGCAAGGATTTCACTGGTCTGATGCAGTCATCTAATTTCAGACAGGCAGTGGAGAAAAGGAGGGGCACAGAAGAATATTTGTTGTACAATCTCAATTTTTATGGTCAAATAGTCCTATGAAGGCTATTCTATGCATATTCAACACCACTCTTGCCCACCATTATGAGAGGTATATTGTATATTTTATTATCATTTTATTTATGGCTGCCTCTGAGTGAAGGTACAGTCCTGCGCAACTCCAGTCTAGACTCTAGACTAAAAAATGCAATTCTTAAAGAAAAAGTCTTCATCACACAACTGTCAAAGATAGTAACAGGCTTGTGATGCGCATAGCATCACTTAGCCAGTCCATCCTAGAGAACACAATGGTCTGGCTGTACCAGACTATCATTGAGCTATAGGTGAAAAAAAAGCTCTGGTTTGGTTGTATTTTCTTAAATCAATCACAGTTGTCATAGATGGAGCTTAAGTGATGGGTGCGGCTTCAGCGTTCCCTCAAAATAGTGATGGGTGGAATTGTTTTGGTGGAACATTTTGCAGACAAGGAGGCTAGCACTGTGATTTAAAAGGACAATCCATCTAAAAAAATAGCAGGGCTGCTTCACTGCACGACACAAATCATTCAGTGTGGAAGGTTGCTGCTCAAAGCTAGCTGCAGATGGCTAAAGGAAAGACCAAGTCACCTGAAATGAGTGGCCAGTGGCAGAATTATATTTGCATTCTACATCCTGTGAGTCACACTATTTCCAATGTAACGTCAAGCACAGTAGATGTAGAAACATTTTTAAGACATATTTATACAAGTTTTATATTTATGCTTCTTCTCTGCTGCATGTGTCTCTGAGCTAACTTCAACAACTGCTTTGTCTAAACCCTCATGTCTTCTAGACTCCATCCGAACTACACTGCTGAAGGATGTCTTACTACTTGTGCTTCCATTTGTACATGCAAAAGACTTGTATTGGTGGAAATGAAGAGTGAAATAGTCAGAGCATCATCTGAAATGTCGTTCCGAGACTGAGTTTCAGAATGATCAGAGGAGTGCAGTGAATGACTTCAGGGTAGCAGTCAAACCGTCTTACTGTATTTTCTCTCTCACTAAGTTTTCTTTTTCTTTATCTAAATGTATGTATTGGCAATGCTCAAATGTTTATTAAGTAAATATACTAAAATGGCACAGTAAAATACAGTTCTAGGATTAAAAAGGCAATGTTAAAGCTCTTCTTAATTTGCTTCATCTTTTCGCCTTAAAAATTACATAAAGAACCAACATAACAATATAAAGTAACATTTAGATGAGCAGTATAGGTAAAAGTAGTAGCACTGTCAAACTTTTCACAATAGCCATCCCTAAAAAAAACGAACAAAACAAAACAGAAAACAGAAATAAATCTGAAAACATCAGCTAGGCCTACAGTGTGTACAGGGAAAATGGAGCATAAGTCAAGTTTTAAAAAATACAGTACACTGCCGTTCAAGAGTTTGGGGTCACTTAGAAACATCTTTACTTTTGAAACAAAAGCAGTTTTTTTCAATGACGATAACATTCAATTAATCAGAAATACAGTCTAGACATTGTTAATGTGGTAAACGACTGTTCTAGCAGGAAACGGCTGATTTTTAATGGAATATCTACATAGGGGAATTTTTGAACAGTTGTGTATATTAGACTGAAAATGAATCTTTTGCTACTTTGAAGATGACTTTGGCTAATAACAATGGGACTGAAACAAATTACATGGGAAACTTTGGTGATCGGTGAAAGCGATAAAAATTTGAAACCAGACTTTCCCATTATTATGTTAAAGGCGAGCATGTTACTGTAAACTACAGCAGGCATAAAGGGTGCTCCCATTTAGAATGACATCAGACCTTGTACATGTTTAAAACTGTCCAGCCCAAGGTCACACGCATGACTGTGTCTCCACTGAACTGTTGGACTGCCCCACAAGACACTAAAACACAACACGAAATTGGTCAGTATGCTCAGAATGCAGCGTTTGTTGTCAAAAGTGAAACCGCTGGACCGCCTATCTTTCCAGCGTTTTAGTTAGTGTGCTTCCATCTGTTTGGAACTTTCATAATTTTTGCACAAAAGATGGAAAAGCCCATGAAAAACAACCACTGCACTAGAAATTTGGTCAGACTTTGGAAAATATGGAAAATATGGTAGAACCAACACAGGGAAAGAATCGTGGGCACTATGAGTAGAGGAGGCAGCTTCATTCTGGAGCAAACTAATTATAGGCAGCAAGCAACAGGTGGCAGAGGAAACAACACCGACGGGGGCTTAATAGACACAAATGCACAGAGAGCAGGGTGGACGCTTTCAAGAGTGCAGACACAGCAAAAAGCATTAAAACGGAAATGAAATGAAAAGGGAAACAGTTGACTTAAGGTCATAAGATTAGTCAGCAAAACCCCCCGAAAAGCAACAGGAAAAGTTGTGTAATGGAAGGCAGAAACTTTGTTTTCTGGATCAAAAATGCTGCGATAATGCCAAAAGACTCTCCATTCCTGAAGATTTGTTCTGTTCACCTACCTTTGAATTTGGAACGGATATTGGCCAGTTCTTTATTTATCCTCTTAATCTCTGCCTCTTTGCTTTTACCTGCAAAAAGATAAGAGATATGCTTGCATGTTATTTGAATGGTCATTTTTCACAAGCTGAAACAACAAACTCTACTTGCTGGACTCCCCACAATGACAGAAAATTCAACCTAGTCATCAATTATGGCAGATACATTTTTCTTAGAAATGCGTAATTTCTTTAAGATCTAATTACTTCATGACAGACCTGAGTGATAAAAGAATAGTGATATGTGTTAGAAACAGACACTTCATCAATAGCAACAAGAAAACTGTTTGACAGTTCAGTGCATTTTATGCAAACTACCATGAAAGCACAAAATGACAAACACAAAGTTCAGCTCCACGAACAAACCACAGTTGTGCTGCCTTCTTTATCGAGCTTGCTTTCCTTATGTGTTCATGGTTTCTTTCATCCCATTTATTTTTGTTGGTTATTTATTTGTGTGTGCGTTTCCATTGTTGTGGTCAGGCTGCACTAAAATTACGAACCAGTGTGACTTGATAAAGTGGTTACATTCAAAGTAAGGTGGTTAAATAAAAAAATAAAATAAATTAAATTAATCTCCTGGTTTCCTTTATTAAAAACAGGCCATTAAAAAATAACGAATAATTATCCAAATCGACAAATTAAATACTTTATCTGGTTACATTTTTCAGCTACACTGTCCATCCCAATTTCAAAACTAAACATCTGAGGAAAGTTTGAGAATATAATCTCATAATTATAAGAAAATGATCTATCATTATGAATGTGCACCACCGTTCAAAAGTTTGGGGTCACCCAGACAATTTCATGTTTTCCATGAAAAGTCACACTTTAATTCATGTGCTAACATAACTGCACAAGGGTTTTCTAATCCTACATCAGCCTTTCGACAAGATTAGCTAACACAATGTACCATTAGAACACAGCAGTGATAGTTGCTGGAAATGTTCCTCTGTACCCCTGTGGAGATATTCTACAAAAATCAGCCGTTTCCAGCTAGAATAGTCATTTACCAAATTAACAATGTCTAGACTGTATTTCTGATTAATTTAATGTCACCTTCATTGGAAAAAAAAGCTTTTTTTGCTTTTTTGTATTTTAAAAAAGGACATTTCTAAGTGACCCCATATTTTTAAACGACAGTGTAGGTGAAGGAACTCATCATGCAGTGGTTGGACTTTTGTTTTTTCTTTCTTTCTTTTTTGTTTATGTTCACTGCATTTTAGTGTTGACTTAACGGAATGCAGAGCACAGATCCAAAGAGAGATTCTCCAGTTCTTGTCTCTTATCAGAATGCAGCAGGATACATGTCTTGCCCAAACATGCATAAATCCCTCCATAACATGTCAACATCAGACTGGGAGTGTCTCACATTTACACCCATTTCACATGATAATTCACCAGTTGAGAGAAGGTGAGAGTACCCGTGTGGACTCAAACATACTTGCCGATTGCTTCAGACAGTGTAGACTAATATTGATTAAAACTGTGGAATGACCTACTGACAAGACAGTGAGAGCTCTGTGTGTACTTGTGACTTTACTCTCCTGTTAAATTACAATGCTTGAGTAATGCTGATATACAACAGTGCAAGAGTGTACACCACTGTGCTGTATTACCATAATACCTGTATTACCATAATACCTACCACCTTTCAATACCTGCATTTTTCTGAGTTTAATGGTAGAGTATTACCTCATACTAACAGTTGAGTAATAGTTTAGAAAGCCCATATTGAGAGTAAAGGATCAAAATCAAAACAAAGATCACTGACACACCAGTTAGCAAACCTTTAATGACTGAAACAAAATTGAGTTCACTTAGTTTTATGTATATGTATCTGTATTACCTACTTAACCTCCTGGCGCCCACATACGTGGATAACACAATTGCGGTTGTCTGCACCATAATACTTAAGTGTGATCAACTGTTCCCACAGACAAAAGGGGCATTCCTGCTTAGGAGCAGCTGCAGTTGTGGGATGTTACAAAAAGGTAAAAACAAAACATAAGGAAATTGTCATGGTTTTTGGATATGTTGCATGTGTTTTTTTTTTTTCATATTTTCTTTTTCCAAATCCATGTTCAGGTGTTGAAACAGGTATGTAAACAATGACAATGAAAAATGCTGAACAGCATTCAGGCCGGGAATATAAGAGACTTGCACTTTGTTACACAATGGTGTCTTGATTGTGGACAGATTTTTTTTTTCCCAAAAAGCTTATTGTTTAACGATAAGATCTGATTATTACATTTATTGGCTACTCCTTACTCCAAATTACTAGAAGAAATTCAAATGCAAGTACAACCAAAGGGTCTTAGGAGTATAATATAGGGAACTAATCATGGAAAGTAAAGCAACCTGAAATGTTAGGAAACTTATTTAGCAACAGCTCCCAGCAGAAATACACGGTAGACTCACTAGTTTCCACATTCGCGTACAATTCCACTTAAACTGGTATTCAGTCCGTGTGATTTATTCGCAGCTTTAATTTATTGGACGTATAAGCTGCAGTTTGGTGACTTTTAAGCTCAGTGAAGGACAGAAAGGTGAGAACTCAGAGAGATGTTCAGCACAGTCTCCCCCTGTCAGGTTAACGTCCAAATCAATACTAGCGGCAGTCTGGGGAAACTGACGCTTTTACTAGAAAATATACAAAATACGTAAATGGTGCTAATAAGTAGTAGCAACATTCCGGACTAGAAAACTGTTCGGCACAGCTGAAACAATACAAACTAATAAACTGGTCCAGTTTGTGTGTTTGCAGTTAGCGGTGCGGTCCACGCCCTTTGACATGACGCTAGCTACTTGGCGCTAGCAGCTAACGTCATTTAGCCAGTACGGACTAGAAGTGTGTGGAGGTTGTCTAATCTCACTCTGAAACGTCAAATTCACCTCAACTGTGGGCAGAAAGAGCAAAGGGCGAACTTTGAGACATGATCTCGAAACCGTGCATCAGATGTGTAACGTTACACCAGCTAACATGTCACTAGCTCCAACTACTGTCTATGAAGGTGATAAACAAACTTACAGTTCCTGATGTCAGAGATGAACACAGCCAGGCCACGCATCCCATCTCCTTTAGACACTGTAGGCATTCTGTTCACTCTCTGCTAATGTAATGTTTTCTCCTCTGTATTTGAAATACCGCAACTATATAAAGTAACTTTGTTTGAAAGTTGTTTTGCTAAACAGCTAGCATGCGCGGTGTAGTGCTGGGAGCCCCGACATATGACGAAGACAGGAACCAGACCGACTGCGGCTGCGCTCCAAACAGCTGGCTGCACCCTGCCCCAGCCCAGAGCAGGGCTGCACCCATTCATGAGGACACACCGAATCCCTGCGCTCCGATGAGTGGTGGTCAAATTGAATCTTGCTAATCAATTGCTAATTGAATCTCAAATAAAACAGTTAAACTGAAACCTAAACCTCCTTTTTTGGTATTATTTTTTTCATTGATGTCTCTTGTAATTGTGGGAATTTTTTATTATTATTATACATGGGCTGCACAGTGACGTAGTGGTTAGCACTTTCGCCTTGCAGCAAGAAGATCCCCGGTTCAAATCCTGGGGTGGACCTGGGATCTTTCTGCATGGAGTTTGCATGTTCTCCCTGTGCATGCGTGGGTTTTCTCTGGGCACTCCGGCTTCCTCCCACAGTCCAAAAATATCCATCCATCCATTCTCTATACACCGCTTTATTCTCACTAGGGTTGCAGGGGAGCTGGAGCCTATCTCAGCTGACTCGGGCGAAGGCAGGGGACACCCTGGACAGGTCGCCAGTCTGTCGCAGGGCTACATATACAGACGAACAATCACTCACACCTACAGGCAATTTAGAGTGATCAATTAACCTCAGCATATTTTTGGACTGTGGGAGGAAGCCGGAGTACTCGGAGAAAACCCATGCATGCACAGGGAGAACATGCAAACTCCATGCAGAAAGATCCCAGGCCCACCCCAGGATTTAAACCGGGGATCTTCTTGCTGCAAGGCGAAAGTGCAAACCACTACGTCACTGTCCAGCCCAGTCCAAAAAATATGCTGAGTTTAATTGATCACTCTAAATTGTCCGTAGGTGTGAATGTGAGTGTGACTGTTTGTCTGTGTATGTAGCCCTGTGACAGACTGGCGACCTGTCCAGGGTGTCCCCTGCCTTCGCCCGAGTCAGCTGGGATAGACTTCAGCACCCCCCACGACCCTAGTGAGGATAAAGCGGTGTACAAAGAATGGATGGATGGACTCCGGCTTCCTCCCACAAGAGGAAATATGCTGAGGTTAATAGAATAGAATAGAAAGCCTTTATTGTCATTGTATAACGAGTATACAATGAAATTGGGAGCGCTGCTCCATTTGGTGCTTAGAAAATACATACAATAAAAATACAATACAATAAAGAATAATTAAAAATAGAATAAAATACAGTAAAAATACAATAAAATACAATGGGAAAGAGCGGCAATTGTAGAAAAACAAGAGCTTTAGATTGCACATACATGATAAAGTGACTTTGAGAGATTCATTGGGAAATATTGCATGTGTAGCGTGTGTTCCCAGTGATGATATTGCTAATTTTGTGTTCATGTTTTCTTGTTGTTCAGAGCACTGATCGCTCTGGGGAAGAAACTGTTCCTGAGTCTATTTGTTTTTGTTTTATGCGCTCTGCAGCGCCGACCAGAGGGCAGAAGGTTGAACAGATTGTGACTGGGGTGGGATGGGTCCTTGATAATGTTTTTTGCTCTGCTGAGATAGCGAGAGCTGGCAATATTGTCCAGGGAGGGGAGGGGGCAGCCAGTGATCTTCTGGGTGGCATTGATCACTCTCTGCAGCGCCCTCCTGTTGGCTGCAGTGCACCCAGCATACCACACTGTGATGCAGTACACCAGGATGCTATCAATGGTGGTTCGATAGAAGGTCCTGAGCACTCTCAGGAAGTGGAGTCACTGCTGGGCCTTCTTCACCACTGCCGTGGTGTTAACAGTCCAGGAGAGGTCGTCAGAGATGTGAACACCAGGAAGTTTGAATGAGTGGACCCTTTCGATGCAGACCCCGTTGATGAGGGTCCACTCATCATCTAAATTGCCCATAGGTGTGAGTGTGATTGTTTGTCTATATATGTAGCCCTGTGACAGACTGGTGACCTGTCTAGGGTGTCCCCTGACTTCGCCCGAGTCGGCTGAGATAGGCTCCAGTACCCCCTGCAACCCTAGTGAGGATAAAGCGGTGTATAGAGAATGGATGGATGGATTATTATACATGGAACATGTATCTCACGGCCTATGAGCATAATCTTTTGATTGACATCATCAGTCCTAAAGAAAGGGTAGACCAAAGCTATGGCAATTAGCTTTGAAGTACAGCATGCAATTTTTGTGTTTGGTGGTAGTAATACTATCATAATTATCCTCATCATTTGAAATCTGTTCCCAAAACAGTTTTAAATATAGAATTATTCATAACTTTTGTTTGTTTCTTGTCTTTAATTTTTTACACGTCACAGTGTGTCTTAAAAACTGCCATTGGGGTTCTGTAAAAACAAAATAAAAGAAACACAACATTATTTTTCATATTTTCATAAAATTGTCAGCCTTGATTGAATGTCTCACTCTACCTCATGCAACCCTGTTATGGATATTATCAGGATAAGACAAATTGTTTTTTACTTTTTTTTCCATCAGTAAGTTTGTCCTCTTGGTCAGCAGCAACATCTAGATAAATATCTAGCTTCTACTTCTGAGAAAAAGCTAACATAGCATGGATTAGCAACCATGTTACTGTGATTAGAGTAGGGTTAGCAAACAACAAATAAAGCCTGTAATAAAAATTGTACCACTGATGTGTAAGCTGATCCAATTAATCCTTTGATATATTATTACCTATTATTGATGAATATGTAGCAGAAAATTGTAAAAGAGAAGCTTAACTTTATTTCTGCCCTAGCGCTTGAAGGAGGCGGTCACACTTTTCCTCTCTCCGTCTCTATCTGTGTTCTTCTCCCAACACCCTCATGTTTCTGCTTGCTGCACTTTTGTCTCGTCTCGTCTGACTTGGAGCGATCTCTTGGCACTGGACCTTCGAAACACCGATCATGGAATTGATTAGCTGGTTTCTCAATGTGATTGACAAGATTGTCGGGACAAAAAGCACAGGCTTTGGGGAGCCTACCTGCCCGGATGGGAGTTTCGCCTATGGTATGTGATCAACGCCTGGGGAAGGGGATCATGTGCCTCGCACCCCTATCCCTGGAGGATGTGGAAGATGTTTATATATTTGGATTTATGATGACAGGTCTGCTGATAATTGGCTTGATTGCGGGCTGAACTTCTGGAGAATTAGGAGGACCGCAGAGAAAAACCACGTCCAAACTCTGCTGATCCTTGCAAACGATCGGATCAAGGCTGCTGGTGACCGGAATGACGAACTCAAATGTAAGATGGACAATTTGCTTGGTGTGACTGTTGATTTGAGTCGCAAAGTGGATGCCATCAAGGTGCGGATCACAGCTGCTGAGGTCTAAGATGTTGAGAGCAGCCAGGGGGAATGTGAAATTGCTCCTCTCCCTGCCTAAACAAAAAGGATACTGATAACATTCCGGCACCCCTGGAACAATAACAAACTCCTCTGGAAGTTTTTCATGGCCATGAGATAGCTCTCCTAAACCCTCCCCACTTTCCCAAGGACACCTGTTGATTTCTGGACCGGTCCATCCGAGGACATCTCCATGGCAACCTGCTGTGTTATCGTGCTTCCACCTGCGAACTGAGACACCGGGGGTCTGGGACGGAAGGAGATTGGCTACGAAATACCTCCATACCAAAGCTTCCCACTCGCGATGCATGGTGGGCGGAAATCCCGGGTGCAGCAGCGGCATAGGAGTCTGACTGTTGTGCTGAGCCACCCTCCCATTACCCCCCATCCTATCCTTATCCCATCTGACCTTGTCTAACGTCATGCTTTGACTGTTGCGGGTTTGTTTTTTTCAGGTTCCTTCTCAAATTGAATTTTCCAACTTGGAGGTTTCATTTGGTAATAATGAACCTTTTTTTTTCATTTACCCTCTGCTATTCCTTCCCCGATTCCAAATGTTTGTTTTTCCTTTTCCTCAACACAGGCGCGCTCCCAGCGGTGCTGCAGCCCCAGCTTGCCATTGGCAGGGCAGATCAAATGAAATTTCATTGTATATGAAAGTGTGCAGTGACAATAAAGGTCTGATTGATTGACTGATTGATTAACTTTTCAAAAAAAAATTGAAGTCCAGAAGTCCTCCAATTCTGGAATGGCCTATGAACAGTCAGTATCGCCACAAAACTTCTGGTAACTTATGGTAATGAGACTCACGCTGGGTGAAAGGACAAAACTGTCAACATTTTTATGTCTAAACTGTTCATGTAAACTAGAATTTGTGAGGAGACGAGGATAACTGCATTTTATTCATAATTTTTGGGTCATTAAGGAAAATTCTGGATCTTCCAAAAATTTATAAAGCTTTTAAAACCTCAAAGTACCAACTTAGACTAATAATATCCAAAGCCTTGTGACTTGTTTAGAATTTGAATTAATAAAATCTGCAAGGCTCACAGTGACTTGATGGTTATCACTTTCACCTTGCAGTTATAGGATCCCCAGTTCACATCCTGGCCTGGACCTGGGAGCTTTCATGTTCTCCCTGTGCCTGCATGGGTTTTCTCCAGGTTCTCTGCCTTCCTCCCACAGTCCATAAACATGCTCAGGTTAATTGGCAATTCTACAGTCTCTGTAGGTGTGATTGTCTGTATATGTAGCCCTGTAATAGACTGGTGACCTGTCCCTGCCTTATCCCTAGGTCAACTGGGATAGACTCCAGCCCCTCCACAACCCTAATGAAGATTAAGCGGTATATAGATGATGGACGGATGTAAAATCTACCAGAACTCCAGGGTTCCAGAGATTGCTGGATTTCGGCAGTAGTCCAGCCGACTTCCCATCTTTTACAAAAAGGGACTTAACACAGTGTTCCAAGGATGTCGTACAAACAATACAACAAATCGCCACTAAAAGTCACAGCTCACCATTCCCAATCAAGCTGCGCATTTTAATATCAATTGTATGGGTTGTCAGAAAGCTGTAAGTTGAGTTACGTGGCGAAACTTATTCAGGAAAAATCTGTAGGAATAAGCCTGAGGAACAGTAAGTGTGCTTCAATGCTTATACACGGGAACATGTAAGAAGAATCCAGATCAGATCATCTCTGAGCAGTACTGGACAACCCAGATGACTTCTGCCTTAACTTTTCTCTTCACTCTGTACCAGTTTTTCAACAAATTGCTGCCTCTTGAAACAGCCAAACCCATCAAAAGAACTTATAGTAACCTACATACACACGACAGAACACCTGACATAAGCAAACTGAACCTGAAGATAAAGGATCACCATGTCACTTTCAATCATCATTGGGTTTTATTTCATTTGTCAGGGTAAGAGCACTTTAATGACATTTTCAGTAAGTTACTACATTACTGGGTGTTACGAGCTACATGTCTTATTGTCACATTTTCCTTTTATGTAAAGATCACGAAAGGAAAAGACAAGACCACCTGATTAGTTATTTGTAAAATACATTTAATCCCTTTATACTTGGGCAAACCAAAGTCTACATGAGTAGAAGGGTTAAGATTGAAGTGGCAGTGGGTCTTGAGTGGCAGTTTCCCAATTCAAAAGACAGCAATATGAACAACACTGTCAAGGAAACAGTTAGTAGTCCCTCAGTACTGGACTGATGCGTGTCGTCATGCATGACTTGAATGATTTAGGGAGCAATTAGCTGATTTGTCGAAGGGTTTAGCTTCCTCTCAGCTGGCACTGCCACTAAATCTTCCACCCTTTCTATCCAGACTCCCTTGATGACGTACCACACAGATATCACAATACAAAGAGAAAAAAGGCATTCGAGTACATTATTTTTCTACAACCTTCATTATTTTCATTAGTACAATACATGAGAGCTGTACGACACTTTAACTGTTTCTCAGTTTAAGTGTGAGTTGTAAACAAGGCAAGGTCTTAATTGGTTGACAAAAGCTAAGGTTATATGGAAGGTTACACACAATGCAATGATTTAATGTGAGTGTTGATGTGTGATGAGTTAGTGCTGTGCAGTTACGTGTATCAGTGGCGGCTGGATTTAGTATGACCAGAATCAGAACAGAGGCCAAATGGAACAATAAAACCCCACTGGACCCGTTGTGACCCTGCATGATGAACAATTATTACATGAAAGGTGATGAAAGTTAATAGGCTGTGAAACTGGAGGAACAGTACAACAACAATGACATAACCACGTCAGATAAGACAGAACTAGACTCAACCAGACAGGGCAGCCTAGATTCAGAACACTAAACCAAAGCTCTGTCTCCTATTCATTTGCTAAAGGCTGCAATTCTGTCTTACTTCAGCAGAAAAACAATTCCCTACAGAGTCGAGCAACTATGGACAATTGGCTTGATACGAGTACAGTCAACACGTTTGTATGAAAAAGCACATGATTAATACATGGATGCATAAATGACCACTACATTTACAGTTAAAGGCATACATACATATATCTGAATGAAATTTATCCGATTTGGGAAAGATGATCCTAAAATAAGTGCACAGACATAAAAGTTTTGGACACCTGATGAACAGCAACAAAATAAAAATAAAAAAGTAAAAATATTTTTTTAAAAATAACCACATAGAGTCAGACATCAGGTCGATGACTTTGGTTCCAGCTTCCAGATTAACTGGTTCAATTCCAGCAGACATCACACAGCGAAATGAATGTGAACCAAAACAATATAAGACAAGAAAGAGTGTTTGTGTGTGTCGCTATGCAGTGAGGCCAACCCCAGTGCTTCACTAGTGCTGGTCATACTCATCTGGTTCAATCTGGAGCAAGTCTAATGAGCAGGGAATACAGGAAAATACTGGAGAAAGATCTCATGTTATATAATATCCATGCTCAGGCAGACATAAAGCACTGTCAACATATATTTATATACAGTTTATACATAAAACAGTGAAATAACATCCATAAAACCAAGAATATAAGGGCAGGTTCATAGGCAAAAAGCAGTAAACAACTAATCAATCACTAAAGGATTACAGCACCTTGACTGGTGAATGTAATTGATGTGTGATACAATATCTACATATCATGTAAGGATAGCTCTGGTCTAATATGCATAACAGTATCTGTGACTAACAAAAATCCATCGACAGTGTGATAAAAATGCTCAATGGAGGAAGGTTTACACTGTCTTAAAGAGCTGACTAAATCCAGCAAGCACTTATATATGTGACATTTCCTGGTTATAAAAGAAAAAAAAGGGAGATGGTGTGATCATTGTTCCTTTCTTATCAAGTCTCCTGGCAGCCCGTTGCTTCAGTACACAGGGCTGTTTCGGATCCCGCAGCACAACACCATGCTGAAAATCATCTCAAAGATCTGGGAGTAGTAACATGAAAAAAGTGATGATTAGAAATGCTGTTTTTCCTCAAACATTTCATGTCACAGAGGCAGTCTTGTCATGTTTGTAATGCAGTTAAACTAATAGGAGGATTATCATCCGTGAAATGCCTTTACCTCCAAAAAGCAATAACTTCAATACACCTTGTTTATTTAACCCTCTCAACTCCAAGTAGGTTGTGGGCATTTTTTCTCAGTATTTACTGCTATATAAAGTCCTGCACCTCTATGGAAACAGCACAGCCATAGCTAGAAGGACAGACAACTCAGAAAATGGTTTGTGTACAGTATGGCACAGCTGCCATCACTGACATAAAAAAAAACAAAAAAACAACTAGTTATATTTCTTTGACTATTTAATTTACAAAATGAAAACTACCTGGATCAATATGGAATACATTTTGTGTGCCCATAGGTGGTACAAATACTGGAGAAAAAAAATGGTTGTGCTAGTTTTAGCCATGTCTGGACTGTTTCCATAGAGATGCTGGACTTTATATCGCAGTGAAAACTATGAACAAATGCCCAGAACCTATTTGGAGTTCAGAGGGTTTACCAAACAAGCCCAGCAAAGAACAGACCAACACCAAAAACTAAAGGTTTTTCAACACCTTACATTAAATGGTGTCCAAAGACAAGTACCATGTTTTCCGCACTATAAGGCGCACTTAAAAGCCTTTAACCCGTTAAACTTCAGTGTACCGCTGGCGGTACACCTACTAATTTGCATGGGAATTTAAAGAATGTCCGAAGGCTGCAAACGCGATTATACGAACACTATACACCCATAGAAAGCTTAGATTCTCATGAATCCGCCGGTATAAACCACTTTCAGATGTGATTACCACAGCGGGTAATATAAACACATTTGTCCGACAAACAACGAATATCCATCCATCCGTTCTCTATACACGGCTTTAACGTACACAGTGCGACTCACATTTCTGGGTTCATTATTACACACAGATGAAAATATTCCACAAAAAACGGCCATAATCCAACCTTTTACATCCAGACGACACAAGCCAGTAAAATATTTTGTCCAAAACATGTCCTGAAGTCGGTATATAATCCACGAATCGGTCGTTTTCAAGGAAATGCACCTCGCGATGCGCGTCCAATATTCCCTGTACTTCTTGTCATATTTTTTATTTACAAATAGAATATTAGCGATTTTTTTGTACTGAAAATGGCTGGAATTGACTGAAGCTTAAAGGGTTAATTTTCTCAAAAATTGATGGTGCACCTTTTAACCCGGTGTGTCTTATATGTGTTCCAAAACCTGACTGTCGGATCATTTCCCGCTGACATAGGGACGTAATACGTACACTACACACGCTGGCAGCAATAAACCTATTAGAGAACATTACATAAAGCTACGTACAGTACTGACTATTGTCCGAGCTCTGGCGAAAGCCGGCATTATTGCTGAACAGCCACCCCGCAACGAAACTGACTCCGACAATGACGAGAGTGAACCCGGCATGTTTGATGTCGGAATTGCCCAGCTGTTCAATTCAGATACAGAAGATGAGGACTTTGATGGATTTGTGACAAAAGATTGATAAAAAAAAATAATGCGAGTGTATTTTTAAATACGTAGTAGAATAAATTTCAACCAAACTCACTGTTTTGCTTCCGTTTCCTTGTTTTAGCATGCGCCCAACAATATGGTGCGCCTTATATATGGCTTAAGTACAGAAATAAACCCCGTAATCAAGACTGCGCCTTACAATCCGATGCGCCTTATGGTGCAGAAAATAGGGTAGCTTCTTAAGCTAGTAATAAGTGAAATTTACACTATGACAACTGCAGCAATCCTCCAGACTAACTTTATCACAGCTAGCACTGGTGTGAACAACTTTTTCTTTAGTCGCACTGTAACTTCACAGGCAAAACACATCACTTGCTGAACATTTGCAGGCTGCAGTGAATGCTGCTTGGTAGCTGCTGTTATCAGGCAGGTGTGTGACAAAAAATTATTTTAAAAAGAGCAATCTAGGGCGTCCTAACATCAGACTACTTTCAGATGAAACTGAGTGATTATTTTCTACATGCGGTCTTTTCCTCATGTAGGTGCCCTTTGCATTTCACAAGAAGACCTAATTTATAAGTGTAAATACTGCAGTACACCAAAGTTATAAAAAGTACTACTTTCCATCACTGTTGTTTACACAACTGCCTGTGCCAGTTAGAACGACACCAATAGCTTCATGATCATCATGTCCTCGCACAATGTGAACACTTGAAATTGTAACTCACACACTGTCAAAAAAATATCACAAATGTGACCATTTTGGTCACAGTCTGGAGATCTGAAAAGGACACAAATGTTACCAACGCTTTGTGTACCTAATGGCTATTAAATAATTCGATAAATAAAGTTACATATAAGCTATCTATTCCTGCTTTACAAACTAAACTTGCGTCATGTGCAACTGAAATATACTGTGAAACAAGCAGTAAAGTCTTTTTTCTGTAAAATACTGTGAGGATAACAATACTGTTACAAACACTGCATTGTAACTTTTTTGGCAAGTGGTGCAGCTGAACCAGCCTAATTTTTTGAATGTATACAAAGTTATAGGTTGTATTTATAATCACTGATTCATTTAATTGACAATGTGAGTATGCTTGTTTGTTTCCATGTGTAGTCCTGTCAGTTCCTGAAGCGTGTCATGTCTTACCATAATAACTGCAACCACCAGAGCAACGATACCAATCCAGTAAATCTTGTCTGAGAACATTTCCTTGATCCTGTTGTGGCAACTCTGTGAAGGAAAACCAACAAAACATTGTCTTCATTTCCAGTATGCTGATGTTGACTCAGTCTGAAATGAGGGTTTACAGTGTATTTTCCATTGATCATGACTAAACACTTTCCCTAACTTGAACCAAACGGGTTTCATTATTAAACTATGACCAAACCGTAATAGTGATCAAACACGGAGATATTGTTCATGAGAAACAGACAGTGAAAGGGTAAACGGATGTGAGAAATGAATGGGAAATGGCAGTAAACTACAGTGTTTCCATTTTATGTGGGTGTGTTGGCAGCATTTAGTACAAATAATAAGAGAAAGGCTTCTGAACTGAGTGTGTTGGCACTGGTGAGCTAAAGTAGCCAACACTGCACAGACCAGTCACTGGAATAGCTGCATCAACACCAAATCCACACACATACACATGCATGTTTTTAGTATTGTTCTCAGCCTCTGCAATGACATAGTTTTAGCAAAAGTAAAAATGATCACACACACACACACACACACATATTAGTTTAGGATAAAGACTGAAAGCAAGGGAACTTTGCTCATGAACATGTTATATCTTCATTATATTATGTTGTGATGTTGGGGTTAGGGTGCTGTAGCTATTTCTGTCGAACAATAGCCAGGAGTAGTTACTTGTTTGTATCATAAAACAGGCAGACATGCATGAGAGTGACTCACAGCAAGAATTTGAGTTAGTGTATTACACCGCTCAACTGCTCTTTCATAAATGCATAACCTACACCTAAATGGAACAGATGTGTGTTATTAGCGCTAGCTTTGATAAAACAACATGTCTGCTGGTCAGTGATCACTCTATCATCACTGCCAATACGTCATGTGTATATGGTTTACATCTACTGTACTTTTAGGATCCTCTAGTTGGTTCCAAATGTACAATTTCATGTATTTCAGAACTATTTACTTCCTGTTAAAATGTCAGCCATATTTAATTCTTCTTCTCTTGGCAGATGAACTGCAATGCAACTCAACAGGGTTCTACAGCCATGGCCATAAGTTTGGACACAGCATGACTTCCTATGTCTGTTTTGATGTCTATTACAGAACATACCTAATATTTTTTGACAGCACCAGTTTAATTTGTCAACAAATCAACAAGGGATATAATATTATCAATAAATTCCAACAATTGGAACAACTTTGTTCCCAAAACATAATATTAGAAGAAAATAAAAAAATGCAGTACTTTCACAACCGAATTTGGTAAGAATAACAAAATGACACCAAACTCTTTTGATGTTTTTTTTAAAATATGAAACTTAATATAGTTCTCAGGAGTTGTGTACTGTATTGTAAGTGACAATTTTGTGGTATTTTCTAAGATTCACAAGCGTCATGGTACTTGTGTCCAAACTTATGGCCATGGCTGTAACGGAAAGGTTAGGATTAAAAAAAAAGCCTTCCAAAAACAATGTTGAGAAGGTCTGATTTGTCTTCTATATTCACTCAGAAATGTGACTCAGCTACAGTCGAAGCACAACTTGATGCACCAAAGTTGTGATTGAACTACTGATATGGAAAATGACACTTACAATTGAAAATCCTTGGCTGGGGCAGATGTCCGTCAGACCAAGCCTGTCTGTGAATTGCGTCAGAATAGAAGACCCCTCGCCTTTTCCACAGCAGTTCAGCTGAAACACAAAGACAACACAGTGATAACTCTGTAAAGATGTACTAATGAGACAATTCCACTTCCTGCCATGTGTTTCTACAGTAGCAGATCGTTGAGCCACACTTCCTATAGTGGCAGAGTCCACTACTACAAACCCTCGCCAGTCTCTTGTCTCTGTCAACCATTCACAAACTGTGCTGGAGACAATGAAAACAGCTCCCTCCTACCTGAACTCTCTCATTCAGCTCAACACTCCCTCTCGCTCACTACGCTCGGCCAACAAAAGGCTCCTGATACAACCACCACAACAGGACCGGTCAATAGCTAGCTATTTCCCCGGTGGTGGAACTTTAAGAAAAGGCTAAAACCCAGCTCTACACTCAACAACTTTGCAATTGACAGAATTCGAAAGAAAAATCCTATTACGTCTGCACTGCCTGTAGACATCACGGTCCCATTATCACACTTGAACTTGTTTTATGGCACTTGATGTCTTCTGCTGCTATGCTAAAAATGTCATTAACGATGCATAAGGTTCTATCTTTACATTTTGCAGCTACAGGTTGAGAACAAGCACCTGCCACTGAAATGCTTTCGGTCTTCTAAGTCTACAACTCAATGTTCAGAGTTTTGGCAACTTGTAACTTCAGTAACTTTCAAAAGTGAGCATAAAAAGGTAATCTGAAAGACTTTAGAACTCCTGTTATCAGAACAGAAGGACAGATGTCTGAAGATACTGGATCTGTATTCAGCACACTTCTAATTGTGGTGACATTTGTGAACTGCACTTCCTGAGGATATGGGTCACTTGAGCACCTGCTGCTCTGCTGTGAGCTCACAGATTCCTCAAAGGTCTTTATTATTTGCTTCTACACAATAGGACAGTGAAGAGGGGATGTGTCTATGAAACAGTCTCTTCTACCTTTCACCTTCTAAAACATAAATAACATATTTTACAGTGTATGTTCATACCGTCTCATGGAAGACTTTGAGTACAGAGGCGACAGCAATCTTTTGGTTCTGGTCAGTGAGGGTCGGTGACACCGCCTTGTCATAGACGGAGTCATAGAAGTTCATCATCTCCTTTGAAACCTGAAAAAGGAACAACATGTTTCTATGGGCTCATTCTCAAAAGTCAAAGCTGAAAAGTATATCAGTTTAACTGACATTCAGAAGAAAGCTATGTGGTATTCAAACTCAAGATGTAAAAAAATCAAAAGTTCTGTTACTGTGGGCATCACATTGGAGGAAATCTGGTATGTGTCTGCAAGACTATCAGCTGTCAGAGCAAACACAGCAGCAATGAGGACAGGTAAATGATTTGAGACAAAAGCTGAAACAGGTTCAGCTTTTCTTTGGTTGTAACCCTCTACAATGGAACCCCACTGAGACAGCAATCAACCCCCCCCCCCCCCCCCCCCGAGTTAAACTACTTCATTTTTAAATGCAACTGTCAGTCAAAACATGATCTATGCCAGGACTTGGTGGCATTAAAACAAATTGATGAGAAAAACTTGTGAAGCAGAACTTATAAACTGGAATTCACTGGTGTCATGTTGCCACACTTCATATTCTCTGCAGAGGAGTACCCGCTTCTGCTGTTTATTTAATACCATTACATAGCAAACTTGTATTAACCCAAAAATCATTTTGCCAACACCTACATCTACTTAGCATCAGAAAAAAAATAACATGAACAAATATAGGTCCTAACTTCAGGCACTGATTTGATAAAACCTATCAAATTGTGTCATTTCACCTCAATTTACCAAATTTTAAAAAAGTTTACACCTGACCATCTCATATTTGTCAAATTATTTTCTGTGCATATGTTAGCAAATGAACATGTAAAACCTTTGGTCGCAGGTGTAACTTTTTGAGTTGGAAAGTCTAAAAGAAGGGTGGGGTCTTGTTTTTGCACCAATCTGTGAAGCAATGTTTGAAGTGCCTTAACTTCAGCAATAAGAAAAGGTCTTTGCTGGTACAACCTGCTTTTATAGAACAATACAAACTTGTTTTATGATGGCGCAAATTTAGTCATAACAATTCCACCTTTTTTCTATTCCAATATTCCACCAACCATAAAACCTTTCTCTCTCCTTTTTGCTTTCCTGTGATTAGCACCAATAGGAGCTGTAAAAATGGAGAGTATGGCGTCAGCCAGAAGCATTCTTTGATTTTTTTTTTGAATAACGTTTTTTGTATTTATGGCCAGCATTTGAACATGCATTAAGGAGGTATGACGATGAAGCTACTCCAATAATGTTCCAGATGAAAGAGTTACATAACACTGTTACTGGACTAAAATAAAAATTAAGGTCTTCCAACTCATAGTGCTTCAAACTATTTTATAAATAGTGGTACCATGAGCAACCACATCCATGCCTATTATCTATGTGTCAAAGATATACTTTTAACTTGTGTGTGATATTTTTATTAAGATCTGTTGTCATTATAGCAAAGAGTTAGTCACATAGAAATACTGTGTTGAGAACACTGTAATAATAAATGGTGTACCTTTGTCAGCATTAAATTCCCGTTTTAAAGTACTTCATGCCCAATTATTTGTAGGGCTGGACCCGAATATCCCGAATATCCGAATATTCGTTCGCTACGGCACTATCCGGATATTAACTTGGTATCTGAATATTGCCCCCCCCCCCCCCCAGGCGGAAAGAATATGCAGCGTTACGGTCTTCCCTCCGCCTTCTGCCCACATCGGCTCATCTCGTCCTGTGATCACATAAACACATACACATATGTCTATAACATATACACATATGTCGATGTGATCGCCCCCTCCTCCCCCCAGACGAAAATATTCGGAGCTCCTCTCTTCGCTGCGCCTTCGTCCCATTTTGGCTCATTCCGCCGTGTTCTTCGGCTCATTTCGGCTCCTCCATTCCTGTTTGTAAACACCACCCGAATGGCCGGGTGGCTGCCAACTCTGAAGTCACGCTTCACTTCGTTGCATAAACACAAGACTGAAGACCGGTGTTTGGGAATTCTTCAGTTTAACTAAAGACTAAACGAGGGCAAAATGTGGACCTGGGAGACCAGACGAACGGATCCGACTATTCGGGCCGTCTCCGCTGCCGCTGCCGCACAAAGCACACGAACGGATCCGAATATTTGGACCGTCTCCGCCGCCCCTGGTCGGACGTTACGGGGCGGAACGAATATCCGGATATTCGTCTTTCATAGGGTCCGAATATTCGGAGGCCAGAAACCACTATTCGGGCCAGCCCTAATTATTTGAAGAGAATGGGTTTCCCAGTTCACTGCCTCTTTTTCCACAATATTGATACCCAAGTTGTGTCCATGTGAATTGATTTTACTGGATATTCCAAAAGATGCTGGGGCCATACCGTTCAGGTGTATATTTTGTGAATATCTGTCATTTGGCAAAATGGCTTCAGCCGAGGAAGTTCTGAGAACATGTGCTGTTTGTGATAAACTTGCCAAAATGTGACCATGCAATGTGGTCCATATATGATCACAGTAACTGAGTGATATTTAATTAATTTAGGAACCATTTTTCTAGTTGATTTCACTTTGCATAATGTTGTAAACATAACCATGAGAAAAAGGTTTTGTAGTTGGTGGAATATCGGAATACAAAAAAAAATTGGAAATTAGTTGACCAAATTTACACCATCATTTAACTGGTTTGTATTACTTTATCAAAACAGGGCTGTACCTTTGAAAACCATATGTATATATCAACATGCAAAATTTCAGTACTCCAGCTACATTATTTCTCAAGTTATAGTGCTTCAAACATTGCGCCACAAATTGGCGCGAAGGAAGCAGCATAAAAACTGGCATGACCCCACCCCTCTTTTAGAATTTACTAATTCAAAAACTAATTTGAGCTTTGACCCCTGAATTTACTCATGGTCAACTCAAATATTCACCCATTTTTTAAAAAATCTGTCAAACTGAAGATGGTGAGGTGTGGGACATTCAGTGAATTGAGAAGGAATGACACTTAGATGTCCATTTCAAGCTCTAGTATATGTCTGCAATCTTACAGTGTCTTTGTGCATGTAGCCCCAGATGCCAGCTGCAACTTCACATGCGAACAGAATGACCAGGCAGGCAAAGAACTGCAAAACATAGAAGAAATCCACTCATTAAAATAAAAACAGCTCTGAAGTGCAAAACTCTGCGGAGAACCTTTAAATGGGACTGTGACTCACCGTTCCCAGTAGACACTGGGACTCCTGTATGGCACCATAGCACCCAAGGAAACCGACAACCATCATCACTGCGCCAACTGCAATCAGAATGTGGACACCTGTGGACAGACAGACAGTATAGATTGACTAATGTCTGTGGAGGACCACAAGTATTGACAGCAGTGTGGGAGAAGTGCTGCAGGGACCTGGCACACTGCCAGAGTTATTATCCATCTGACAAGCACTTGATGTAAAGAGCTACTACAGGAACAGAAACCACTAAAAGTCTCTGAAACCTCTGTGGTTTGGAAGAATAGCTTAACTCCATCTGAATGTATACAGTAACGTCTGATGAACAGTAGATGGCACAATTTTGTTTTCACGGCTGCAGAATGAAGTGAGTCATGTTCCAGTTATGTTGTTTTATATTTGCTTATACAAAGCTACTGCTCCATAATTCAACACATTATCCTTCATCCATGAAACAGGTTCTACATTTTATTCTCTCCTCACTGCTCCTGTTAAGACCTCTGTGCATTTCCTGTGGTTTGCTTTCAGCTGCACACTTGCTGGGAGGTGGAGGGGGTTGCAGCATTCCAAGAAAGATGGGTGAATATACTCTTCTGTCTCATCAGGAAACAGTCACAGAAGTACTATGCAGGCCTTTATTGGGGCCCTCTCCTTCTAAATCAATATATTTAATGGTCGCATTACTTCTGGATTAACAAGTATGTCTGTACTTCTGTTATTTTAACCAATATGGTATTCAACAAACCCCAGTTATGTAGGCACACATAACTGAAATATTTGGCTAGCTATTTGTTCTAAATGCTGACATGTTGACCAGGTACATGTTTAAGATGTTTTAGTAGCCTGTCCACTCTGGACAAAAGTTGCTGCAAAGCAGCAACATCCCAGCTCCCCAAACCAACCGGCAGACGATCCAAGACTCAATCTATAAACACAATCCAGCAGCTGCTTGTCTTCAGACATTCACTATATAACTGTACATTACAGCTTTAGAGAAAAATGTCTTTAGTCATGATTGCAATTCTTTTCCTCTATAAAAATGTTACTTGTGCCTGTTAATACTCAGATCAGAGGAATATTTTTTTCTCCCTTTAACTTAAAACAACATGAGTAGTTCTTTATTTAAAGATAGGTCTGATAAGCCCTATTGTTGTCCCAGTAATGTGTATCTGGGGAAGCTGCTGTCCAGTTCACATTAAGAGCAGTGTATGACGATGACAAAGTGGAAGGCAACTAACGGGAAGCTTTAACAGCTGAATATTTAAGGTTTCCATTCCTGGAAGAGGATTCAATTCAAATACATCCCAACTATTTGTGAACTCAGAGGGGATATTCCTCTGACTCAGACTATTTTCGTGACGTGCTACTGTCAGTTCCTGGTAATGAGTGAAATTAACGTAGGTCAGGTACATCTATGGAATGTCCTCATAAATTCTACAGTGTGTCACACTGATGCCATTTCAACTTTTTGGGGAGTTGATATGAAACTGGGAGTCTCATCTTACATGACCCAGTGGTAGATGCAGTAACATTCTCAGTAATTGAATGACTATAGTTTACGGCTCAATGGGGAAAGTGAGTCAAATAATAACTTCCTGATAACGTTCAAGTCATAACCTTCCTTCAAATAAGAACTTCCTGAACCCACCAGTCTCAGACAATTGCCGTTTTTACAGATACCTCTGTGAATGTAGGTACCACAAATCCACAACAGGTGAAAGAGCTTGTGCCCCGTTTAAATGACTCGGGTCATCTGTGAATCATACACAAATTAAATGGTACTCATTGATCTTCTGTCTAGAAGTCAATATAATTATTTGTCAGTATTGAGGTAAATGCTTTCTATTTTAAGAATTTTCTCACTCCCACAGTGCATGAAAATTGTGATTTGCTCATTTAGAAAACTGAAGAGAGATCACCGAATTGTGAAGATCTGTGAGTGATTCAGAGCACAGGTCAGATAATTCCAGAAATGGCATCTCCGCAATAACTGGGACTGCAGTGTAATGTGTCCAGAATAATTTGAACACCATCCATGTAACATCAGCAAAATGTGTTCCATTATCCATTCTGCTTGGTTTTAGTGACCAGCTAATGCAACAGTATGAGAGTGCATTTTACAAAGTACAGTCCCACTGGTATTTATAATTTTTTCCAGCAGCAGTGTTAGCTTTAGAAAAGTTTCCGCACATTTTGCCTCAGGCTTGGTGTCATCGCCAACCATGCAGCATGGCTCCCTAGTTTTCTGCATTTTCAAATTTCACAAGGAACAACAGCTCAGGTTATTGGCGGGACAGTAACCCGAAATTGATGTTTAGAATATCCTTTGTACAACCGCCTTTATTTTTCACTTCTAAATGAATCTGAGAAATCTGTAGCTTTACTTAAAATCTGTCTGATCATCTGACTGGTCATGCTTTTCCTCCATCAAATTTCTTTTCAATGGTGTTGCTGTTTTCAAATACATAACTGAGAATGATGCATGTGTTTTCTGGTAAAAAGGTCAGTATTTCTAACCAATAGCTGGAAACCATTCTCGAAATAGTTGCCAACTTTGTCACAAAAGCTGATATGGTTGTGTAATCTTTCTTCCTCAGAAATCTGATCTATCTGGAAAGAAATATTACTAAACAGGTACTGAGACGTTGAGTTTGAGTTACATTAAAGGTTTTTTTTTTTTTATTTATAGTTCAATATCCAAGTTTTACAAGAATTTTTTTTTAACAGATTGCTTATCTTTGATTAAGATAACTTCTTCTACCTCCAAGTTTGTACGGTTCTGAAAACAGATCTCAGTGATACGTACAGAAGTATAAAGTGTATATGTGTTCATAGTGAGTTTATATAGGCGAGAGAGGGGTCACTGGGTAATAATGTCTGTGAGTGAGTAGGGGGAAAGAAAGAAGAGAAGCAGATGTAGGAAAAAAGGGGGCAGACAGAGAGAAGAGGGGAAGGACTAAGGGAAAAATAAGGAGACCCAAGGCGGCTTGAGCATTAACCACAACCAGATGGGGAAGTAATGTGGAGCGACAGTGGAAAGAAAGTGAGCAAAGTGAAGGGAAAGAAAGTCTCACAGAGGAGGGAGGAGGAGGGGTGGGGCTGGTGAAGAGCAGGAGGAGGAGGAGGGAAGGCCAGTGAGGAATTTTTTCCTAAACCGACAAGGTTTTTTTCTCCCCTTCTTGGGACTGAGAGGGAGGCTTTATGTAATGGGGAGGATGCAATCACTGAGGTTGCTCCAGAGAAAGTCCCCAAACAGCTCCTCTCTGATGAGGAAGCCTTTTTTCTTTAAGCAACCACAACTATGCAGCCGTAGAAGTTGACAAAACACTGATCCACATCCCCTCCACTTTTTCTTTATTTCACACATAGGCAGGAGACGTTTTCTCACATTTAGTTCTGGATTATAGCAATTCTGTATTTTCCTATCATCCTACTTTGCCTGTATCTTCATCCTTACATGGAAGATGACTCAGGTTGTTTACACATAAGGGAGGAAATGAGTCGGGTAATGTCACAGTTGCTAATTTCATGTGGGAGAGGAGAGCAAGCCTCTACCAGAGTCATATGATGCCCTGTGAGTCCTCTGTTAGTCCTGGTCACAAGTAGCTGGCAATCTGAGTGAGGCCGAGCCACGCCTAATTCATTGGAACATGCACTCAGCGAGCACTTTAGAAACACCACACTAATGGTGGGGAAGACCTCCTTTTGCTCTCTAAACAGCCTCAGTTGTTGAAGGCATGAATTCCACAAGATGCTGGAAACATTCCTTTGACATTCTCCTCCATGTAGACATGATTGCATTACATAATTTCTGCTCGCTTGACAGCCGAGCAATCATGCTGCGGATATCCCATTGTACCACATCCCAAAGGTGTTCTACTGGCTTCACTGCAGAGGCCACTGAAGTACTGAGAATTAATTTTCATGTTTATGAAATCAGTTTTAGATGACGTAAAAGATGCCCATGGCGAGCATACTGTGGTATTAAGTGGATTTAGAACAAAGACTGACTGACCCAAGGGGCCCAAAGTGAGGCATGTGCAATGCCTGGTGAATGTATTTCACACCAGTTTAATATTTTTACACCCAAGTTAGTGAGGATCTGTATGTCCAGTGCTTTACTGCTGCTATGCTGCCTGGACATTGTTCAGTAGAAGTTAAAACAATAAGTCAAACCACTAATGATTTAATGAACAGAAAATTAATCTGCAACAATTCAGAATTGATTAATTAACTATATTACTGTGTTGTGTAAGCATAGTACACTTGTGGTTAGAGTGGTTATCAATGGGTAAGTTAAAGAATTACGGTGGCATTTGAACTGAAAACAAACCTTAAAACAGCTTTCAGGCAATGGTTAAAGATGATCTTTTTACATAGCTGGAGGGAACATGTAGGAGCAAGACCAAGGCCCCCCCTTTTTTTAGATATGTAAGATAGGGGAAGTGAGATAAAGCAAAGACTTGCACAACATCTATTTAAAAAAAAAAAAAGAAGAAAGCTAGTGAGTCACCTGGAATCGTGACAGTCCATGTCTGAGGCTGGCATGTCTATAATGAAGCGACTCCGATCACAGCTTAACAGAGTGCCGTGACTCAAAATCATTAATTAGACCCTCCAGAAAAACGTGATTATGCGATCGCATGAATTCCCGCATTAATCACCAAAATGCCGCTGATTATGCGGGGGTCAATGATTTCCCAAAAGGCCTCATAATCCCCGCAAAACAACGCATAATTCCCACAAGAATCTCACATTTCCACAAAAAAAAGAGAAATATGCGGATCCCGCTTGATTTCACAAATTTCTGCATAAAATGAGAAAACTATAACCAATATAAATGGAGTTGTGAGTGAGTTTTTATGTGACGCCTGGCCTGACGTCATCAGTTCGCGCATTTACACACACACACTAGAAGCACAAGCTGATGCGGAGCGCGGCGCCAGTGTTGCCAATTTAGCGACTTTCTCGCTAAATCTAGCAACTTTCCAAAGCGTCCTAGTGACTTTTTTTGGTCAAAAGCGACTAGGGACAAATCTAGCGACTTTTTCTGCCATTTTGGAGACCGACAGGAAAACTCGGATCATTCTGCAGTTACTGTCCTCAACGAGCAGCAGGTGCTGCTGTGAGCTTCTCCCCCTCCCAAAGCACAGGCTGTCAGTCCAGTAACCCTGCAGCAGTCCCAGTGTCTGATGAGAGGACACGTCACTCCGCAGCCAGACGGCAGGTGAATCGCACATGCGCATATTTGCATATTTCACAACTATTTGCATACTTTGCAACTTTCCGCAATTTCCTTGCATAAAATGGCATAAAAAAAAAAACACGCATATTTATTCACATAATCAAGGATTTTAGATCGCATAATCAAGGATTTTTGCCCGCGTTCTTCTGGAGGGTCTAATTAATGCTGTCACCTCAGCACTTATTCAATTGAAGTAACAGTTTTGTGGATTCTGTAATAAGCTAATTTTCACAATGTAATCTTGCATAAATGAATTGTTTTATATGACACATTCAGAAACACTGGATGTTACCAGAGCATCTCAAAACAACTCCTCCCTTATTTTACACTTTATTGACAGCCATTAGCCAAGGCTAGCATGCTAAAATATGTTGAATGGCCATACAGGCTGTCGTCACCTCCGATAACATTATTTTCATATCACCTGTCTATTCCACACTGTGTGACTTTCTCACACACACTGCGTCTAGCGAAAGACAGAGCTGCTGAACCTTTTAAGAACATAAAAGAAATAAATATCTTAACCTTCCAGATCTTTAAAGACTAAAGTAAGTCAACTTGTTCTGGCCATGAATACTTTATGAACAGTCATCATAGCATATATCACTTCCCTGTTATTCACTGCAGCACACGGAAAGATGAAATATCGCCGACATATTCTATTAAATACTATTAATGGAGGTGATATGCCAGTACTCATTTCAAGATATGACCATAGGCTTCTACTGATACAGTGACACACAAGAAGGAAATGTATTTGTTTAAGATAGGCATCACTGAAGAGGTCTCTTCACTGACCAGTATAGTAGAAAGCAAACCTGCTTTATTTGGCTTTGACATTAATTCCCCCGTCATTCAAACTGATCAAATAAAGCTGCCAGGAGACGCTAAATATTAATGTGTCTTTTTAAATTGTCTGAACAATCTAACATGGATATTAGGCTTGTACTGATTAGCAATTAGATCAACTATTGACAATTGAAAACACAATGCCACTTGTTCAGATATTAAATACACTGTTGTTGCAGTGAAATTTCAACCACATCGATCTGTTCTAAGGCTTCTTTTTTTTTTCTTTACATACAAGACGATTTAAAGGTTTGCCTTTTCTTCTCGCTTTACCTTTCCGCATCGATGTTCTGAATGTCACGTAAATTAATGCCAGCTCTCATATACAGTGTTTGCGCAAGTGGAAAAATGCAAATAATCGTAAATCCTACAAACACCAAAACAGATTTTCCATAAAACCTAGACAGTATGAAGGTAGACAGAGACAGACAACAAAGAACCAGATGAAATACATACTGAAGTAGAAGGTGCTGGGGGCTTGGGCTTCATCTAATTTAAGCTCCAGCAGGCTGCTGATCTTGTGGTCATGTCTCAGCCACAGGGCCACACCCAGGATTACACCTCCTGCCACCTGTAAAACACAATGCATGCAGTTTCATCAGAAAATTGAATTTCATTAGGTACATGCACTACATTGTGCTTCTGACATTTGTATCTGTATGTACATTTTTTGGGCATATAGAGAGTTTATATGAAAAGAAGTCATTGTTATGCATATAGCCCAATATCACAAATCTTCTTCAAACGGCTTTTTATGTGTTCAGCATACAACTGATTGTGTTCTTAGAGCTTCAATTTAGGAAAAAAAAAACAGCCCAACAACTCTTTCACAAACAAACTAGACCAGCCCTCAGTAGATGGCAGAACCACGCCCAGACCTCTAACTCCACAACTGAGCAGGGGACCTTAGACCGATCTGCAGTGCAAAGTTTGATTATCCTGACTTCAGCACTTACAGAGATATCTGAACAGACATACATACATACTTACCCAGCCAGCCAGATACCGAAGCGAATGCAGTAACCCCGCTGACGTATACGTCAGGCGTGGTAAATAATGACAGAACCTTCAGAAAGAGCACTCAACAGATGTGTGTAAAGAAAACCACAGTAAAGGACGCAGTAGATTTACAGTACAAAGAGAACAATAAAACGATAAGTTTTAGCAAACATAGAATTTAATGGAAGTTTTTATAATTTTATGATGTTTGCCATCACAACATTATGCGTGTGTTTAATGTTTGGATTTTCATCATATACCAAGCAGCAGGACTACATGAAGCCCACTAAGGGTCAGAGTGGGAAATTTTTGTCTTTACTATTTTTGTGTTTCAGTAAGTTCTCCTCATCTACTTAATCTACTTTGATCCATATGAACAATTGGTGTGTTAGCTCAGACTCTTAAAATGCTGCCAACTAAGGGAAACACTCTGCAGATAAAACAGAAAGGAAAAATAATGTGACACTTCATGTAATGCACAGAGTGCTCATTACTCATTTTAAATGGCCATAGCTGCAGCCACCAGCTGTGCACAGCAGCAGCTACTCTGGCTGTGACATGGTTACTATTTGGACTTCAGCTGCATTTCTGTTTAAAACTCAGCTGGGTTAGATGTATCAAGCTGCCCTGTAAGTAGCGCCACAGGAGCTGAAGAGTACAGTAGCTTCAATAACATGTTCAGCCAATTCTGTAATAGATATCTGTCATTTTTGAACAGATAACTTGAATGACTCTATATTAATAGAATTAATGATTCCAGGACGAGTCTTATACCTTGCAACGCTTGAAAAGACACACAAAATAGTTATTTTCTTTGGAAGGAATTCAGATCTGTGTAGGGCTGCAACTAACGACGCGTCGACTAATCGTCTGAGCACGATACGTCATCAAAAGCGGAAGTGAGCACGCACTGCAACAGAAGTGCAACATTCCTAAATCCTAGCCGCCACTCCTCCAAATTTCTTTCTTTCTTTTTAATTGTCGCAAATTCACCACCGCCGCGTGTCTCCACCTTCACAGCAGAATCCTGTGCTGTGTCTGGTACTCGTGAGTACTAATGTAAACTAGGGCTGGACCCGAATATCCCGAATATCCAAATATTCGTTTGCTATGGCACTATCTGGATATTAATTTGGTATCCGAATATTCGCCCCCCCCGGACGTTACCGGGCGGACAGAATATGCTGCGTTACTGTCTTTCCTCCGCCTTCGGCCCACATCGGCACTTACCAGCTCTTCTCGTCTTGTGATCACATAAACATATACACATATGTCTATGTGATCGCCCCCTCCTCCCCCCAGACGAAAAAATTCGGAGGTCGTCTCTTCCCTGCGCCTTCGGCCCACTTCGGCTCATCCATTCATGTTTGTAAACACCAACCAAATGGCCGGGTGGCTGCCGACTCTGAAGTCACGCTTCACTTCGTTGCATAAACACACTATTCGGGCCGTCTCTGTCTCTGCCACAAGCCGCCGCTGCGCCGCACCAACCCCCCGACCCCCCCGACCCCCCCGACCCCCCCCCCCATCCCGAGCTTGTTCAAATTTTTATTTTTTTAAATTTATACATTCAGCCTTTAAAAAGCTATTTTCAACTGGCCATTCAATAAATAGATTGTAAAAGTAAAATCTGCAGTCAAATGCCATTTGTTTACTTCACCACAGCTCCCAGAAAGCTTGCTGCCGCTGCTGAAAAAAATCCTAGAGGAAACACTGCTTCATGCAGACAATACATGACACTGCCGACCGAGTATACATTTTTGGTTATCATTATCCCTCATACAGCCAAAATAATTCCACACAGCTGACGCTACACTTCTTTTGCAACCAAATCTTCCTTTTCCGTGTTTCGTTCCCGTTTGTTGCCTCTTTTGCAGTGCACATCTGGAGCCTGCTTGTCAACAAACTGTGTCTTTTAAGCAAAGATTTTTCAAGAAATCCCTGTGTATCCAAGAAAGCTATAATTGCACATTTTATCTCACCATCATAATGATGCATTTATGGTTTCCAATTTCAGAAGCGCTCTGCCAAAGCTCACAAGTGTGATTACTCTTCACTCGAGCTGATGCAGACGATGCTTGATGTTACAAGTGCAACAAGTCATTTGCATGTAAGAGGGGAAACCCAGTTAATCTGTTGAAACATCCAGCAAAAATACAGTCACAAAACCAAACAGAAAAATACACATCATGGCTATTCAGAAATGTAGAGCAGAGGGAATTTAGAGATTTCTGGGCTGCAAGCAAATTCTGTCTTGCTCTTATTTGAATTTTTCCCTAACTGAATATTGGTGTTAATAGAAATAGAAAATAGACATCAGCGGTTATGTTAAATATAGCCCTGTACTGTCAGGAAAAAGTCCTTCATTTAATTTTTACTTCAAAGTGAAGAGTGACAGTTTTCATCAGTACAATGTACTTTAATTTACTTAATATCTGCTCGAGATGGAGCTTTTCATTCTCACACAATGCTTTATAGTTTTAATGAAACACATTGTATAATAACTGATTACAAAAGAAAGAAAGACGGAAGAAAGAAAGTCTGCTCATTATCTTGTTACATCTTGTTTGATCCAGTCAAAAACAGTTATGTTCAGTTAGTCAAATTAAGATGTGTAAGCAGACAACTTTGTTGCTAAATTTGATTAATTTCAGATTCAATATAAAGGGCGTTTGACATTTTTTATTTCTTACAAAAGCCACAGTAAATAATTACTCTGCCAAGGAACGCGGCAGAGTTATGTGACGATCGGTGTTGGTTTGTCTGTCTGTCTGTCTGATCGCAACATTACTCAAAAACAGACTAGCAGATTTGGATGGAATTTTCAGGAAAGGTCAGAAATGACGCGAGGACCATCTAATTAGATTTTGTTAGTGATGTGGCCAATAGTCTGGATCCACAGATTCATTAAAGATTTCTGCATCATTGCGAGATAGCGTCACTGTGACTATGACAACAAGTCAACACTACGTCAGCTGCCTGCTGACGATCACATGATTGTGATCCTACTACAAATCGAACACTGCGGACCATAATTTGTTTAAAGATTTCATCCATCGGAAATCATACAGCAACTGAGCAGCTTTGGCGGACTTCTGCACTCTGAGGGCTTTTCTTGTTATATTATACATTGCAAAATATATTAAGAACCTTCCAGATCTTTAAGGACTAAAGTAAGTCAACTTATTCTGGCCATGAATAGTTAATGCAGACCCATCATAGCATATATCACTTCCCTGCTGTTCACTGCAGCACAGGGAGAGATAATATATCACTGGCATAGTCTATTAAATACCATTAATGGAAGCGATATGCCAATACTGGTTTCGAAATATGACGATAGGTCTCTAATGATACAGTGACACAAGAAAAAAATGTATTTAAGATAGGCATCACTGAAGAGGTCTCTTTCACTGATAAATGTAGCACTATTCACTATTCCATTGTAAGACTTTTTTACATACAAGAAGGCCTAAATGTTTGCCTTTTCTTCACACTTTACCTTTCTGCTTCACATTCACCAGTTAGATGCAGTTTATTTAATGCTAAATAGTTATGTGGATGGCATCAGTTATTCTTGCAATAGGGATTTTTTTTTTTACAGAAGACTCAAGAGCATCACCTCTGCCTCTATATTCTATTCTCTCTGTACTGTGTGAAGGACACCTGGGTTGTGGATACTTAGTTCAAAAGTCATTGGGACATTTTGTGCTGACATTTTGGAAAATATTGTTTGTACCAAGAATTAGATGTGGTTTGAAGGGTGATAAAGGAGGTATTGTAGTTAGCCTAGTTTACAAGTCAGGAAGAGGGGAGACACTAGTCTGGCCCTCCATTTAGAGCTGCAACCAGGTTCCAACCTATTTTCATTGTCCATTGATCTGTCAGATTTTTGATGAACTGATTAGTTGCTTGATGGATAAAATGCAAGAAAATGTTGAAAAAAGTCGACCGTTGTTTCCAAAAGCTGAAAATCCACAATCTAGGGTTAGGGTTCCCTCTTCTCGTTGATTTAATTTCGTCGTTTCTGTGAATGCTCCATAGGCATGTTGTGTATCGGCCTACTCTTGTATTTGAGCCTAAAATGCTGTCAATAATTTCCACCGCAGCCTCCACAATTCAAAGAAGAAAGATGTAGAAAAATATGTGCAATAAAAAAATTAAATAAAATACCCCCCAATCACCGAGATGCAGATTCGCACGGGACTAGTATTATCCCAGGACGTTGGGGTTTGGCAAAATATAGTAGGTAATTTACAGGGGAATAATTACTTTACCAATTACCGACACGTCGCATTCGCACAGGATTAAGATCACTGACCTCCTCCACAGTTATTACAAATTAGCAGAGGTCCCCAGGTAATACTAATCTCGTGCGAATAGGGAAAAAGGGAATAGAGGGAAAAAGGCAACAGAAGCCTGTGATAGTCTTTACTTGACAAAAAAATTCAGTCATTTAATCAATTGTGAATCGATTGTGCCCGCCATGATTCCACTAAACACTTTTCTGGGGGAATACGAGCAAAATATGAAATAGGAATTTTTTACTGAAAATTACTGCTGGTGGTTTTCACTGACACAAGCCTTACCAAGCCTTTGTCATACTTCAAGACAAAGAACATGTGGCTAAGAGAATATCTAAATTGTATTTCAGAAATTCTTCATATCCCTTGACTTTCTGCACACCTCTACAGTGTTGTAGATTTTGATTTGTCTCTTATCTGATAAGATTTCACATGTGGCAAACAGAAAAGATTGGAGACAGTTTAAAAGGCATGCATGCAAGATCCTTAAAATTCACTGTACAGGACAAAAAAGCATGTAAAGGGTGACAACATCATGCTTTAGGGCTGTTTATCAGCACCAGGGTCAAGGACACTTGTCAGAATTGGGGAACACATAAATACAGCCAAATGCAGAGCAGTCCTTGAAAACCTGCTCCGCAGTGCAGCAACTTCAGATTGGGGAAACTTTTCAGCATGACAATGACTCGAAGCATACAGCCACAACAATGCTGGCGTGGCTTCAGAACAAGACTGTCACTGTCCTTGAGTGGTCCAGCCATAGCAACATGTGCAGAGACCTGCAGATGGCAGTCCATAGACACTTCCCATCCAATCTGACAGAGCTTGAGAGCATCTGCCAGAAAAATTGGGATAAACTGTCCAAATCCAGAGATGTGTAAAGAGTCATAGAGACTCAAAGAAGTAATTGGTGACAACAAATTTCTACAAAGTACTGTACTAATTGTCTGAATCCCTTGTGACTTTAACATTTGAATTCCTAAAAACGCATTTCCATGTTGTCACTATGAGTTACTGAGGGTATACTGATGTGGCACATTGCCAATTAATTAACAAATAAGTATAAAATCTACAACACAATAAAATGTGCAAAAGGTGAAGGAGTCTGTGGAGTGTTGGTAAATGCTATTGTGATGTCAGCGCCCATGTCAACCACAGTTCCAGAACCTGAGTTGAATTTGTGAAAAAAAAAAGCTTCCAAAGGCCAAAGCTTACACCTGCTGCAGGCTTCATTCACAATATGGTCTAAAAATTACTTAATTTATGGATTTCCAAGAAAACAACAAGGCAACATATTTCTGTTGGTGCTATTTGGAAAGGCAGACAATGGTAGACAGCATTTAATGTAGTTTGTATGTTTGGATCTTTTACAGCAACACAATCTTTGCTGTTATTTCTCATCTTTACATTTGGGTTGTTCAGGGCAATTCGTCCCATAATCAGTAACACGTTCTTGGCTCCAGTTACTGGTCAGCTGCTGTTAGTGCTACAGTCTTAGACAACGCCAGCAACAGCAGAGTCTAATTTAGTTCGGTGTAAAAGTCCTGCTGTTCTGCAGTTGATGGAATTGATTTTTGAACTGCAACGTCGTCTGATGGCGAAGACGAAGACTGTGCTGTGAATTCAACAGTAGTAGCTGGTATGTGGCTGTACTATATTCACCATGTCCATGTTGTACTTGTTGTGCAATACACAGACCAAACCTTTTAACTTTGTTAAGAAGTTAAATAGAAACTTGGATTTCTTTTTATTTAAGCATTTAGATTACTTTAAAAATGTGTAAAATAGTTGACAGACTAATCAAAAGAAAAATAGTTGTCAGTGGCCTCCCTACATTTCAGAGGTAACAAGGTTCACAATCTGACAGCAACTGACTGGCTGGCCCACAAAACAGCATCTGAGGGGAAAACATTCACGGAAGCACGAGCGGAAGATACAAAGGTTTGTATAATCTAGATATTGTCTGTAAATGTACCACTGTAAGTCATAAACCAGTTGGGATTTGAATGTCTGCTGGACTACAAGTATAGCATGTGTCCTAAAAAAGGTCCTGCAGCAACAGACAGCAGAAGCCAAATGATGCGTTTTCTGAACTAGGAGATTTAGTAGAACCTTGAAATGAACCATTAACTTGAAAATGAGCAAAACATGTCGCATTTTAAACCAGCTGACACTAGTTTCCATGAACAGATTTTAACCAAAACAGCCTCACCCACCCCTACTCCCTCTCCATTCTCCTTCTCTGTTATTGAGGCCCATTCCAGAGCGAAAGCAAGCTGCTGCCTAGCAACCAGATCAACACCATAACTGGCAAGAGTGCAGAAATTCGACACACGCAGCTACAGCACCGCCACAGAACTACTTAGGGCTGGGCTGTGATCTCTCAGAATTTCCTAAGACGTGCTGTTTGACCGGCCACTTTGTAAATCACAGTGTTCACAGTCATTCCAGACAGGCGATCTCTGGGAGAAAACTAGGAGGACACTGTTAGTTTAACAGCTGATTGTTTAAAAAGTTGTGCTACAAGTGAAATAAAAGAGCTACAAACATAAGTACAATGTCTGGCTTCACTCTCACCTCACAGCATGCAAGATGTGGATATAAAAGGTCAGACTGATAGTTTGGGAAATGTACACGGAATAGCAGACGCCCCTCATCTAACCAAACTGTGAGTGAGTGTGTCTGAGTGAGTGAGAGGGTGATTGAGTGGGTGAGAAAGTGAGTGAGAGAAAAAGAGGAAGAGAGAAAGAATACAGTTTTTTATAATTGTGTAATATGACCGTGATCAGCACAACACAGCTACACCTACAGACACGTCAGGTAATGAGTCCTCACAGCCCCAGGTTAGCGGCACAGAACGGTACAACTCTGACACACACTCACCTGCCTGTGCTTTTGTATTAGCCAGCATTAAACCGATTAATCACAAGTCCACAAGATGCTACTTGAACTATAAAGCCCCTTTCAGACATGCGCTCCATTCAGTTAATCTGACACCAGTGTAATGTGTTGGTTTCATGTGTGAATGTGCAGCTTGGTTACATTTCTGTAAAAGTCGTGCTGGTAATGTTTCTAAGTCTGACCTAGTAACACTTCTGTAAAACTTCCAACACAGCACAAGTCTGAACTGAACCATCACATTAATGGACAGACATGCACAAGCAGTGGTACTTTGAGTTGTGTGAAGTGATTTAGGGAAGGATTCTTTCCACATTTCAGCACCAATATTCAACCACAGACATCACACAGAGCTTTGTACACACACTTTGCTCTACAATTTTAAATCTATTAGACAACAAGATTAAAAGTATAAACAAATCTTTACTGCGATGAAAACGAACACTGAAAGCCTAAAGATCAATGACACTCTCCAAGAATGAATGAGTATTTTCTCCAGAATAAGCTAACAGCAGCTTTTGTCCAGCCAATTAGAACTACTGTCTAAGTTTCACACCTGCAGCATAAAGATCCATAAGTGTCTCTCCACAAAGACAGAGCTAGAAATAAATTCTTAGAATTAATATAATATAAATGCTATCAAATCCAGTAACAATTTGGATCACACTGAATTGAAGAGGTCTCACAGTAAACCTTGTGGTGTGGTCCTAACACTTCTGGGCTACAACACATACCTGTACATGTCTTAGTGATAATAAAAGTAATAATTTTCTCACCCAAGTGAGTGCTTTCTCTAACTAGAAAAGCACTCAGAGAGTGCAGACCTCCGCAAAGGATAGAGAGGAAAACAGCAAACCCATGCAGTAAAGGATCATGAGCTGGAATCGAACCTGCGTCTCTGTCACAGTTCTGTTTACGAATCACCTTCTTAACCACTTGAACTTTCTGGACACCTTGCTGTGATTTGTTGGATGACATACTAACCTATGACGTTTTTGTCATATTTTGGACCACATACTAAAACATACTAAAAGATTCAAAGTGATCCAGAATCCAGGATCCTTTCCAGATTGCCACCAAAATTAAATCAGCTCTTCCTCTTACCATAGTCTACATCCCCTGAAAATTTCATCTGAGTCTGCCCAGGCGTGATTTTCCTGTTAGTTTTGTTGTCCCCATTAAGGGAGCACAATATACATTTTTATGCTTCTTTAAAGCTGATAACTTCAGAGGAACTCTATCAGCCAGATCAAGTTAAACCTCCTATGTTCCTTTATTAAGGATCACCAACCTGGAAGAGAGTGTTTGTATCTTCTACAGGTATTTGACAGATATTGAGACTGTGATATGAGTGATGATTTTAGTAGGAACAGCGTTTTTGGTATTCCTTTTCCACAGAAAAAAGGAGGAATTGTTGTTGCAGTCTATACCAAACAAGTTCCCGTATGTCTAGGCAAAATCTGATTCATGTATAATAGTATGTCCGTCCTGGGTAAGACATTAAACTGCAACCAAATAGAATGAATAGGTCTTGTGCAGGACTAGTAAGTCCCATGCTAATGCCTACAAAATATGCACAGGTGACTGCTATTCTTCACCCTATGTCTAGTGGGTCAGGTCGGCGCCATAAAACCGAGATTCCCCAGATATCTGGAGTTAGGGACTCCACATATGGACAAATAGGCAGCTGTGAGACAGCAATACAGGTTTATCTCACCCAGGGCCACCAGTGGATTGAGAAAGGATGGCAGGTGAACGATTTCATAAAGTACAACAGCTGGCACACATCGCCTAAATTAGCCTAGTATTGCAGGTTATAGTAGTTCTAGGGGCCTGCTACAACTAATAGCCTCTTAGTACACACCATGATGATGATAATAGTATGTTGTGACTGTTGTGACTACATCAACAAGTTGCCTGAAATCTGGATATTGTACAAAACATATTTTTTAATCTTTTGTCAGGAAATCAAAATTGGGAAAAATAATGGCATACAGTACTTACAAACTACACTAGAAGTTGGGGTACCTGTATAGCTCAATGGGTTAACCAGGTGAACCACGTATGGTCTCTGACGCAGACTCTGACCCTTTGCTGCATGTCTTCCCCACACTCTTTTCCCCCATTTCCTATCTCTCTCTCACTTTGACTATCAAATAAAACCGAAAATAGACAAAAATAAAAGCTACACTAGAAGTTGTCTTAGGTTGCTAGCTCATAGGCACATACTGGGGCTAACATACAATACAGCAGGCAGACCATGAGCACCACTTTCAGTAACTAAAAATATTTTTGGCAGATGCCAACAAGGCATTCTCGAACAATCTGTTGCTCAGTCAGTCACTATATTTGCTGTCACACATTCCACACCAAGAAAACTGTCTACACAGATGGACCGGCATCATCAGGTTTACTACTACTTGCTCTTCCCAAAGAGTGCATACCTACTGGTGGTGGTGGTGGTGCAGGCGGATCAGGCTCCCTCTGTGCCAAACCCAACCAAGACTACCATGATGAAAGTTTAAATGTGTTGCAAGACAGGAAAAACAGTTTCAACAGTTCGGACTGACTGATGACTCGAAAGGCACAAGTGAAAGAAGAAATTAGGCTGAAACTTACTTCAAATACATTTCAGTGTCAGACAGAGCAGCTCAAGTTTCCCTGCCAGCTCTCCCACCAGCATCTATTTCTGCCTGCTGCTGAAGTGGGATAGAGAATGTTGGCCATGCTGGAGGTGGGGGTTGGGGTCTTGTCTGCAGTTCACACAAGACTCCTACCACACCATGCCACACCCACACTACAGTGAGTCACACATCCCACAACACATTATACTCCCATTTCTGTTTGGTCATCATTACAACTAATTTGAAGATTAGAAGAATTACATTCTCCTCAGTGAGTTTCTTACAATGAACAGTCTACAAATCCTACAGTCCTACAAAGACAAGCTGCTTTCTCCCTGTCCTCAGATTATTTTACACCACAACTTGCCACTTCTTTCTTACCAAAGCTTTTCGTACTTATTCAAACTGACACAACCTACTGAAGAACAGTATGTCATATAGTTACATCAACCAGAATCTAATGAGGTCTGAACAAGAATCTGGTGGCAGTTGTTGGGCTGTGTGTTTGGCCAATGTCTGAGCAAATCACAGTCACACAGTCCAGATTAAGGCAAGATGGAGGGTTTTTACTGTTACACTCTACTGATAGACTTTATTCTAATAAAAAAAATATGGTTGTTTATATAGTCATTGATATTTAATATAACTGAAGGAAAGGAACCCTAATGTTAGTAAGAGAGAAATGAGAGTTAGGAAAACAACAGAAAAAGAAACAAAACAGAATGTCTTTTCTTTAATTCTAAGGCCCAGCTTATACTGAAATATCAAGAAACACGTGAAGTGACCACCACTTCTGGATGGTTCTGATTATCTGAACATTATTTAATTTTATTTATATAGCATCAGTTCACATCATAATTAATCTCAGGGCACTTCATATAATAAGGTCAAGACCTTATATTATCGAGGGAAAACCCATAAAATCCAAAAAAATCTAATCCACAAAAAAGCACTGTTGTGGATACCAGCGTAGCGCAATGAAACCATCTCATGTCTAAAAAAACATAACAAACATCAATGCAACGCATGCAGAACATCCTGTTCAAAGCCAACATCAGCTGACATAAAATAAATACCAGGAATTGCCCAGTAAAGTTTCTAGGGTCAATATCGATAATTGCTAAACGATTTTTGGAAACAATATACATTGAATGTCATATATTACCAGAATGGGATAGCAGGGAACCTGTAACTCATATCTCAGCTTCTTCATCAATAACAACTGCTGTAACTGAATATGTAAAACAGAAATGTGGTAGTGATATTAAAGTGTCACATGACGCCAAAATGCTCATCTCTGTTTATTGTTAGATAGATTAACTGAGGTTCTCTCCTTTTCTTGCACGTCTGTCTGCTGTTTCACTTTTTCTTATTTTTTCTCTCTTCTATTGCCCATTATTACATTATTCCAAAGCATTATTAGTTTTTTCTAGAAACTGTTTCAGAGTAATCTGTGGCTGTCTCCTAACCAGGCGTAAACTAACCGTGACGTCACCCGTTGGTTTCAACGCCGAGAAAATGAAGCCCAGATTTTGCTACTTCCTGGTCGCCGTTTTGGATTTTTTGGAGCCAGTGACGTAAAAAGCGTCATCAAACAGACTGGAGCAACTCGGGGTAGGATTGGCTGAGGACTCTCTTATCCCGCCACATTTTACTGCAGAGGCTTCTGTTGCTGTCTATCAAGTATAGCCACGCCCCCTTGCTCCGTCAACTTTAACGATTTATTTAAAATTCAGTAGTGATTTATTTTAAGATCGGCCACCTGATCTCTCATTTTGACCATGAAAACTAACGGGAAAAAAATCCTGAGCTGTAGAAAATCAGTCTATCAAATTTTATTTTTCCGAAAATGAATTGGGGTCTATGGAGAAAAAGCTTTTTGGAGCCAACCCTAGTGGACGGCGGGATATTGCAAGTTTTTGACACTTCCGGGTTGGCTTCAATTCTGGAGCCAGATGCTACGTCCACTATATATACAGTCTATGCTCCTAACTTTGCTGTTAACTGTTAACATAGCCTTTGATACTGTTAATGTAGCCAGTGTCCTGATTTGTAGAGACGACTGTGCTTTTTCAGTTTTTGTAGATTGTGTCTCTACTAGAGAGTTCATGCTTGTCAGTTAATGCTAATCTTACTTTAAAAAGATGTTAAGATGCTGTGGATAGTGTTAGTAGCAGGCTATAAGGTACAGCAAACCTCACAATGGTAGTGCTAGCTGAGCACTACTGGCATCAACTCAACCGCTCCAAGACTGAGCTCCTTGTCATCACAGTCAGTCCCTCTATGCAACAAGAAATCAACATCCAGCTTGAATTAACCCAACCCAAACCCACAAAATCTGCCAGAAACTTGGGTGTCATGATCAATGACCAACTAACCTTCAAGGCTCATGTGGCCTCTGTTGCTCAGTCGTGCCATTTTGTCCTGTACAACATCAGGAAGATCAGACCCTTCCTGTCTGAACATGCAGCACAACTCCTTGTACAGGCTCTCATAATATCACGCATCAACTACTGTAACTGCTTAATGGCAGGCCCGCATGCATGGTCAAACCTCTGCAGATGATGCAGAATGCAGCAGCACGTCTGGTTTTCAACCAGCCAAAAACAGTACGTGATCCCACTGTTCAGATCACTACAGAGGCTTCCAGTTGCTGCCTGCATAAAATTTAAAACTGTTACACTTACATTCAAAACTACAGTGATACAATGATACAGTGGTCGATACAGTGATACAATCTTCCTCCTACCTGAACTCTCTCATTCAGGTCTAAACTCCCTCCCACTTAGCATGCTCAGCCAACAAAAGGTGCCTGATACAACCACCACAACAGGTGGTGGAACGAGTTACCAAACTGTTTGATCTCAGTCTTTAAGAATATAACAAAAAAAACAACTCTTCACTGAGCACCTTTACACTTGACAGACGGTTACAAACTACACACAGCAATCCAACAGTGATCTGTCCGTCACAAGGTAGACCTGCCATAAAACATACTCTGTTCTATTGTCAATTTTATTCAAGATGGGACCATGATGTACAAAATAAAACCCAAGCTGCGTTGATGTAGACTTGAAACTAGTGATTGAGACCATATACTCAATAGAAGAATGTTGTGTAAGGTAACACAATGAGGGAGAAGTAGGGTCATTTTCTCATTGAGTTCTATACAATCTAACTTCTTTATGCAACCAAAGGAGTCGCCCTTTGCTGGGTGTTGGGAAGAATGCATGTTTTAGGCACTGAAAGGAGTGTATCTTGGTACCTGTTGGTCAAACTCACTGGATGTAGGGTGCAGGTAAAAGTCTACCCTTGGCTGTGTATTTCACGCAGTTTTCACCTCCCCTTATGCTATATGTGAAGTCCCGTCTGAATAATGACAGTGCTGACCGCACTGCCTGCAACAATCCCCCTCATCACCTTATAAAAACACCATGGCTGCAGCCTGTTCTTAGCTCCGCCCAAGACGACTGTGATTGGTTTAAATACAAACATACTGGAGCTTTACATGTTCCTATAGCACAATGAATCTATAAATCTTTGAAGACGTCTCTGTGAAATATGTAACCAACTCAACAATTCATTGTTTTAACGCTGAACTGCACCATTTTTTCATCAACTACTGATTTTTACACAATTAATGGAAAAACAGAGGAAAAAGCACCAAAGTAAATTGCGATTCGTGAAGGACATGACTGAGAATACTGTGGAAGATCTCCGGGACAGTAAATGTTTCCATGATCCATTACCCAGCACAGGCTTTGACTCAACCAATGGAAACCACCATGTCATCCCCCCACCACAACTCCTCCAGTTGGGTGGAGGATGGAATCCAAACAAAGCTATTCCCCAAACCCAGCCGACTTCCCAACACGCCTACAAACTACACGAACTACCAACTTCTCGTGGGTCTGTATAATTTTTAAACTTCCACCAGTGACCTAAAACTGCTCAGTCGTACGTTTTATCTCCAACAACACACACAAAAAATCTACGGACTTTGCCCTGACGGAGATAAAGACGCCGTTCGTGTCCAGCCATCTGCTCCAACACGCTGTTGGAAATAAAACCTAATTCGCGGTTCCTCTTTAATGTGAATGTACGGTTCTGTAAATTAACCACACACGCCTTTCTACCATTACTCTGACCACCCTCGTGCCGCCATAATGTCCCCCAGTGTCGAAAAACATCCAGCACCGTTACTAGCTAGGCAGAAGTGAAGCAGTCGTGTGAGGAGGATAATGTTGCTTCATTCAGCCTCAGAAACCGCTAAGACCGCTGCGCCACTACCGGGACACACAAAGCGGCGGAGAGCAGGCGGCTTACCCAGAAGATGAAGTTGACGAAGAAGAGCATGTACTTGATGAATTTGGTGCATCCTTCGACTCCCATGGTGCTCGGTAGACGTGTCGTCGGCGAAGAGTAGAAAGGAAGGCGGCGGACTGCTGAGTCTCAACTGGAGATCTTGACTGGAGCTCAGAGGCAACACCCAGACTCCCCCTCCTTCTCACCCAGCTCCCCCCTCATCCTCACCCCCTCCTCCTCTCCGAGCTTCCTCACCTTCCTCCCCCTCCTCCCCCTCCTCCCAGGCAGACACTCAGCCGTCCAATCACAGCGCTGCTCTACACTCCGTTTAGCATGATGTCAGTAAAAACGTGTGAATCACTGACAAGCTTGTTTTTTATAAGCGACTATAGGCTTGCTTTTCTGAAAAGTCCCTTGCCAATTTCATCAGTGGACTTGTTTTTCTAAAGTGTTGCTGCTTATTTACTGTTGCTTATGCATAATGAAAATGTATTTTATTTATATCAAGAATTTTGAAATTGAAGTTATTCAAAGTTTTTACGTTGACGACGTTTACTGTCACTTTACCGCAAGCAAAAATAAATGTATATATTTATGCTGTTGTAAAGAGGCCTGTCATTTACACAATGTGGCAGTTCAGCTGTTGGGCTTTTTTCAGGCTTGTTTCCATCATAGACTGTGGTTGCTTGTTTCTATCGAGAGATCTGGCAACACTGGTGTGAAGTCGTTGTTTGTAAAGTTACAGGGGTCCCCAAACTTTTTCCTGTGAGGGCCACATAACTTTTCCCTTCTCTGGTGGGGGGCCGGGGTCAGTTTGTAACAGAAAAAGTGTGGTGATCGCAGGGGTGCATAAACGTAAACATTGTTTTCCAGAAAGCCACACATAACCAAATATTAATAACCCTGTCCGGGATCTTCACAAAAAAAAAGTCAGGAAATAAATAATAACACTATTAATGACACAAATAACACTATTTATGAAATAAATAATAACCAAATAACCCTCTCTAGGTTCTTCACAGAAAAAAAGTCAGGAAATATATAATAACACTATTTATGAAATAAATAATAACCAAATTACCCTCTCTGGGTTCTTCACAGAAAAAAGTCCATGGAACATTAATTTTCTGTTGTGCCGTGCACAATCTTAACAGGTAAAAGTTCAGCTTAGTTTTCATTCATATGAGCAGTGTCTCAAAGGTCTTATGTTACGTCCTTTTAATCCCAGGGTTTCCGCTACATTCATTCTGCAGCGGCAGCCCGCTGCTACCATAGACTGTATACAAAGATGGACGTAGCATCTGGCTCCAAAAATGAAGCCAACCCGAAAGTGTCAAAAACTTGCAATACCACGCCGTCCGCTAGGGTTGGCTCTGTAATGTATTAAGGTTTGTGCCCAGGAGGCACCCGTAGTTTGATATACGACAACATTGAAGTATGTATGTAGCAGGTATGTTCGTAAGCCTGTAGCTACATGAACAAGCAAGTAAAGTGATGTTCCACGTAAGATGTACGCCTCCAGACTCGTCAATATTACATGGTGTCAGAAGTTAAGGCAGAAGTAGAGTATGGCGCAGTTTCAACCTCCACCAGCTTTGAGCCTGCAAGGCAATCTTGCCGAAAACTGGAGAAACTGGATTCAGCGCTTTGAGCTCTTCTGTACTGCTCGCGGCATCGCGGAAAAGTCACTGCGGTCAAGTGAGCCGCCCGCACTCTGGGCGTTGCACAACTATTCCGTGTAATACGGTAATGCGATCACAGGCGCTGAGGAGCCCGGCTGAGAGACGTCCGCTGTAAATACATGCTGTTATACAGATTTTGACTGTCCATATCTGGAAATCTTTAGGCGGTGACAAAGATCTCTCACTGTGGCTTTGTCAGGGGTCATCCCAGCTACCACCATGTACAATGTCACCTGATTTTACTGTAGAATTTTGGATAAAATTAATGTCAAAGTGTGCTGCAATTTCAATCGTCTATGTTCATAATTGCTGATTTTGACTGTCCATATCTCCAAATCCTTAGGCGGTGACAAAGATCTCTCACTGTGGCCTTGTCAGGGGCCATCCCAGCTACCACCACGTACGATATCACCTGATTTTACTGTAAAATTTTAGAGAAAATTAATGTCAAAGTGTGCTGCAATTTCTATCGCCTATGGCTGATTTTGACTGTCCATATCTCCAAATCCTTAGGCGGTGACAAACATCTCTCACTGTGGCCTTGTCAGGGGCCATCCCAGCTACCACCACGTACAATATCACCTGATTTTACTGTAGAATTTTAGAGAAAATTAATGTCAAAGTGTGCTGCAATTTCTATCGTCTATGTTCATAATTGCTGATTTTGACTGTCCATATCTGGAAATCCTTAGGCGGTGACACAGATCTGTCACTGTGGCTTTGTCAGGGGTCATCCCAGCTACCACCACGTACAATATCACCTGATTTTACTGTAAATTTTTAGAGAAAATTAATGTCAAAGTGTGCTGCAATTTCAATCGTCAACGTCCATAATTGCTGAGTTTGACAGTCCATATCTGGAAATCCTTAGGCTGTGACAAAAATCTGTCACTGTGGCTTTGTCAGGGCTCATCCCAGCTACCACCATGCAGAATATCACCTGATTTTACTGTAGAATTTTAGAGAAAATGTCAAAGTATGCTGCAATTTCAATCGTCTACGTCCATAATGGCTGCTGCAGTTTCTGCTCCACCCTGCTACTTCCAGCTGTTGACTCACACCAAACGGCTTTGCCGATTCTGGACTTTTGCCTCTGGACAGTCTAGGGATAACTAAACTCTGGAATTATTGACATATTATGTCAATAAATCACGTGAAAAAGTTATGTTTTTATAATGGCTAAATTGAACTGAACTGAATTGAGTATCAGCCATGATGCATCAACACAACTGAAATTGCAACATACTTTGACATTAATTTTCTCTAAAATTTTACAGTAAAATCAGGTGACATTGTGCATGGTGGTAGCTGGGATGACCCCTGACAAAGCCACAGCGACAGATTTTTGTCACAGCCTAAGGATTTCCAGATATGGACAGTCAAACTCAGCAATTATGGACGTAGACGATTGAAACTGCAGCATACTTTGACATTAATTTTCTCTAAAATTCTACAGTAAAATCAGGTGATATTGTGCATGGTGGTAGCTGGGATGACCCCTGACAAAGCCACAGTGAGAGATCTTTGTCACCGCCTAAAGATTTCCAGATATGGACAGTCAAAATCTGTATAACAGCATGTATTTACAGCGGACGTTTCTCAGCCGGGCTCCTCAGCGCCTGTGATCGCATTACCGTATTACACGGAATAGTTGCGCAACGCCCAGAGTGCGGGCGGGTCACTTGACCGCAGTGAAAAGTCGGAGAAGGTACAGTGTGCCACATTTCTCCACGTCGCGGGAGAGGAAGCAATAAAAGTATGCAATACTTTTGACTTCGGGGACGACGAGAGAGACAAAATAACTATTCTGAAGAAGAAATTTCAGGACTACTGTGAGCCCCGTAAGAACTTACCTTACATACGGCACATGTTCTTCACACGGGCCCAGAAACAGTCGGAATCTATCGACGCGTATGTTACGGATTTAAAGAATAAAGCCAAAGACTGTGAATTTGGACAATTGCACGATTCTTTGGTACGTGACAGAATAGTTTGTGGCATAACTAATGACCAAGTGAGAGGCAGACTTCTCAGAGAAGCAGACTTAACTCTAGGAAAAGCAATTGACATTTGCCGTGCCAGTGAGATTACATCCAGTCAGGTTAAAGCACTGACAGAGGAAGCAGAAGTGAACAGAATAAGAACTGTTAAGCAGAAGGATGACACACCTAAAGCCAATGTGCAAAAGCATGAACAAGAAGACTCAAGTTGCAGTAGATGTGGCTTTAAACACGGAATGAAGAAATGTCCTGCCATAGGCCAAACATGCAAATCGTGCCGCAAGAAAAATCATTTTGCCAAGATGTGTAAATCCCCAGGTCAGCAGTACCAGCATGGGAGGAAAGTGCATGCAGTTGAGCAAAGTGAGAGTGGAAATGGAATGTTTGTTGGCACAGTCAAAGTGGAACACAGACACATCAGAGTGATGGAGACAACAGACACTGAATCTGTGGAAGTAAAGTGGACTGAAAGTCTAAGTATAAACAACAAAGAACTGACTTTTAAACTGGACACTGGTGCAGACTGTAATGCAATGTCATTTAAAACATTTAAAGCACTCAATGTTAGAGGCAGACTTGGAGCAACTAAAAGCAAATTGGTTGCATACTTTGGCCAAAAGATAGCACCAGTGGGAAAGAAATCACTAACGTGTGAGTACAAAGGACAAAAGCACAAAATTGAATTCGAAATCACACAACAGGATGTCCCAGCAATACTGGGAGGAGCCACGTGTGTAAAGCTAGGCTTAGTTAAGAGAATGCATGATGTTGGAAAGGAAAATGACATTCTAAGAGACTATGATGATCTCTTTGATGGACTAGGATGTTTACCTGGTCAGCACCATATACAGATTGACCACACAGTTACACCCATTGTGCATGCACCCAGAAGAGTCCCAGTAGCACTCAGAGAAAGAGTAGTTGAGGAACTGCAGAGCATGGAAAAGCTAGGAGTGATAGCCAAGCAGACTGAACCGACCGAGTGGGTCAATAGTATGGTAACTGTGGTCACGCCCAAGAAAATCCGTATCTGTATGGACCCGAAGGATTTAAATCAGGCTATAAAACGGGAGCATTATCCGTTGCTGACTGTTGAAGAGGTAGTGTCCCGCATGCCAAATGCGAAATACTTCTCAGTACTAGATGCTAATCAGGGCTTCTGGCAGATAAAACTTGATGAAGATAGCTCAAAGCTATGTACAATAGGAAGATACAGATTCCTACGGTTGCCATTTGGAATTTCATCTGCACCTGAGGTATTCCAAAGGGCTGTTGCACAGATGATTGAAGGACTAGAAGGTGTGGTAAATATTATTGATGACTTGCTAGTGTGGGGAGACTCTGTGGAGGAGCACGACCACAGACTGGAGAAGCTTTTGGAGAGAGCCAGGAAATACAACCTGAAACTCAACAAGTCCAAGTGCGTTATAAGGACAAAGGAAATAAACTACATTGGACACAAACTCAGCAGCAGTGGACTGAGACCAGATGAGGAAAAGGTGAGAGCAGTGACACAGCTACCATCGCCAGAGAACAAGCAGGAACTGCAGAGGTTCATGGGCATGATCCAGTATCTTGCCAAGTTCATACCAAACTTGTCCGACATCAGTGCTCCTTTAAGAAAGCTGCTTGAAGGTGACATAGAGTGGCACTGGGAGGAAGCACAAAAGGAAAGTTTTGAGCATCTTAAACAGCTGGTCACTAATGCTCCAACGTTGAAGTTTTATGATGTGAACAAACCAATCACGCTGTCAGTAGATGCCAGCTCTGAAGGGATCGGTGCAGTTATTCTGCAGGATGGACAACCTGTAGCTTATGGGTCAAGGGCTCTCACTGACTGTCAGCGCAGGTACGCGCAAATAGAAAAAGAGTTACTTGCTATTGTCTATGGCTGTGAGAAATTCCACCAATATGTTTATGGAAAAAACATTCATGTTGAGAGCGACCACAAACCACTTGAAAGCATATTTAAAAAACCTTTACACCAAGCTCCTATGAGGCTACAAAGAATGCTGCTTAGACTGCAAAGATACAGCCTCACTGTTACCTATCGCCCAGGTAAAGAACTGCATATTGCAGACACCTTAAGCCGTGCATTCCTCAAAGAGCAGAAGGAAGATCTGCTAGAGAAAGAACTAGAGGTAAACATGATTATACCTCAGCTACCCATTTCAGAAGGAAAACTGCAGCAGTTCAAGGAAGCAACAGCAGAGGATCCTGAAATGCAACTCCTGAAAGAAATCACACTCAAGGGATGGCCGAATGAAAGGAGTGCTGTGTCAAAAGAAATTCAGCCCTACTGGACATTCAGAGATGAGATCACATACACAGCTGGGCTGATCTACAAAGCAACAAAACTAGTTGTTCCAAAGAAGATGAGACAAAACATGCTCAACAAAATCCATGAGTCACACCTAGGAATGGTTAAGTGCAAAGAAAGAGCCAGAGACATTCTTTATTGGCCGCACATGTCATCAAACATTGAGGAAGTGGTTTCTCAGTGTGCCATCTGTAATGAAAACCGTAACAGCAATGCAAGAGAACCATTACTCCCGCATCCACTACCTGACAGACCATGGGAGAAAGTAGGGACCGATCTCTTTCATTACAACGAATCAGAGTTTCTACTATGTGTGGACTATTTTTCAAAGTTTCCTGAGATAATGAAGTTAAAGGACACCACCAGTAGTAGTGTCATAGTTGCACTGAAATCAGTGTTTGCAAGGCATGGCATTCCTGATGTTGTCATCTCAGATAATGGTCCACAGTATGCCAGCACTGAGTTCAGAGATTTTGCAGGAAGCTGGGAGTTCAGACACATTACATCTAGTCCTGGCTATGCCCAATCAAATGGCCAGGCAGAAAGAACAGTACAGACTATTAAAAATCTGCTGAAAAAATCTGAAGGTGAAATGGGTGACCCCTATATTTCACTGTTGGAGTATCGCAACACACCACTGGAAGGTGTAGGTCTGTCACCAGCGCAGTTGCTCATGGGACGACGGCTGAAAGGAAAACTGTCAACATCCACCTCACTGCTTACTCCAGATGGGACTGCTCAGGTGCGACAGCAGTTAAAAGACAAGCAGGAGAAGCAAAAGCTTTATTTTGACAGGCAAACCAGGAGACTGTCTGACTTGCAGGCAGGTGATAATGTCAGAATGCAAAGAGGAGAGACGTGGCAGCCAGCCGTGGTTCTGCAAAGACATGATCAGCCACGATCTTATGTGGTTAGTACACCTGATGGGAGAGTGTACAGGAGAAACAGAAAGCATCTGATTAAAACTGATGAGAAAACCTTTCAACCTACACAGGAACTTGTATCCTTCCAGGACACTGACTCAGCTGGGAAGGACACTGAACCAACAGCAGAACATGCAGACAAAGCAGCTGAGCACTCAGTTGTGGTTGACCAGACAGGGATGTACAATGAACAGTGTGAAACAAGTTCACACCAAACCAGGTCTGGTAGACATGTTAGGTTGCCGTCCAGATACAGAGACTGATCTGAGTATATTCAAGACAATTAAACTGTTTGTTCATGTGTCAAGTTTAAAGATGTCTGATGTACCTATAGAATAAGAGATGGGTATAAATTCAAGGCAGTTGAAATGTTTGGTTGAAAGTGGAAATGGTTTGTTGACTGTTGAAAAAAAAAAAAAAAGAAAAAAAAAGGAGATGTAATGTATTAAGGTTTGTGCCTAGGAGGCACCCGTAGTTTGATATACGACAACATGGAAGTATGTATGTAGCAGGTATGTTCGTAAGCCTGTAGCTACATGAACAAGCAAGTAAAGTGATGTTCCACGTAAGATGTACGCCTCCAGACTCGTCAATATTACAGGCTCCAAAAAGCTTTTGCTCCATAGACCCTAATTCATTTTTGGAAAAAATAAAATTTGATAGACTGATTTTCTACAGTTCAGGATTTTTTTCCCGTTAGTTTTCATGGTCAAAATGAGAGATCAGGTGGCCAATCTTAAAATAAATCAATACTGAATTTTAAATAAATCATTAAAGTTGGCGGCGCCAGGGGGCGTGGCTATACTTGATAGACAGTCTTGTCTGGAATGATTGACAGATCCTTTATGGCCAGGCTTTCAGCAGGCTTATTCCGTGGAACTTGGCTTTCATCCACATTTAGATTAAGTTGTCCTCTAATTATTGTTACTTTCCACAGGTTTCCAGTTTGTTGACTTGTTATTATTAGTTGTTATTATTAGAATGTCATGTTCAATGACTGTATTAGTCTCTATCACGTGGCTAGGCTGAAAAAAAAAGTCATAATGCGTCTCTGGTGTTATTCAGGGGGCCGGGCCAAATGTAGAGGCGGCTGTAGTTTGGGGACCACTGGTTTAGAAGAAGCAGGAGGAGGAGCTGTAAGGGTCCACCTAATTCTGAGGACTTCAAGTTTAGCAAAGTAAACAAGCCGAATTATTTATGAGCACCTATAGTTTGCTGTTAATCTCTTGGAGTGCAGACTGTCATCAGTGCATGTGTTTCTTACTGATTAAATCTTAAAACCGTGATTATTTTCATGCACGTTCTTCAGGACCTTAAGAAACATTTTTTCCCCAAGGCAGATAATAGGGAAGTGATTAACATAAAATAAATGAAACAATTAAGTAAGGACAAAAGCAGAGTCCCACTCCCAGGTTCTTCTCATCCACATTCCATGCAAGGCCAGGTCAGACTAACTGAAGCAGATACTACAAAAAAGAACCGCCGGAAACAGGACGCAGAGCAATCACTGTAAAGAACATTTTAAATCAAATCAAATTTATTTATAAAGCACCTTTAAAAACAACCACAGTTGACCAAGGTGCTGTACATAAGCATAAACACCAAATAATAAAAGCTAAGATAAAAACATTAACTAGGATAAAAACAATAAGAAGTAAAAGCAGACTGCACAATAAAAACAAAAGCAATAAATAGACTAAAGAAACTGGACTGCCCCTCCCAGATAAAAGAAACAACAACTATATATATACATGCACATGAAAACAACAAACCTACGTGATGTGAAATGCCAATGAAAAGGTGGGTTTTAAGAAGGGTTTTAAAATTAGACAACGAGGAGGCCTGTCTAATGTGCAGTGGCAGCTCATTCCAAAGCTTTGGAGCTGCCATGGAAAACACTCGATCCCCTCTGAGCTTCAGCCTTGTTTTGGGGATCCTCAGGAGCAGATGGTCAGCTGACCTGAGGGATCGGCTCGGTGTATATGGATGAAGAAGCTCAGACTGGTATGGAGGGGCGAGACCATGTAATGACTTAAAAGGAAATAAAAGCATTTTAAAATGAATTCTAAAAAGGACAGGCAGCCAGTGTAGTGAAGCTAAAATCGGTGAAGTGTGCTCAAACTTTCTTGTACCAGTTAAAAGACGTGCAGCGACATTTTAAACCTCAGTCAACCTAAACAACAGTATTCATGTATACCTGCTACGTAAAAGTCAGCCCCTTGTAATATGTTGTGTAGCCACACTGCAGTGTTCAAAGACATACCGCCACTGAAATAGGAACAGCCACATCATATTCCATTAAACAAACTGCTCCTAAACACCAAACAACTATGTCTGAATTCTTGCTTGTGTTTTACGTCGCTTTGGACAAAAGCGTCTGCTAAATGAAATTGTAGTAGTTGTAGTACAAGTAACTCTCTTGCTGACTCAGAATGGGGTGAGGATCTTCTCTGTCCTCCTACAGAAACCAACCAGCACCTCCCCACATACCTAACTTTCTTTATTAATTCCTCTCCTCATGAAATCGCCGACAGCAGAGAAACACCAGTTGCCACTGGTTACATAATGTACAGTGTAAAGGACTGACACATTTGGAAGGAAATAAGAGATATTCTTTCACTGCAGGCTGACAAGCATCAACCACAATCTTGCCCCACTAACAATCAGTGAATTAGACATCTTTTGGTGTGCTACGCTGACTGACCAGAATGTGTTGGTGTTTGTAACAGTATGATAATTAAAAAGAAGCTGTCTGAATGTGGCGATACGTGGTAATAATATTTGATAAAAACCAAATGCTCCACCGAAACACAATAATAATGTAGTCCAGAAAGTACTCAGGCTTCTTCATGTTGCACATATTATTTTGTTGCAGACTTCTAAGTGGATAAAATATGTTTTTCCAATTCTGAAGAAGTCACACTGAAGTTTACAAAACAAGTGAATAAAACTGTAACTGCCATCACAAGACAGTGTTCTGAAGTGACAGTCAGACAATCAAAGCTGTTTGAATGGTGAAATTTGGAACCCTTTGCTTGAAATGTGTATACTCTAGAGACAGCAGGGAACAGATGTCTTTTGACCATATTGAAACATGATCCAGTATGAACATATACTACCATTCAAAGGTTTGGAGTCACTTAGAAATGTCTGTTTTGTTGAAAGAAAAGCAGCTTTTTTTCAGTGACGATAACATTAAATGAATCAGAAATACAGTCTAGACATTGTTAATGTGGTAAATGACTATTCTAGCTGGAAACAAATGATTTTTAATGGAATATCTCCATAGAGGAACATTTCCAGCAGGCATCACTCCTGTGTTCTCATGCTACATTGTGTTAGCTAGTCGTGGCAAAAAGCTAACTAGCGATTCAAAAACCGTTGTGCAGTTATGTTGAATAAAAGTATGAGTTTTCATGGAAAACATGAAATTGCCTGGGCGACTCCAAGCTTTTAAACAATAGTGTATGTATTGTTTGGGTTATGCATTGGAACAAATGACGTGATTCAAAGTGACTTCCATGTCCAGTTGTTATCCAAGTATGTGAAAGTTCTTAAAATGAGGAAAAAGCAGGGTTTCCATGTTTTTCTCGACAGAAGGAAGCTACTCAGTCACCCAAATGAAAAGGCTCCCCTCCCTCTCTGTGGCCTGCTGTGTGAGGGGGTACTGGCAGCTGAAGGAGTAGAGACAGCTGCACGGGACGTCTGGTCACCTGTTACTCATTATCCTCCTCTGCTATAAAAGTCCAGCTCAGAGCTTCACTTATTGCCAGATTGTAGACGCTTTAATTGAGTTTGTCTTTTTGTTTGCACTGCCTACAGTTTGTCTGACCGGCTTCCTGCATCCGTCTCTCTCCTGTTGCTCTAGAAAGCAGCTCTGGATACACTCGCTGCCAGGTTTCGCTCTGGAGGCCCAGCCAGGTTGAGCCCAGCTCTCTGGTCCAGCCTCTACTTGGATTCCCGGCTTCAGTTTGCTCTGTTTGCTGGCCAGAGCCTCATCCTGCCTCTGCTCCACTCTCTAGTCCAAGCCTCGGGTGAGTTCTACTACCAGCCCTAATGCTAGGTCATTTTGCTCCTTACAAATTGCCGTAAGCAAATTTTTACACATACATTGTGATGGTGATGGTCCATGGTATGTTTATTTTCACAAGTGTGTAACTTAAGCATGAAATGTATTCAAAGGTGTGTGCGACTAGTGAAGGAACAGAAAAACAGAGTGACATACAAGAAAACATTGTGGAAAAACTGTGGACTTATTCTTTGAAAACCCTGGAAATTGTAATATGACATTACTTCAGCGTGAAGTTGCTGCTATGAGATGGGCTGAGAAATGTAGAGTTGACAGTTGCTAAGTTGTAATAAGACAGCAGGTCAGTATAAAGTCTGACAGAAAGTTCATTAAAATCAAACGTCTCTGAAAAGTAAGACGATAAACGTTGACAAAGTCTGCAAAGTTTACTGATAGAATGAACACTTCAAGCATGCTGAATCACTGGAAAGGTCACCGGTAGTAATAATTACTAGTTATGAAAGAGAAACTCTTATTCCACTTGAATTTCTGCTACAACCCTACCTTGTCCTAATATGTTCTGGTCACTGGCAAGTATGTTGTTAAACTGTTTTTGGATGTCTATTGTTATTTATTATGCAGCTCAGTCCTGCAACACTCAATGCCAAATTTGGCGTTCATACAAAACTCAATAAGCAGTCTGTTTACTGTTTTTCACTTCGTGTAACTTAACTAAAGCATCACGTCATTTCAGCCACGATATCGGAAAATTCTTTGGATGAATGACACTTTGGCCATCGGTTTTTAGACTCTTTCTGCCCATCCATCCATCCATTCTCCATACACCGCTTTATCCTCACTAGGGTCCCGGGGGGCGCTGGAGCCTATCCCAGCCGACTCGGACGAAGGCAGGGGACACCCCGGACAGGTCGCCAGTTCGTTGCAGGGCCACATATACAGACAAACAAGCACACTCGCATTCACACCCATGGGCAATCCAGAGCATCCAATTAACCTCAGCATATTTTTGGACTGTGGGAGGAAGCCGGAGTGCCCGGAGAAAACCCACGCATGCACAGGGAGAACATGCAAACTCCATGCAGAAAGACCCCAGGCCCACCCTGGGATTCGAACCAGGGATCTTCTTGCTGCAAGGCAAAAGTGCTAACCACTACGTCACTGTCCAGCCCCAAACAAGAGCATGCTTGTTGTGTTATTGGATATTTACAAGACTGGTCACTATAAATTTCTCCCCAAGTGTCAGACGGTCAGTGGTCAAGTTCTGCTGTGATGTTCTGAAGTGTCTGAAGCAAAGCACTCTTTCTGCCCATTTATAGTAAAATTGTTTAGCTCAGTCCCCCAATGCAATGTGTAATATGTAAAATCTGATGTTGATACAGTGAAAACTGATCTCTCACTTTCCTGCTTGATGAGCCAATGTGTGATGCAGTGGCTCCATAAACACACTGTGATTGTGACATAAGGGTTATTTAGCAGAACAAACCCAACATACTACCATACATGAACATGCTGACCTTCTAGTAAAACACAGTTCTAAGAGCTTGTGTCATTACCCCAAGAAAAGAATTATTGTTTACATTCCAATTTTAGCACTGCTCTACTTATTAATGATGACCTCTGGAGGAGTGCTACACCCAAGTCTGATAAAATAATCAATTAAATCTAAATTAGAGTCAATTAAAATCATCACAGTTAATGTTTTTAATAAAATCTTTCAAATATGCAATAATCATGTCAGTTATTTTTGGAGACTACACTGAGCTGAACTTGTGTGTTAAATTTCAAGCCTTTCCTACTGGCGGTGTGAGGGCGAGGCCTTTACAACGTTGCATGTTCGAGCCTGAATTACAGCACCATCGTGTGGCTGCTAAGACTCACAGTTCTTAGAAAGCAAATTTCATGTTTGTAGCTCATTTGATGTCATGGCAATTTGAAACATAAGAAAGAAAATAATACTAATGATGATATTAAAAAATAAAATTCATCCTTCAAGAATTGAACTTCAATAATATAACAATAATAATGACTTTAATAACAAGAATGGCACGAGCTCAATAGGATGTTGCCCCTAAATAAATATTAATATGGACAATTGTCCATAGGTGGAAATGTGATTGTTTGTCTCTATATGTAGCCCTGTGATAGACTGGTGACCTGTCCAGGGTGTCCCCTGCCTTCACCCTAAGTCAGCTGGGATAGACTCCAGCCTCCAGCGACCCTTGTGAGGATTAAGCAGTGTGTAGATAATGGATGGATGGATGTCTGGTTCAGGAGATTTGGTGCAAAATGCATAATTTGTGTTTTGGCTTCATTCTCTAAAATGTTCAGAATCCCAAATTGTACATACTTTTTATGAAGAAAATGAACATGTGACTCTAAATTTAGAACAATTCAACTTAACTGTGAGCATCACTGCCATCATAAGCTCCATCAGTTTTAATACAGTACAGATGGTGTGGGTTACTGTACAGTGACAACAGAAAAATAAAGCACAATGTTTGGTGTTCTGACAGAAAAAAAAAAAACAAGAATCTGAAGGTTTGTCAAACATTTTATTTTTATAGAAACCAAACAATCAGCAAAGCAACAAGGATCACACAGTCAGCTAACATGACAGCTAAATGACAGATGGACTGCCCTGCAGCTTCATTTGGGGACAGAAAGCAAAGCTCCAGAGCTTCAAAACAACCCAAACACTGGAGACACAGATCCAAACCAGAGGAACAAAAACTTACATGGGATTCGTTGTAGCAATTCAGTGTCTGCATTTAAACTACAACAAAAAAAAGAACAAAAATCCCATTTAATTCAGTCATGTGAAGAAAAGGCAACTTCACAGAAATACTCCTAACAGTTTCCTCAGTTCATGCTCTGTCCATCCGAGCACAAATTTTGGTCAGAGTTTTCATCCTTAAACAGTCATAGTGTGAAGGAGGCGGGTTGTTGGTTGCAGATTAGAAAAAGTCTTTATCTCAAAAACAAACAGTGTCACCCAGTTTACACCACTACACTTTCACATTAGAGGAAAACCCAGTGAAATGAAGAAATCATCTCAATGCTCTTCTTTGATGTAGAAGGAGCTTAACAGCAGTGAACACAGACTTTATTGCAAAACCCAACATTCATTTGGTCTACTGCCTTCAGCTTCACTTGATCTGTGAACAGGGGGAGTGCTTCAATTAGTGGTAATCTTTAATGTTTATGTTCTAACCGTTTATCTCATTTATTACAAGCCAGGCCAGTTTCAATCAGTCCTGAACATTTGCCAGCACAGATATGGAGATATATTCAATTCTCTCATAACAGTTGGCAAAGTAATGGTTTAGTGGACAACTGGTAACATGATGCTACATACACATTCACCAACTGAATAAAATAATCACAAAAATACTGCAATATGCATCATACTATCACATATTATCTGTATGAGTGTTTATTCTCAAATGTAATGAACTTTATTGCCACAGTTACTTAATTTCTGTAAGAAAAACTAATCTGAGCAGCTCAAAAACCCTGACAAAAAATACATGTCAGTATTAATTGTATTCAAGACAAACACACATGTATGATAAGTCCCTTTAATTTGGTGGTGAAATAATTGTGACCACAACATGCAGTGACATGTTCCAGAGTAAAAAACAAACCTAGCAGTTCTCGCTGGTGGACATGCTGAGCAATGGAGATAGTGTTTCTAAGTGACCTCACATCTTTGACATTTCTCTACTCAAAGATACAGTGACACTTACGGTGTCCTCATGGGGATTGTAATTGTGAACAGCCGCACGGCTTCCCAGCATTGGATGCTTGTTGGGGAACTGGACAACTGCTCCACCATCTCAGCCACTGAGCCTCATCTGGGAATTTCCACTTGTATTGTGAAAACATTTAGTCTCTATTTTATATCAACAACAGCTGGCTTGTAAGTTTTTAGGGAGCTTCCAGAGCTGGTGAGTCACACTGGATAAGCGCGGTTTGAAAAAGTAGTCTGGGCTAAGACTTTATGCAAATGACATGTTTTATCTGAATGATGTGAATACACAATACAAAACGGAATATTTTACTAGTGACGCAATTTAAAGCTATATAAAACACCCAGAAATGATTCTGTACAGATTTGCTGATGTATTGTCACTTTACTGCTCTTTTCTGCCCCCAATAAAGGCTCAACTTGATAGGCTCTATGGTCATCTGTATCTGATAAACTATCATTACTAGTATTACACAAGTTATGAACAGAGGCCGCTCCAATCAGGAGGATGGTAGAGCTGTATCAGAAATGTTTGGACGGGAGCCAACATGAGCACTGTGACCGATCTACAGCTAAAAAGCAAGCTCTGATGCGCTGTATGTTGGGACACCTTTCTGTCACAGCCAGCATTAGGTATACTCACACGCAAAAGAAACGCAAGTTTCTTTTACCCGATGAAAAATTAAATTTGGTTTCCCAAAACAAAAATGCATTTGGTACTTTGTGGTGCATGGTGTGTTCTTAACATTTTCTGCTGCGTTTGTAAGGTTGGTGTGAAAACCAGAAACGGAAAACGAATCGTCGCAATACACCAATGCATTGATGATGTGGACATGATTCACACTTTGCACGTGCAATTGAATATGCACGATTTATCGACACCTTCAGTGGGTATAAATTTCATTCAAGATCATAGGCATTTCACTTGCTGTTTAACTATGCCACGCTTAAACCAAATTGAGAGGAACCAAGCCATCAGACGTCTGCAAGCTGGAGAGTCTGTCCGCTTCGGGGAAGGTCATCGGTGCTCTGTGTGGTGTTGTATCGACGCTGGAGACGGTAAATGGTGGTGATGTTGACATTAAAGTGACGGGCAATGTCTCGGACAGACTCTCCAGCTTGCAGACGTCCGATGGCTTGGTTCCTCTCAATTTGGTTTAAGCGTGGCATAGTTAAACAGCAAGTGAAATGCCTATGATCTTGAATGAAATTTATACCCACTGAAGGTGTCGATAAATCGTGCATATTCAATTGCACGTGCAAAGTGTGAATCATGTCCACATCATCAATGCATTGGTGTATTGCGACGATTCGTTTTCCGTTTTTGGTTTTCACACCAACCTTACAAAACGCAGCAGAAAATGTTAAGAACACACCATGCACCACAAAGTACCAAATGCATTTTTGTTTTGGGAAACCAAATTAAATTTTTCATCGGGTAAAAGAAACTTGCGTTTCTTTTGCGAGTGAGTATATTTCAGTAGTCTGCTCTTCTGTAGCGATCACACTGCCTGGAACCGTGGACATCCGTGACCATGGTGTGGCCGGTTCACTGTTTGTTCACTGGGCCGCGTTTGGTTGGTACAAACCACCGCATACCAGGAACAGCTCAACTGCTGCCTTTTGGGGATACTCTGACCCAGCTGTCTAGCCGTCACAGTTCGTCCCTAGTCAAAGTCTCTCAGATGCTCACGCTGCCCATTTTTCCTGCTTCCAACAGACCAACTTTAAGAAATGACTGTTTGCTTCCTGTCAATACATCACACTCACTGAAAGGCGTTACTGTAATGAGAGGCTCACCCGTCAACAACTATTTTTGTTGTGGCTCATTGATATATGTAAAATGCACTGCATTGCACTGTATCTACCTTGTAGACAGTTGTCCCATATTTGGATGCTCTGCTGACCGGCTGCGCTCTGACTGGATGACTACACTTTTAATTTGTCCCTGAATTATTGCCACGGTATACAGTTCCCCATAGAAATGGTTGATTACATGCTGTACAACATTGGTCCACTGGTCAAGGAAACAGAAGGACTGCAGCCAAAATGAGTGTGGGTCTCTGGATTTTATTCAAAGAATGCACACAAACACAATACCCTCCATTGATTATGAGTGGGCCGCTTGTGTTTGATACTGGTGTGTGAGCGCTCTAGGTCTGTATAGTTCCACACAAAACTAATTTAATGTTGCAACCAGTCGACTTGACATCAGCTCTGCAGTAAAACCTGCTGTATATGATACCGCCTGCCACACCAATCAACCCTTTCTTCTACAATTAGTCTGACCCACAAAGCAAGTCTAATAAAAGGGGGAAATACTGATTGTACAAAACATTTGGCACAAGTTTATTAATCAATTTTAACTTAACACAAACTAAATCTCACTTTGCCAAGAACTTCAGTGCAGATATAAAAAAAAACATGCATACTAAATATACTGTCAGAAAAGGCTGTCCTCTGTGGATTTTGTGTCTGATTTTCTGCAGGAAAAAAAGAGCACAACAGTATCATGTGCTTTGAGCTCCCGAGGATTAACCTTCTGTGAACCTAGCATAAATGACAAATGTCCAACAACATATGATCACGAACTTGCTTGAAATTCTTTTAACTTAGAAGACACACGCCAACACTCACAGAACATTATCTAATGGGAGATTAGCCGCTTTCCCACAAAAACACAACAGAAGCAGAGGATATGGGCACTGGAAGGACTGATCCACAATACAGTAGATAAAAACAAGGTTAAAGGCCAGACTCATGTCAAACTGATTTCACAAAAACCTAGTGGTTACATCAGTTAGTTCTAGAAAAATAGATTTCCTTTTACCTTGTAATAATTTTAATTTAACTTACAAGCACGTTCAGTGGCAGTCTTTCTAGTGCCTGTGTTGGCAGCACACAGGACATATGGGAAACAACAAAACAAACACAACCTCCTGGGTAATCAATGTCAAACACAAGGTCAAATGTGAAATTTGAAGCATCAGAGAAGCGCAGAGGACAAGAACTGGACGATGAACTGTGACGCCACATCAACATGCTAGGGCAAACAGGAAGAGATCTAGAAAAAACAAAAAAGAAAAACACAACAGGGAGACAAACCTGGGTTAAACAGCAATGGAACACAGACAGGAGAGAGAAAAGAATGATCATCTTTGTGTGGAGCAGATTACGGTCTAAACATTCAACAGTGTCAGGGACAGAGTAAGGACAATTCACATGCTACTGGGAACTGAGGTGGATGACAACACCAAAACACACATGACAGCCTGAATAAAATGCACAGAATCAGTGACAACATGCAGGTCACACCAGACCTCCAGGGGTCTGGAAAAGCAGCTGTAGTCTAGCACAACATCTAAATACAGCTAATCACATATGGAGGCTGGAGGTTGCCCCTGGAATAATGTTTGTTTTTATCCTACTATAATCAGCAACTGGCATTTAGACTAATAAAGCCAAAATGCCAACCCTTCCATTTGACATCTGCTTTGAAATGACTAAATTTGTAAGTTGTCATTCGTTGTCATTAGTTGTAGGAAGTGGGTATATGGCATGATCTAGACTGATAATATAGTAAAAAAAAGAGATCTAGAGCAGTGCGTACTCCCCTGTACAATATTACTTAAATGTCAAATGATTCGAAAAAGCAACACCTTACAGTAACTGCATTATGTTAAGTTGAACTGTAAGGAACTTTTTTGTGAAAAGTAAAATCTAACAGTTTAGATTTACTACATTAAAATTGCTGTGACTATTTTCATATTTGCATGGAAAAGAATTGCCAGAGAATCGGAAAAATCTGATTGTGAGACTTTCATAAAGATTGAAAAGGACACAGGAACATTGGTGTCCAACTAAAAATCAGCTGGAACACAGCTACAGCAGTAGTGAGCCATAGCAGCACTGATTACAGCCTCAGTGTCCATCCTCATAACACGATAGCAAAAACAGAGTGCCAAATGTTTTAGACTTGGTGCAGGTATCAGTGGAAATTGGCGTCGCTGACAGCTCGGACTATGTGAGGCACATTACATAAGTCAGCCTTTGTGAACAGTATGCAAGAACAAAACCCTCCCTAAAGAACATGAAAAGCAGCCTGATGAATACGGGGAGCAGATTCTTTGGTCAGATGAGACCGACACAAACTAGTACAGCTCAGATGGGGTCATGTTTGGCAGGCACCTGATCAGGACTACCACAGTAATGCATAGTCCTGACAGTGAAGCACAGAGGTAGGGTGATATGGAAGTGCATTAGGACTGACCGTTTGATCAGAAACAATGGCGGACAGATGACGTACTAATAAAATAAATCTGTAAGGTGATATGGTTTAATATAGTTTGACATTTAAGTGATACTGAACAGGGGTGCAATGTATGGGTAGCAGCCGTAGACAAAGTAGGGAAGTCAGTAACATATTGTTAGTTGTGGTCTTCCTGTTCAATTTGTTGGTGCTGCCCATTACAATATGTCTCCTTCAACTGAAAACATGCAGCCAGTGTGACACAGTAAAAACTAAGCAAAGTCCAGCCCACAGAGAACAAACAGAATTTCTCATAGGCCAAGTGTTGACCACTGTCTTCTCATGTGGGCAAGACATTAAGGTGGACATGCCCCATTTCAGGGTCTGTATCCTTAAAAAGGGCAGGCATTACATGGAGGTAGGTGCTTTAAAAGATAAGTTTATGTATCCACACAGACACCTAACATTCCGATATGACACTTCATATTAGGGCATACAGGTCCACAGCAGGTTAAAGTTAAATGTATCAATAGAACACAGTCCACATTGTATTTGGATAGCTACACATTTTTTCCTCAAATTCTGTGCTTCAGTATACCCAGATCGAAACTAAACAATGGATATTACGTTGAAGTGACAAGCCTCCACTTGAATTTGTTTAGCACTGTCACCCTGCTGATTAACTCAAAGCCTTTTGATGCACAGAATACACCTATCTCTGTCTTCGTTCTGTTGATTCCAGCAGCAGTGTGGACGCAGAAGGCATGAACTGGCCTCTGTAACGGCGATCATCAGAGTTCATGCCTGGTTTTCAATAAATTCAAATCCTGCAGTAGTTTTTTTTCAGTGACCATAACCTTACAGCTATCAAACTATTCAACAGTTGGACCTCATTTCATTTTCACTGCTCATGCAGTTTGCTTTTCTTTAAGCCAAACTTAAATGACAACGCAGCAAGATCAGCTATGACCCTGAAAAATGTTGTGTGGGGTTTTTAAAATTAGGTGAACGGGACTATATTACACTAAACACGGTGCTGCTTTGATATTAAAGACTCTAAAGCAAAGACAAATGATCGGAGCAGTCTGGATGTATTCACTTAGTTGCACTATGACTGACTCAATCTTTGGACTTGGAATTGATTTTATAACTCTTTCTAGCACTAGAAATGTGGCCAGTACTTCATTTGGTGCTTATTTTTTTCTATCTATTCATACAGAAAGACAAAACGAACAGACACATGTTGAAATTGATTTTTAGAATAAGCTTGCTGGAAAATGAGAGAATTATTAAGATGAAGGTATGTATGAATTAGAGTCCATAATGGCACCAATGCATCCTGTGGACACAGGTCATGCCACACTGACAGGTAGAACACATCAACACAAAGGAACAACACTTAACAGGCAAGAAAAAGACACACACCAGGAGATCAAATGGAGGTGAAGACTTCACATTTGTCTTTCCAAGTAATTTCAATTGAGATAAATAATTTAGGCAATAAATAGCTCCCCAACACACAGGGGAAGTATAAAACCTATATAAAAATAGAAAAGGCATTACATTTTAAATATATATCCCAACATTTCTCTTGCTTCCTAGCTCTGTATAAAAAAAAACAGGATTTCCTGGAAGTCTAAACAGCTACCAGGTTTGTCTTGAGCAATTTATATGACCTCTCCAATAACGAAAGATATTCAGTGTGAGACATAGTGGTTTAGCCCTCCATAGATTATCTGCTCACTAGCAGGAAAGTGGCTGAAGGCTGTTGATGAATTTTTACAAAACACCTGGATTTAGAGTAAAAACCAACTAAAACCATAGAATGAATTTATAAAAAGCATTACATCTGCATTAGACAGATTGTTGGGCGAGTGGAAAAAGAATACAAAGTTTGGTGTTATTGCCCAAGTTCACCATATTGCTAGTTGCAGCCGACAGTTCGGCTTCACAGCCCACAACAGCCTGACTTCTGACCCGTGACTCATGAAACATATATATTTACATGCAAATCCAAGTGCATTTAAAAACTCGTCTCCAAATAAAGAATAGCACAACAAAATGTAATGAGTTCATTATTTGACAGAAGTATAGTGTCCTCGTCTTACAGAAAACATTCTAGCCAATGATTGTTTACTACACAAACCAAATGCAAACGTGTTTCCACCCACCCGAGGCCACTTCAATTATGTAAGCCATGCAACAGCTGCTTCAAGTCAAATACAATCAAACATTTATGAGACATCTTAGGATGTAACTCAGAAACAGGTGACAGTCCTGGCAAACCACAGAACTCCAAGGCGAACAGATAACAGAAACAACAGCTCCTCTTTATCTATCACCGAGGTAACGGGAGGCTGTGAGGATAAACCTCAGTGACTTTAGCTCAGAGTTGAAACAGCAGAGAACAGAAACAAGATGTCCAGGGCATGCACAGGTTTCCAAACTGATACAATAGTCACTTGCTAGTCCCTCATAACGGTAACCTCCTTCCCCCCCACACACAATTTACAATCGCAATATGTCGAAATGCCATTTGCATATTTTGTGGCGAAATTCTTTTTTGAACAATCTAAGCTTCTTTGCCTTTCCTTGCCTTCAACCTTATTACTAATTATTATGCAGTTAATACAGAAACCAAGTTCAAAAGAAGATAAAAGCACACATTTGGTTTGTGAAAATGTAGAAAAAGTAGCAATGACTTGGTTATAAAAAGTTTTCTGTTGAGTTTGGGCGGTGGAAGGGAAAGTGAACGGAAAGTAACAGATAGATTTGGCACCTGACGGTCAATGTGCAACATCCCTTAACAATCAACTCAAATTTATATAATCAATCACAGCAAACTGACAATATTTTAACTTAAAATAAAACACCCCTGCTTCTCTTATTTGTTAAAAGGAAAACAAAATACGTAAACCACAAAAGAACACAGGGAGAATCCAGTCTATCCTGAAAACTTTTTGCATGTAGCTCCATGTGTTTGTCTGGACTTGTTGAATGACCAGGAGTGCAGTGTAGTAGCCCTGTAATGCACAGATACGTTTCTGAGTGGACCAGTCCTAGTTGGTTATTTATACTCCACTTACCATAACATCACCCTGCCTAACTAAGTGTGCAGTGCCTGAGCACCTTCAGTAGGGCTTGCTGTCATTCTTTGAGCGCTTCAGCTGCACCTTCAGCCTTTTCATACCAATCTGGAAACCATTCATTGACTGGATGGCTGCCTGTGATGACACTGGGTTGTCATAGCTCACAAAGCCTGCAGAAAAAAATACAAAGACTCAGAATAGTGTCAAGCAGTTTGCAATGGTCTCTCAAGGAATTTGCAATACAGACACAACAAGAATGATTGAAAATACAAACAATGTCTCTCAATTCTCCCAACAAGGACTGGAAGAAATCTTAAAGTAAACCATAACCGCTGTTCTGGTTGGAAAAAGAAGTGTGACTGTATAGTCTACGAGAACATGACCCTACTACACTCTTCTGACTTACCTCAGCAGATGCTTTGCTATGAGTGAATTGGAAGTTTCAAGACTTTATCAATACATCATGATGTCTATTTTGTAGGGGTGTAACGAAATGGTCAACTCATGAAATGATACGAAATACTCACGATATGAAATAAAGATTAAAGAAAATCCCCAACAGTAGGATGTTATGCAAAAATTTCCTTTTCTTTAATTTCTACCTTATGCAGACATACAAAAAATAATGCTACATCAGTACAAAATAAATGCTCTTTGAAAAAAAAAAGAAATTGTAGTTTTTTTCCCCTTATTTAGACTACAGTGCAAATACAAACATAAAATCTCAATAAAAAAAGTGCTTTGTTGTTGTAACAATCAGGATAACTACATTCTTAAATGAAAAGGAAAACAAATAGCAGTCCTAGGAGCTGCAGTCTAGACCTATAAATGTCTGAACTGTGAACTAGTTGTACTCGCCGCAGTATTACTGTAGTGGCACATTTTGCACACGGTTTTTGTTTTATCGCAATCTTCTAACCGTTCCCTCGTCGTTTACATAGGAAGCCACAACCGATTTATTTAACGAAGGAGCATCAGCTAATTCCTCAACTTCATCTTCCTCCGTTTTGAAACGAGTGTTTTGCTACGGTAGTCGAGGAGGGTCAAAAATCATCAGTGTCAGTGGTGCGCGGCGCCTCTTCGCATTTTTTATTTCGTGTTTTTATTTCGTGCATCTTTGAATTTTATTTCGTCATTTTTTATTTCGCGAATGTTCGTGGCACGAAATTTCGTTACACCCCTACTATTTAGTAAATGATGGTTCCATTTAGAGAAACCTAAATGATAAAATAAGCGCATGTTTTAGGCCACGGGTGTCAAACATAAGGCCTGCAGGCCAAAACCAGCCCACCAGACGGTCCAATCCAGCCCGTGGGATAACTTTGCAAAGTGTAAAAACCACAGAGGTGAAAACGAATACTTCCTGTGAAAATATTTAAAGGCATTGGACATTGTGCAATATAATGTGAGTCAGCAGCTTCAGTGTGACTGAGTTTGGTTTGGTTGAACCCTATTTTTGATGTACTACCACAACTTTTATGTATTTTTTTTCTGTAAATATTTTCTACATTTACAAGGCAGAGGGACAACTTAACCTTCTTCCTTAATAGTTCTCACTTTAGTTTATGTGGTGTGGTGTGTCAGGATTACTACAGAGATGAGGAAAGGAATGGGAATTTAAAACAATTTCTCGGTCTTGACAAGTTGCAAAATACTATATTGTTCAGTTCCAGATACCTGAGACTAAATGTTTTGTCACATTTAAACAGAATATATGTCTGAAGTTGAGTATTGAGAGCAGATATGGCTAACTGTTCACCTCCCCACATATTTCACTTGTATGCCAGGTTTCAGAGGTGGGCAGTAATGAATTACTTTAACTCTATTACAGGCACTTGAGTGCTTTATTCTTAATTAATTGTACTTGGTGGACTAGTTTTAATGCAACATACATTTGGTAATGACTTTAGTAGATTAAAACATCCTTACCGTCTTCCATTTGGATGCATCTAGTGTGCCATTTTTACCATTTGTTACACTATGCCTTCATGCACATGCTGTTTTAGAGGGAGGTCTGTTGATACTATCATAACATAACACAACCATGCCTTCACAGGACTCTGATCAATGCAGAGTAAAGCCTGAAGCTACAGCAAGAGATTTAGAGGACAATGTTTCCTTTATGCTGGCAGCTCATATTAACAGAGCACAGCACAGAGCAGAGTGAGACCACTTGACCTTGTAGTCTTGTTTTGCTAAGAAATGCTTGAACACATTTGTCATTATGTCAGACTCAAGCAGCTGTAACTCTATATTACACTCGTAAGGATTATACCGCTTCAAGAATTCAATACAAAATACTACTTTGACCATTACTTCTACATCTCTGGATTACTTTATCCGCTCTATACCATGAATTATAGCAAATCTGTTCTATTACAGATAAAAAAGGCCCAATTAAAATTATACAATGCAGCTTTCCATCCGCCAGACACTGACTGCAGTCCCCATATTATGAATAAAATGTTAGTAATGCTTCAAACTGACTTGATTTCATTAATGAGAGATATATTTTACACAATTTTAGTCATAGGATATTTGCAAAAGACATCATTTGTGTATTTAACATATAAACCCATCTATAAATCTTGTGAATTAGAGTCCTGTTTCCGAACAAAGATATGAGACATACCAACCATGTACAGCATGAGTATCAGAAACAATACTATAGATTTACCTATCATGTAAATGTGATGCCCAAATTCTTTACCAGCTACAAACATTTCTAGTTTGCATCCAACAAAAGGAGTTGACATGTTTTTCTTTCCTAAGGTATTCCCTACTTGAGCATTTTTTTTTCAGTAGTTATTTCTGTACTCAGACAGTTATTGTAATGACTTGTTTTGACTAAGCAACTATTTTTTTCTTGACGTGGCTATTCTACTGACCTCTGCCAGATTAAGTGAAATCCAGAGCAAATGATGGAGTTAAGCATCAACTTTAATAAATATCATGATGTGAATAGCTGTGATATTGTTGGACACAAACGCTGTAACATTTGAAACTGGTGCAGTACAGGAACACTCACCAACTGCTCAAATATATCTGCTAAAGTCCCACACTATGTAGACATCTTTAACTGTACCTGCTATATTCATGCAGTGTATGCAAAAGGTGAGTGCTGATGGTGTAAAAATGCTATAAAAATATTTGCTCTAACTAGTCACAACTGTGGTAGAAAAGCTCTTAAAAAGCTGGGCCAATCACAGCGAACCATGACAGTAGTTCCATCAAGATAAAGCAGCTGGATACTGTATATTCAGTAACTGATAAGGGCACATAATTGTGTTCCACAATAATTTTTAAAATGCCAATTTGAAAATATCTAACAGTTGGACATTGTTTTATTAGATTGGAGAGGTGTTAAAATATGTTTCACATCATGAAAAGGCTTATACACATTGCCTGAACTTACCAAAACACTTGCTAAGGTTTGTCTGTTTGTCAATGAAAACTTTTGCAGAGATGACATTTCCAAAGGGCATAAACATCTGGAGGAGGTCCTGATCTCCAAACTCCTGAGGCAGGTGGTAAATGAACAGGTTTGCACCTTCTGGACCTGCAGAACAATAAGGAGGTTTAAACCAATTGTGCAATCATAAGTAAAATCATGTATGTATTCAAAATGTGGTTTCTTACAATAGATTTTCAGTAAATTACTAGTAACTGTATTATACTGAATCCCTGAGGGCTCATGTAGTCCAAAGAAAATCCGGGTTTGATAAACAAATAGTTTAATCCACTGATGCAGACTGGTAAACTGGGCGCACAGATTGCTAAACTGTTTCAGACATCAATAATAAACAGTTCTTTTGTCAATGTTTTTTGTGTTTTCAAGCATACAGATACATGTGCAGCTCTTTTAAACGTAGTCTTATTGGCTGTACTTGCTTCTATCTCTGACCACCCCTTTGTACTGTCAGTCTCTGAAGCCAGCTGCTGCTATTAACCTGTGTTTATTTTGTGTTATATTTCTAAAGCCCCTGAAAAGAGAAGAGAAATGGTTTGACTGAAGAGTTTCAGTCAGGATTCAGAGACATCACAGCACCGAAACAGCACTGGTCAAAGTCACCACTGACCTTCTCACAGCAGTGGACTAGTGGACTAGAATGCTAGTGCTGCATTTGATAGTGATTTACATCATCTTATTAAAAAATGGAATTTGGTAATAGAATTAAATGAACCGCACCAGTCTGGTTTAAATCATATTTATCAGATACATTATGGTTCGGGCACATTAATGAAGATTGTTGCATAACTAACACAAAAGTTAGTTGTGGACTTCCACAGGGTTCTACGCTTAGATCTGTACTATTCACAATGTCCACGTTCCCCTTAGGCAGCATTTTATAGAAAATATATCATAAACTTTCATTGCTATGCAGGTAACAGTTATATATATCTATACAGGGAGTCTTAATGACATAAATATCTCAATTATCAGTCTTTTTTTTCATGTAAATTAAGTCAAAACAGATGTCATACTATTCAGACTTTAACACCTCAGTGACATACTATCTAAGCAGGTAGTCACCCTGGATGGCATTGCCTTGGCATCCAGTTCTACTGTGAGGAACCTTGTAAGTATTTTATGCTTGGGATATGTCCTTTAACTTACACATCACACAAGCATGTAGGATGTCCTTCTTTCCCTAACTGTCAAAATTAGAAACATGGGTTCAGGAGTACTGCTCCGGTGACCATCCATTAGTTATACTGTTATTGGCCCAGGTTGCTGGAGGACCTCCCATAATGCACTGAGCACCGGCCTGTCATTAGCTTCTCTCTCCTTTAGTTTGTGTCACTAGATGCTGCTCAAAGGAATCATTGCCCTGAGATTACTGATGTTGAGAATTGTGGCTATAAAATATATATTTAAATTGAAGTAATTTACAGTAAATGCAAGCTTTTATGTACAATTCTGTGTGAATTTCATTCAGTTTGAATACACTGTGTGCATTCTAGTGCCCTTCTCATAAGTAACATGACCCAGGGAAGAGGTCACACAGTTTAATCTGTGCTCACAGTTGGCCAATTCAGATTTTCACATTAAGATTTCTTTGGTCTGCCAAATGACCCTCATAGGGTTCACTTGTATCAAATAAGTCACTGATAATATTAAAAAAAAATAACATCAAGAAACTAGAGCGACACTGTCTGAGAATATGACTGACATTAACACACAGACAACAACATGTCTTCTGTTATGGACTTGAGCTTATTTTAAAGTGGAGCTGTTGCCATGATGATCTGATGCCATGTCAGAGAGAAGGTGGGGACATCTTACCGGTGCCGCATCTGCTGCTGGCTGATGCAGCAAATTTAAAACAAGACAGAATCCTTAGCAGAGGGTGAGATTAAGACACAACACACACACACACACCATTGCTAACCTGCAAACCTTTGTAGTTAATACTAGTTTCAGCTTAAAAACATACCTTGGGTTGTTAGTAACTGAGGACTGGGTTCAACCCCTGGTAATCTTAAATGTACGTACCAAACCTAAACAAAAAGGTCCATCAAGTGCATGAGGTAGCTAGCAACCCAAGGTATGCAATAATTACCAATGAAGGAAAATTATAGTTGAAAATGTTCTAATTTCCACCTAACTTCATGTTGGTATGAGCTCACTTTCCCATCAGCAAAACACAGATATAATAATATACAAGTCTGTCTCTTTGGCTTGTCACAATAACGTAATGGTGCTGTAGCTGGTTACAGGATTAGTTCAGAACAGAAGTTTTATCGATACTGGAAGGTTTTGATAAAGCAGCTCTGCAAATGAAGATGCACCTGAGGTTACTAGTGATGATAAATTATTATTATGTTACGCCATTCATGACTCAAAAACAAATTTGGACTGATTAGAGAATCTCATACAGTTTGCAGTACATCATATATACAGTATAAACCCAAACTGCTTTGCCTCTGCTCCTGTAAGTTATACCGGGCTTTGCAAAAGTTCTGTTACACTTGCAAAATGCAAGCAAAATGAACACAAAGATTTTTTGGTGCAATAAGATAATTTTTTATTTTCCAAATATTTCAATATATGTGTTAATGATAATATTAATCAGAAATATGGCCACCCAAAAGTTTTATCTTATTGCACCAAAAAATCTTTGTGTTCATTTTCGGGAATGTCTCAACAAGTGTAACAGAACTTTTGCAAAGCCCGGTACATGTACAGGTAGATCTCAAAGAAAAGTTTACATACATTACTATATTGCTCATTTATATAAAAATTAGTAATATAATAATATTTTTGTGAGTTTGTTATTTCCCATCATTTGAAATGGTTTGGTCCAGCAGCATGCTTGCACCTTGTTCCTTTCTTTTATCTGCAAGGACAGTCTATGTTAAATTATTCAACAGGTCAGGTTTTCAGAAAAGGCACACACTGTAAGAAGTCTAAACTTGCAAGCTCATTGCAAGCTAAATGCGACTTGAAGTCACATTTAGCTTGCAATGAATGTTGTATTTCCCTTAGTGTCTGGTCAATATAAGCATTAACTGGACTAAGTTAAAGAAACACTTTACAACATGTTCGCTTAATAATTTTGTATTCTTATTTTCTATAAGTGATCATACGCTGGATTTTGAGTTTTCTTCCAGTAACCAGTCTATTACCAGCATTGGTCTCTTTACAGCCATTCAAATTCCTAAGTCATTTGTATTTTGTACAACTTCCATGTCATCTCTTGTTTTCTCCTATCCTGCAGAACTCACCTTCTTTTTGGCTGCCTGCAGCTGAGACATTCTGCTGGGACAACAGGCTCTGATTGTAGAGGCTGGGGAGGGCAGCAGCAGCATACTGCTGGATGCCTGAGTAGGCTTGGCTCAGTGCCTCCATTGTATTTCCTGAGCCATTAGACAGACCTCCAGAGCCAAGGCTGCCATTTAGCGCCGCCATTCCTACATCAGTTAGAAGGAAACAACAACATAGGTTCGTATCACTCAAAATGGTCTTGAGATCAGCATAACAGAATTCAGTGTCACAGTGTTCTAAAGCCTCTGCATGGTAATAGTCAATTTGTAAAAAATATTGCTAAATTGTATTCATATAATATCAAGGCACTCAAAAATAGTAATCACAGCAAACTAAACAGAACAACTTAAACTACTCAAGGTATACAATGCAATAACATCAGACGAAGTGCTGTTGAACCTGCCTACTAGACAGGTGTCCAGGCCAATTCATGCTGTCAGTCCACGTGGATCCTCTGCAGATATCTACATGCAGCCCAAAATTTATGGCCATGTAGACCGTCAACCACACAGACTGCACATGCACCAGGGGAACAAATGCTTGTTTAAGTAGAGAATGCAGGAGGAAATTCTAAGTCCGCACCTTAAGAATTTATTCTTAAAGAGTTTTGACTGAAGTAGTCACTGCTGGACTCTGGTGGTTGTAATGGAAAATTCATTATCTACAAGTATTAATTATTTGAAAGGATTACATATTATGAACAACAATACATTATGTGCTACTTAGTACACACAGTCATAACCTTTTGATACTTATAACCTTTGATACTTGTAGCCTTTGATAACCTTGTTAAGCTGCTTGTGACTGATAACCTCTCCAGACACCCCATAAAGTACAGAATGCATGAAAGGAAAGTACCATTTGTGCAAAATAGACATGTAACCTTTGAATCTGTCTGGACTATATGTCTAAAATAATTCCGTCTGAAGGTGTTAAAACCAACATAGCATTTCTAAGGAACAATACATATTAGCATTTCGAAGAAGCCTTTGCCTTAACTGTTGGGTTTTCCCCTCACGTGTTACTACGGATGCACATAGACAATAATGCTAAAGAATGAGTATGTAATTAGCTGCCACTCTCAGTCTCCGTGTACTCTCCCATAGACTGCTCTGCACTCTCTGTGATTTGTACCTTTGAAGGTTCAAATAAAACCACTTGTGATTCTTAATGGACTTATTTCTTCAACTTGAACAACTGATAAAGAATTTTCCACAACATGGTGTTCATATTTGTACATGCATTCCATCGATGATGCTCAAACACAGCACATTAAATGCTGTGCTGAGTCCATTCACTATGCTCGGTACACCTCAGGAATGATCAGTGATGTGGTGCAAAAAGTCAAGCTGTGACTAGTTTTTCTGTGTTTGAAATGAAAGGCAACGTAGCAGGAAAAAAAAACCTGTATATCTGTGGCAACCATGAAGTGGCCTTTACACTGTAACTGGGATTTATTTTGATACAAATGTACAGAAATCCCCTGCAACTTAGAAATACAGTGTGTAAAACCAATTCAAATTCAATGGAAGCAGCTACCCTACGAACACCTAGATCACAAACATGTTTAAGAACTTGTAAGTGAAGCACCTCTTTCGTCTTCCTAATATTAAGTTCTTGCTGTTGTCCATGCAGAGCAAAACTATGAGACACCAAGAAAGCCTCATCTAGTCTACAAACCTTGAAAACAAAGATCAGTGAAATGTTTCGGTTTGTGCACAAAACAAGTGCAGGTCCACCTTGGTGTTCTTACCTGCCAGGGAGCCCATGTTGAGGCCAGCTCCAGCAGTAGCAGCCAGAGACTGCAGAGCGCCCAAAGAAGCCATGTGGTTCACTGATGAGTTGCTGCTGGATGTGGGGGAGGAGCCTGCTTGGGGGACATTTACTGTAATAAGTAGGGATGCAGAATTTCCAATACCAATCAAATGTCTGGACACAAAACTGTTTCACAAATACATGTCAGCAATGTCAACATTTTCACACTATTTTTGATTTTAAAAAATGCAATTTAGGATATAAATGTAAGATACACAATCTAAGAAAAAGCACCTAAGAGTTTGTGGAATTAATATTTGATAAACATAGCAGAATTTCTGAGGCTGAGATGTGTTACTGGTGTGGACTGGTGCGCATACCTTTTACAGTGCTGTGGTTAAAAATGTTTACCTGAGCTTGTTAGTGCACTAAGAGGACTGCTAGACGTCGTCATGGCGCTGGAGCCTGTAGGTGTGGCCTGTGTGGCACTTGCTGCTGCTGCTAAAGCTGCCAGGTTCTGCATGGCGTTAAGACCTGACAGGCAGAGACACAGTAAAGTTCAGTACTAATCCCCTTCTTCTGACACCACTGTACCTAAAAACATTTTTCTTTACAGGAGTGATATTTCATGTGTTAATCAGTTTGTCCATCTCCAGGCATGTCTGAAGGACTTAAAGACCTGGATGACCTTTAACTTTCTTCATTTAAATTCAGGCAAAATTGATATTATTTATTTGGCCTTTAAAGTTTCAGAAACACACTATCTAACCAGACAGCGACTCTGGATGGCATTGCTTTAGCCAGTTCTACTATAAAGAATCGTGGTGTTATTTTTGATCAGGATATGTCCTTCAATATACATTTTAGACAAGTTTGCAGGACAGCTTTCTTTAATCTATGTGATATTGTCAAAATCAGGAACATCTTGTCTCAGAGTGTTGCTCAGAAATTAGTCCATGTATTTATAACTTCTAGGCTCGACTACTGTAATTCCTTATTATTAAGATATCCTAATAAATCTCTTAAAAACCTCTAGTTGATACAAAATGCCGCATCTAGAGTTCTGACAGGAAACAGTAACATAGCTCAGTAACACAGCTTCTCTGCATTGGCGCCCTGTAAAATCCAGGATAGAATTTAAAATCCTGCTGCCAACATACAAAACTCTTAATGACCAATCTCCATTTTATCTGAAAGATCATATTGTACCATATCATCCAAACAGAGCCCTTCCCTCTCAAACTGCAGGTTTACTTGTGGTTTTCAGAGTTTCCAGAAGTAGAATGAGATTCAGAGCTTTCAGTTATTCAGTTATCAGGTCCTGTGTTGTGGAATCAGCTCCCAGTTTGGGTTCAGGAGACAGACACCCTCAATTTTATTTATATACTTTTAAGATGAGGTTTAACATTTTCCTGTTTGATACAGCTTATAGTTAAAGGGGAACTTCAGTTTTTTTCAACCTGGGGTCTGTTTTCATATGTCATTTCATACAAGTGAGTGATGCAGAAATGAATTTTCGACATAGCTCCAGTATTTAGCCAGGCAGGCAGCTCAGCAGCTCAGCTAGCGAAAAGTATCAGGCAACTGGCCCCCCCGCGTCAAAGTCCGCCCTAACGTGCTTTTTTCCCCACACTGACCGGCTCGGATAGTCTCAACGAGTGTCCCACAACATACTAGAGATGAGAAGTGAATGAAAACCTCCACATTACCTGGCGATCGCTATTCGTTGTCATCTGTATCCAAAGCTCAGGACGCTAGGAAGCAAATCTCGTTCCGAAATCGCGCGATAGCTCGTGCCAAAACGTGTGATTTCGGAACGAGAGTTGCTTCCTAGCGTCCTGAGCTTTGGATACAGATGACAACGAATAGCGATCGCCAGGTAATGTGGAGGTTTTCATTCACTTCTCATCTCTAGTATGTTGTGGGACACTCGTTGAGACTATCCAAGCCAGTCAGTGTGGGGAAAAAAGCACGTTAGGGCGGACTTTGACGCAGGGGGCCAGTTGCCTGATACTTTTCGCTAGCCGAACTGCTAGCTGAGCTGCTAGCTGAGCTGCTAAGTTGCCTGCCTGGCTAAATACTGGAGCTATGTCGAAAATTAATTTCTCCATCACTCACATGTATGAAATGACATATGAAAACAGATCCCAGGTTGAAAAAAACCGAAGTTCCCCTTTAAGACCGCTCATGACCACCTGAGCTGTCCCTGAGTTACACACGTGGACAAAATTGTTGGTACCCCTCAGTTAAAGAAGGAAAAACCCACAATTCTCACTGAAATCACTTGAAACTCACAAAAGTAACAATAAATAAAAATTTATTGAAAATTAAATAATCAAAATCAGCCATCACTTTTGAATTGTTGATTAACATAATTATTTAAAAAAACAAACTAATGAAATAGGGCTGGACAAAAATGATGGTACCCATAACTTAATATTTTGTTGCACAACCTTTTGAGGCAATCACTGCAATTAAACGATTTCTGTATTTGTCAATGAGCGTTCTGCAGCTGTCAACAGGTATTTTGGCCCACTCCTCATGAGCAAACAGCTCCAGTTGTCTCAGGTTTGATGGGTGTCTTCTCCAAATGGCATGTTTCAGCTCCTTCCACATATGTTCAATGGGATTCAGATCTGGGCTCATAGAAGGCCACTTTAGAATAGTCCAACGCTTTTCTCTCAGCCATTCTTGGGTGTTTTTGGCTGTGTGTTTTGGATGGTTGTCCTGTTGGAAGACCCATGACCTGCGACTGAGACCAAGCTTTCTGACACTAGGCAGCACATTTCTCTCCAGAATGCCTTGATAGTCTTCAGATTTCATCGTACCTTGCACACTTTCAAGACACCCTGTGCCAGATGCAGCAAAGCAGCCCCAAAACATTACTGAGCCTCCTCCATGTTTCACCGTAGGGACAGTGTTCTTTTCTTCGTATGCTTGGTTTTTGAGTCTATGAACATAGAGTTGATGTGCCTTACCAAAAAGCTCCAGTTTGGTCTCATCTGTCCAAAGGACATTCTCCCAGAAGCTTTGTGGCTTGTCAACATGCATTTTTGCAAATTCCAGTCTGGCTTTTTTATGAGTTTTTTTCAGCAGTGGTGTCCTCCTTGGTCGTCTCCCGTGAAGTCCACTTTGGCTCAAACAACGACGAATGGTGCGATCTGACACTGATGTACCTTGGCCTTGGAGTTCACCTTTAATTTCTTTGGAGGTTGCTCTGGGCTCTTTGGATACAATTCCAACGATCCGTCTCTTCAATTTGTCATCAATTTTCCTCTTGCGGCCACGTCCAGGGAGGTTGGCTACTGTCCCGTGGGTCTTGAACTTCTGAATAATATGAGCCACTGTTGTCACAGGAACTTCAAGCTGTTTAGAGATGGTCTTATAGCCTTTACCTTTAAGATGTTTGTCTATAATTTTTTTTCGGATGTCCTGGGACAATTCTCTCCTTCGCTTTCTGTTGTCCATGTTCAGTGTGGTACACACCTTTTCACCAAACAGCAGGGTGACTACTTGTCTCCCTTTAAATAGGCAGACTGACTGATTATGAGTTTGGAAACACCTGTGATGTCAATTAAATGACACACCTGAGTTAATCATGTCACTCTGGTCAAATAGTTTTCAATCTTTTATAGAGGTACCATCATTTTTGTCCAGGCCTGTTTCATTAGTTTGTTTTTTAAAATAATTAAGTTAATCAACAATTCAAAAGTAATGGCTGTTTTTGATTATTTAATTTTCAATAAATTTTTATTTATTGTTACTTTTGTGAGTTTCAAGTGATTTCAGTGAGAATTGTGGGTTTTTCCTTCTTTAACTGAGGGGTACCAACAATTTTGTCCACGTGTGTATACTGCTATAGGTTTAGACTGCCAGGGGGATTCCCATGATGCAGTGTGCCCGTCCTGTACTCTCTCTATACTGTTATATATCACTGTTACATTCACCAACTCTGTGTTTCCCTGAGGTCCTGTGTTTGTTTTCTCACTGGCCTCACCACCTGCTGTCCTGCCATCCTCATGCCAACACCTCCTGCTAAGCCCAACCTCGTCATCCCCACTCTCACACAATCAACTGAGGCAGTGGCCACTTTCCCTGAGCCTAGTTCTGTCAGAGATGTTTTTTTTCCTCCTCCCTATCCCAGGGTTTCTTTGTTTCTTCCCACCATCGCTCATAGTGAATCCAAAGGCTGCTTTGGATAGTTTTCTGTTCTCTGTAATTCGTAAGGTCTGTACCTTACTATGCCAAGTGCTTTGAGATGGCATATGTTGTGAATCTGCACCATATAAATAAAATTGAATTGAACTGAATGTGGATAGAATTATGTGTGTGTACCTGAAACAGGGTGCAGGTTGTTGAGTGCATTCCCTGTGGAGGCTGACTGCTGCAGCAACTGTAAGTAGAGCTAAAGCAAGAAAAAGGGAAGTGATAGCAAAGCTTCAACTCATGGCATGACTTTGTCAGTAGAATAACTGTTATATTTTTAATAAACACAGATAAGCTACAAACACACACTTACTGCAAGGTACTGTGGCCCAAGACTGTTGAGCCCAGTGAGATTTCCCCACATGGAAGCAGCACTAAGTTGTTGCATCTGCTGCTGCAGCTGTTGGGCCATACGCTTCTGCTCCTTGTCCTTCTGAGTGTCTGCAAACTTTACTACGATGGGTGATGAACAGCCCTAAACACAGACAGAAGAAATCACTGCACTTTGACAGTTTATGCACTCATATAAACACTGGTTAACACCATTAAATTGCACCTTATGTTCAAGTAGAAAACAAAACAAAACTGAGAATGGCTTACAAAGCTCTGCTGCTTTGAAGAACGACGGACTGGGCAACCTTGGTAATATTTCAGTGATGAAAAAATGTAATCTGCCTTTTCTGAAGTTAAGGTCACCTACAACATCCCTTTGTCTTTTTACTGTGAACCTCACCTCCATTGTCTGGGACTGGTGCATGGACTTGATAGCTGACTGAGCCATTTGTCTAGCTGTGAATGTCACAAATGCACAACCTGGAAGAGAGAAACACTGTATCGTATCACAACATGATTTATACAGATTCAGCAGAGGAAACTTTGTATTTTGTCACCATCTTATTAGTACTGCACTCAGTACTTGTACAGCAGAAGAGAGAAACCATCATACTGATATCATACTGTCATTAAACAGAAATTGTAATTTTTCAAAAAAATATTGATTGTAACTATTATTGCAATCTCAAGTCCAGGTTTTTTTTTAAAGATTTTTTTTGGGACTTTTTAGCCTTCATTGTTGTAAACAGTAGAGAGAGAGAGAGAGACAGGAAACATTGGGAGAAAGACATGTAGTAAATGATCACAGGCCGGACTCAAACCCATGACTGCTGTGTCGGACTACAGGTCCTGTTCATGGGTCGCCCGCTCAACCTGTTGAGCTACAGGGCCACCTGTCTCTGTATTTTTTGTTTCCGTCACATTTCTACTCACTGTGGGCTAATTACTCCGCCAAATAACATGGCAGACCTGTCTCTTTGTCTTTCTGTCTCTGTCTGTAGGGAAGGTCAGAAATGACACAAGGACTAAAGTGATTAGATTTTGGCAGGGATGCGGCTTATAGTCTGGATCCACAGATTTGTTAAAGATTTCTGTACCATTGTGACGCAGTGGCACGGCGTCACTGTAACTATGACAAGTGAACACTACGTCAGCTGCTGCTGATGATCATGATTCTGATCCTACTACAAATCAACTGCTGTGGACTTAGAGGGACTCCTCTATTGGAAATGATACAAGGAATAATTGATCACATTGTGGGGGTGTTTCCGAATCCTGTCAATTCCAGCCATTATTAATTTTTTTAAAATAAAAAAAATAAAATAGAGACTTCTTGACTACACAGTTGCACGGAGCAGTGCAATTTCCTGTTGTTTTTTCAACTAGACATGAAACTGAGACCAAGTGGTTTCGCTGAAACATCACAATAATAAGCTAGGCTCTGGTTAAGTCACACATGAAAAGAAAACTGAAAGTGTGACAATTCTTTCTGTTTTAACAGTTTCTAGCTTAGACAAATGGAGCCACATTGGCGAATTTTAAAAGATAACATGCCTTTCAAACCTGTGGGTGGGTTATGGGGTTCAGAGGATTAAATAAAGAACACTCATGAGAAAAAATAAAGGGCAGCCGGAAAATATTGAATTTATCTGTTTAACAAAAATCATTTCAATATTTCACCTGACTAAAGCATCTTCATTATTATGTCTTACCACGGCTGAGTCCATCAGGGCCTCGAAGTATCCGGCACTCCTCTATCTGTCCATATGGTGAGAACATCAGTCGGATGTCATTCTCGTTACACTTCTTAGAGATCATTCCAATAAACAGCTTCCTGTCCTCCACTGCTGTATTCAACACAACGTAGTATTAAACAGACCTGCATTCTGGCTACACAGACGGTGCTTCACAACACTGAACATGTATATGTTTCATTCTTCAAATTGAGCTCTTTTGCAGCTTGCGTGCCATCAAAGAGACACAAGTTAAGTTTAGGACTGTATCTTTGACAGCTGAGCACTGTGCTGTTTTTCTTTGCTATAGGCAGAACAACAGTCAGCACAATCACAAGCATCAACACTAGAACAAAGTTTTCTGCTACAATAATTCCTCCTGTTCATAGTGGGTCAAGCGGATCCCTTAACAGAGTAATGTGATTCCAGTGTAAGTGATGGGGACCAGATCGACAGTTTTCCCTTGATCTAACAACTGAGACAGCTGTAGCCTTATGTCAGCCTCACATACATGTTTGAATGAAACAATGGCTGTCATCTTTGTCCTTGTGCTTTGGGGGGAGGATCTTTCTAACTGTAGTACTGAGTTGAACCAGGTAACAAAGTATCAAATACTGGCAGATGCAGACAACCTGTTGTGTCACAAAACCAACAGTGGAAATCACTGAGTTATAACACAATGTTAATCTACATACATATTTAGTCACAATTACTCAATAAATATCTATGGCTGAAATGGCATTTCAATATTTTTGAGGTTAATTCAAAAGTTTATCCTGTTGCACCTAAAAAATAATATAATTTGGACTGTTTAAAGCAATAGGCTTCATCGGGGCCATCATCATTGATAGCAAAAGAAAAGCCAGACTGAAAAGCTACAAAATCCTTACCATTGTTTTTCTCACTGTCAGCTGGCTTCATCTGGATCGGATGGTGCATCTAAATTAGACCACAAAAACATATTAATACAAAATAAATACATGAATTAATTACTGAATATACTACTACTATCACTACCACGCGTCAACTAACCGTGACGTCACCCGTTGGTTTCAACGGTGAGAAAATGAAGCCCGGATTTTGCTACTTCCTGGTCGCCGTTTTGGATTTTTTGGAGCCAGTGACGTAAAAAGCGTCATCAAACAGACTGGACCGGAGAGCAACTAGGGGCAGGATTGGCTGAGAACTCTCTTATCCCGCCCACGTTTTACCGCAGAGGCTTCTGTTGCTGTCTATCAAGTATAGCCACGCCCCCTGGCTCCGCCAACTTTAACGATTTATTAAAATTCAGTATTGATTTATTTTAAGATCGGCCACCTGATCTCTCATTTTGACCATGAAAACTAACAGGAAAAAAATCCTGAGCTGTAAAAAATCAGTCTATCAAATTTTATTTTTTCCAAAAATGAATTGGGGTCTATGGAGCCAAAGCTTTTTGGAGCCAACCCTAGCAGACGGCGTGATATTGCAAGTTTTTGACACTTCCGGGTTGGCTTCAATTCTGGAGCCAGATGCTATATCCATTATATATACAGTCTATGATCACTACTAATAATAATAATAACAAACATCCCAATTGTCTTTTCATCTTACATAAACAGCAGCAGATTTTAAGTACCACATTACTCATACAACTCATGAGTGACCAATATAATAATTTAGCATTTGACAAACACATTTTGTGGTTTTTGCTTCAGAAATAACAAACAAGTGTACCAGGAATACAAATACAGACAAGAAATTTAAAATGATGACAGAAATAAAGTAACAACAAACAAAAAGAGGTGACTGTTGTTCCTATATTGCCTGTACTAGCACTGACTTGAATTTTCCAGCAAACCTGTCTGTTCAAGACTGCAATCATGCTGGAATTTTTTATTCCATCTCTCCAGTGCTTTAGGTTGGGAGGTTGCTGATTCAGAAAGACAACAGAGCGCTCAAAAAGAATTAATATCTCTATCATCATATTATTAGAAAGTTGTGGGATATCTCTGAGTAGAACGTATTTATGTGGGATGCATTCCACACTAACCACCACTAAATGCCCAAGACTCCATTAATCAGGTACAAGATCACTCCATGCAGATAACAAAGGCTATTATTTACAAACGGCAACAAACAGGATGGAAATTTATTTGTAGAACAATCATTTAAAGCCCTGTGGCACGAAGCAGGAGATGGAGCTACTTCCCAAGTCACTGATAAGGACTTCAAGTGCCACTTTTGAGCTTCCAGTTCACATTAGACTGTCAGAATGTCTGTGGTTGCATGATAGTTTTTGCAGATTTTATCCTGGAAAAATAAGCAAGAACAGTGGTCTCTAACTGAAGTTAGCTTTGTTACACTGATTGCCAGTATATTCAAATTGGGGATCTGCATAAGAGACGATGATTAAGGTAACAAATTAATTACAGTGATAATAAATGTAAATACAGAACACACACTGCTCTCTGTCTGTCACTGCTTGTAGTCTTTACACCAAATCTGGTTAATTCATCACTCCGGTCAGACATGTTCAAAGTGGTAGGAAAATGTACCTCTGCTTCGGACAGTAAGATTGCCAACCTTCAGCATAAATTATCAAGATGTTATATCAAACATGGTCCACTTCGAGAAGAACTGAAGTAACCTTGGCAAGTACTATGCTAAATGATGCAGAGGTCAACTGAGTATAAAATTCCAATGGAACAACCCATAACAGAATATGCAAACTCTGAATCCAGCAGCAGAATCTGAGCCAGAGCTAACCCTGAGTAACGTCTTTTAATCTTACAAGAAACATACCAGATCAGAACAAGACCACAAATAAGATTTTCTGCAGCTTGGAGTAAACATCTGCAAGCCAGAGGGAATTTACTATTATGAAACATTTGAAAAGTTACCACAGCAACACCCTTCGGACCATTTGCAAGAAATTTGACTGCTGAATGTGTGATTGATTCTGGATATTCTATGGGCAGTTTTATTTAGTGAGACAGAATTTTAAAATTTTTGCCAAGTACTGACAAAGTTCCAAAGAAAAGTAAAAATAATTGTATCATTCTGAGTCACTAAGTATAAATAATAAGTGATGCTGGTAGTAAAACTCAGTTCTGTGTGTTCATTTTTAAAAAAAATTACAGCAGCACATGGACATGGCATATACTGGAAAATGACTGTGTATACTGGATATGGATACAGTATTTATTTTAATTTGCATGTGTGTGTACAGTTAGTGAGTTATGAACCACAACCTTTATTATCCTGCTCTATCACAGATGGTTTTGGCATAAGACGAGAGACCTGGTTCCAGAGTCAGTGCCCCTGTTTAGGTTAGACTCTGATGGTCTGTTTAGGTTCACCCCAAATTTAACAAAGCTGCAACCCACCTTTGGTACTGCTTTTAACAGTCAAACACACAGTTCAAGGCTTGTCTGTAAACCAGCACACATTGAAAGGTCAGATTAAGAAGGCTGTCACCTACCCCTGGCAGAATCTTCATGTTGTGCAGAGCATTCTGTGCTTCTAAGGCTGATTTGCGTGTATAGTACGTAATAAAACAGCAGCCTGCCGGGAACAAAAAAAGACAGAAAAGTGTTACACAGCTGACTTAATTATTAGATTTGGAGTGTAAGATTATTTGTCTTTTTTAATTTTGAGACAGAAGACTAAACAGACATATGACAACACACGGAAACACAACAGTCAATACAGGACATTTTCTGATGTTGGTTTGGTGTTGTACCACTACAGCTACTGGCATTGTGCTGCACTGGCAGCATAGCCAGATTTTGGCACAACCAGTAGTAGGTGAAGGAATTATTCGAGCTCCAAACACTCAAACCTGCTCTCTCTCTCTCTCTGTCACACACACACACACACACACACACACACACACACACACACACACACACACACACACACACACACACACACACACACACACACACACACACACACACACACACACACACACACACACACACACACACACACACACACACACACACACACACACACACACACACACACACACACACACACACACACACCATTTTGGCACTGGCAGAAAAAACTCATCTATGTAGTGTTCCTTAAATTTCTTTCCTGTGACGATAAATGTGTCAGAGCCACTAGCAGTGGGCTCGACAACTGTGAAATGGAGAAGTTTGGAGCCATCAGGTCGCTTCCGAGAGTACTGGGGCTGTTTTAGTCAGACAATGCTTTTGGTGTTTTTCGGAGTGTTTTTGGTTGGCGAAGGTGTATTGTTGTGTGCCGATTTGTGTGAATCACAAGTAAATCTGTACTCTGAGAACAAAGTACTGTTGATGGTACTATGAAGTCTTTACACAAGTGATTAAGCATCTTGTATGTGCAGAGAAAGATTTCAAATTCTATTCCAGACTTTACAGAGAGCCAATGAAAAGAAACTAATATGAAAGAAAATAGAATATGCCTTGCCACTTCTTCTGCTACTTCTTATTTTGGATCAACTGGAGGTTTCACTGAGTTATTGGGAAAATCTATTAAGGAATTACAATAGCCATGCCTAGAAGCAACAGATGCATGAATTAATATTTCATCACCACTTTGAGGTAGGATGATCCCACATGTAGCAATAATGTGAAAATGAAATGTGTAATTTATTAATGTTGAGCATATTTAAACAGCCTATAATCCATTTATCACTCAGGAATGAGATGAAATTTACTCTTGGTTCAAGGATAGATTAAATCCCTCCACTGCACTTTAAAAGGTTGTCCTCCAGTTACAAACAATGGTCAGAACTTCCTGACTGAATTGGGATGATGAAGCTTGAGTTTTCTAACTTCAGTGCTTGCTGTGGGGGGATGTAGAATTTCATGAGGCTGCTTGGACTTTGTTACTTGTGATTAGAGTAATTGTTATCATTAATATTATTGATAATATTACTACATCAGTAAAAGCAGGTCTTGTGACTAAAAAGGTGACATTTTAATGAAAGACAATGTGGTCCAAAAACTGTCATCAGTGTGTGTCTTAGATGAAGCTGCATCCGCTGATACAGGCCACACCCACTCCTGCCAATCATTTTCTTATTCATAAAATCACAGAATATGCAAAACACACTTTTTCAAACTTATCAGTGTTTTTTTAACTCAAGAATGACAAGAATGATGTCATGTTTCACTGTATCGCAGATTTTTAAATTGTGTATATATATATTTTTTTCATTTTTTACGATAAGATAAGCATTTTCTAGCCTCAAAAATGTAAAACAATACAAAAAATATAAAAAATTATAATGAAATAAAACATATTAAAAATATTAAATGGAAATAAAATGTACAGTGTACAACACTGGTCACTGATTGGCTCAGTGACTGTACCATCAGTCCATTCGGTCTCCTCTGTGTTCAGCATCTTGCCTTGTCCATTTCACATCGACGTCTGATTGCTGCATATAGTGTTACTCTGCGATGGTTTGTAAGGTTTATAAGAGTGTAGGGAGGGTTTATAAAGCCTTAAAATAAATATATAAAATAAAATTAATATATGGTTGCTACTTCACAGATTTACACCTATTGCAGGGGGTTCTGGAATCTAACCCCAGTGAAAGACAAGGGACCACAAGTCAGGATGTCAAATCTGACAAATGGTGGATTTGTTTTGGACGAATATTATCATGTCAACAAGAAAGGCATTCAAAGTTTTCTGTAGACAAAAAAAAAAGAGACCCATATCAACCAAAAACATGTGCTATAATATATGCAAACATGATTTGGTAAGTTACACAGTAACTGTACATCACACATGAAAAACTACTAAATGTACAAAAAACATTATTTTCATACTAGTCTGTGGTTTCATTACTTGGGGACAGTCAGGAGATTCTCTGGAACCTCCTTGATCATCATGATCACACACATTTGTGGTTTTGGACATTTTTGTCTGTGATGTGAGCTTGCTATTTAATTGCATATGGTTATTCATGGATTAAACAGTACAACTTAGCCAGACAACCTCTAAAACTCTTCTATCGCACACATCGGTTCTTTTACATGTGCATTATATGGTTCAGAGCCAGGATATCAAATGTGATGCAAATTTGTCAAACGATGGGGCTGTAATGAACTTTTTCACATATATTCTTAAAATAGGTTTTCATTCCAGCTGTGGTCTCCTGGCTGTGTGTGTGTGTGTGTGTGTGTGTGTGTGTGTGTGTGTGTGTGTGTGTGTGTGTGTGTGTGTGTGTGTGTGTGTGTGTGTGTGTGTGTGTCCATACACACTGACCTTTGCTCTGTGGTGGATTTTGGCTGCGGTCTCGGAGGACATTGATCTCATAGACTGCTCCGTAGGGCTCAAACAGCTCACGGAGCTGCTCCTCTGACCAGGACCGTGGAATCTGGCCCACAAACATCTTAATGGCATCAACATCTGGTTGGTCGGGGTGGTCCAGAGACCCATTCATCTTCTTCCCACTACAAAGACAAAAAATAACAGTGGATTACATGGAGGCTAGGAACCCCAGTCAACAACAGTGTGCCATCACATATTCTACATATTAATGCTGGCAGACATTAATACAAGCATTTTTTAAAACAATATTGAGTGCGAAACATAATTTGCCATCGTAACAACAAAACAATGTTTCTGAATCCCAGCTGCAACATTTTGTAGTGTGGCTTTTTTTTAGCACAACCAATAAGTACAGCTTTTTACAACTGCCGTTACATTATGTCATGCTATCACCTCAAAATGACATCTCCCACTTCTCAGCGGTACATCTGCTAACACTGGTATACCACGAAAAGATAAGCTTCAGACTTTACCATGTTCTTAACACTCTGGCAATTACTGAGATTTTTACTACATATCATTGCCTTGCTTCTAAATTCCCTTTTCTCCCTTGTTCAGTTCGAACTGGCATGGTTAATAGATACTGTCCACTATTGGAACAAGTATTTCACACTGACAAAAATGTCTTTTTTTTATCATTAACACCCAAAGATAGTGTGTAACACCAACAGACCTGCTATCCATCAAAGCACATATGGTTACTGGTTCAACACCAGTAGCATTAAACCCATCACCTGGAATGATCTGTACTGCACTCTCCAAAGCACCCAAAATATAAAACACAATTTTAATATATTTCAGTTTCTTCTCTTTCAAAGCTTATAAAGATAGATTATGCACATTATACAAATGAAGTGAATTTATCCCTGTGACATATCACTTCAATTTCAAGTTGATTCTAGATTGTGTCACCTCTGGATATCTGCTTTTCCAAGCTGACAATTACAGTATTTTCTCTTACAAACAAATACAAAAAAGTTGTAAGCACCATTGTAAAAATAGAGGCTCCCAAATAGAAACCCGGTGCAACAAAAGTGAATACACCTCCGATCGCTCACTCACAAGTTAGAAAACTTATGATCATTAAAAACTAAACTGAGTTCACCCATCTTTTCCCAGACAACCCAACTGCATGAACATGATTATAAAATGAAGTGAGAACACCAGAGCTTTCATGGTTTTGGAGGTATGAGCTGCGTCTGTTTATCTGCATCACAGCTCTACAAGGAAAAGACCCACCAGAGAAAATGAAAAAATCTGATTGTTAGACTTCACATAGATGGAAAAGGATCCAAGAAGATCGATGACCAATGAAAACTCTATTTAAACACAAAGCAGCAGAAATTAGGAGGTATGCAACGTACTACTAATCAGAGCTGCAGTGGTTGTCCTCCTGAAATGATGACATGGTCAATTTGTTTGTCCTATCTACCTTGGCACAAGTTTCTGTGCCAAATCACACAGAGCAAAAGACACCGCTGAAGAAAATGAAAATAAATCTCATTAAATTTTGGGAGTACAATATTTGGTTCGATTAGACCTCAATAAAAGTATTCAGTTCAACTGGGGTCCAGCATGTTTAGTGTGAACTTGGACTATCACAGAGAATGCATAGTCCTGACAGTGAAGCACAGGTGTGAGTGTGATGATACAGAGCTGCATGAGTGCAAAAGCTGTTGATATTTATAGATGACACAATGTAGATACTAAAATACTAAAATAATGGATGGCATGATGACCTACAGGCTGCAAGAGCTTGGCAGAAGAGGAATATTCCAGCATCATGATCGTCCAAGCATACCGAAAAAAAACACACAAGTTTCACAATTTCTAGAAGAAAAAAATTTAAGAACTATGAACTGGAGAAGTATGTCACCTGAATTCAATCGAACAGAACACCTTTGGGGTACTTTGAAGAGAAATGTAGGGCAACACAACTCCTCCCACAAACAGGAGCTAAAAAAATTGTCTGGTAAGAATGATAGAGCATCTAATGTTCTCCACACCAAGAGGAATGCCAGCAAAAATAAAGGTGGCCATATGAAGTATTGAAAAAATTAAAAGATTCAAAGCTCAGTAACAAACTGTATTTTGTATTAGGTTCCAGTGAGTTAATAATGTAGGAAACTTCACATGTTAGTTTTAAATTTCATACAAGAACAAATACTGTACTGTTAAATTAATAATGTAATGTAATTAAGTGATATTGCACAGGGCTGTACTCACCTCTCGGTAAAACCCAGAGAAGTCAAACTTACAGTAACTTTTTAAACCACAAAAATAATAATCTATCAACCCTATCTCAAATGACCTCTCAGTGTGTGAAGTTTTGTGTAACAGCACTTTTTCTAGTTAGTGGGATTTTTACTAACATTGATGAATCCAATTGCAGTTAATCGTATTTATATACAGTGGGTACAGAAAGTATTCGGACCCCTTGAAATTTTTCACTCTGTGTCATTGCCGCCATTTGCCAAAATCAAAGAAGTTCATTTTATTTCTCATTAATGTATTCAGCACCCCATCTTGACAGAAAAAAACAGAAATGTAGAAATTTTTGCAAATTTATTAAAAAAGAAAAACTGAAATATCACATGGTCATAAGTATTCAGACCCTTTGCAGCGACACTCATATTTAACTCACATGCTGTCCATTTCTTCTGATCCTCCTCAAGATGGTTCTGCTTCTTTATTGGGGTCCAGCTGTGTTTAATTAAACTGATTGGACTTGATTAGGAAAGGCCCACACCTGTCTATATAAGACCTTACAGCTCACAGTGCATGTCAGAGCAAATGAGAATCATGAGGTCGAAGGAACTGCCCAAGGAGCTCAGAGACAGAATTGTGGCAAGGCACAGATCTGGCCAAGGTTACAAAAGAATTTCTGCAGCACTCAAGGTTACTCAGAGCACAGTGGCCTCCATAATCCTCAAATGGAAGAAGTTTGGGATGACTACAACTCTTCCTAGACCTGGCCGTCCAGCCAAACTGAGCAATGGTGGGAGAAGAGCCTTGGTGAGAGAGGGAAAGAAGAACCCAAAGATCACTGTGGCTGAGCTCCAGAGATGCAGTCAGGAGAAAGGAGAAAGTTCCACAAAGTCAACTATCACTGCAGCCCTCCACTAGTCGGGGCTTTATGGCAGAGTGGCCCGACGGAAGCCTCTCCTCAGTGCAAGACACATGAAAGCCCGCATAGAGTTTGCCAAAAAACACATGAAGGACTCCCAGACTATGAGAAATAAGATTCTCTGGTCTGATGAGACCAAGATTGAACTTTTTGGTGTTAATTCTAAGCGGTATGTGTGGAGAAAACCAGGCACTGCTCATCACCTGCCCAATACAATCCCTACAGTGAAACATGGTGGTGGGAGCATCATGTTGTGGGGGTGTTTTCAGCTGCAGGGACAGGACGACTGGTTGCAATTGAAGGAAGGATGAATGCGGCCAAGTACAGAGATATCCTGGAGGAAAACCTCTTCCAGAATGCTCAGGACCTCAGACTGGGCCCAAGGTTCACCTTTCAACAGGACGATGACCCTAAGCACACAGCTAAAATAACAAAGGAGTGGCTTCAGAACAACTCTGTGACCGTTCTTGACTGGCCCAGCCAGAGCCCTGACCTAAACCCAATTGAGCATCTCTGGAGAGACCTCAAAATGGCTGTCCACCAACGTTCACCATCCAACCTGACAGAACTGGAGAGGATCTGCAAGGAAGAATGGCAGAGGATCCCCAAATCCAGGTGTGAAAAACTTGTTGCGTCATTCCCAAGAAGACTCATGGCTGTACTAGCTGAAAAGGGTGCTTCTACTCAATACTGAGCACAAGGTCTGAATACTTATGACCATGTGATATTTCAGTTATTCTTTTTTAATAAATTTGCAAAAAATTCTACATTTCCGTTTTTTTCTGTCAAGATGGGGTGCTGAATACATTAATGAGAAATAAAATGAACTTTTTTAATTTTAGCAAATGGCTGCAATGACACAGAGAGTGGAAAATTTCAAGGGGTCTGAATACTTTCCATACCCACTGTACACTGCTCAAAAAAATTAAAGGAACACTTTGAAAATACATCATATTTCAATGCGGGGGAAAAACAAACTGGATATTTACATTGATATGGACTGGATAATGTGTTAGGAATGAAAGATGCCACATTGTTTGATGGAAATGAAAATTATCAATCCCCAGGAGGGCTAAATTCAAGACATTCCAAAATCAAAGTGAAAAACTGATGTGGCAGACTGGTCCATTTTCTGAAATTCGTTGGCAGCAACTCAAAATGGTACTCAGTAGTTTGCATAACCTCCATATGCTTGTATGCAGCCTGACAATATCAGGACAAGCTTCGAATGAGACGATGGATGGTGTCCTGGGTAGGGATGGGAATTTCGACTAATTTCCGAACCGACTAGTCGCTAATTTTATTGGCGACTAGTCGGTTCGGAAAACTTGCAATTTAACCCTTTAAGCGCCAAAGTCGCAATATTGCGACAAGCAACATTGCTGAACATAACAAGCCATAGCCTCAAATATACTGCCTCGTCTGCCTCATGTACTGTACACCAGGAGATGGCAGACATCTGGAACTTCAATCTGAGCATCAGTTGTGGGCGTGTTTTCATTCAAAGTTTTGGAGTTTACAGAGTTTGAAAACCGAGGAGACGAGACTCGCCGTCAGAGCGTATCAGAGCGCAAGACGGCACATTTTAGAGTGAGAAAACTCACCGTACCGAGAGGTCTGGTCAACGCTGACAAAGTGCTTTGTCAAGTAATGGCTTGCTCATATTCTGAAGAGGAATATTCACCCTCTGATGAAGATGTTCAGTCGTCCACTGAGACAGAAAGTGCCGCTGCATCTGTGCGTAACGGCAGCGGGTCGGTGCGCCATGACAGTCCACGAGTAGCACATACTGGAGCCAATGCTTTGCTTCGGGGTGGCAGGAAGGGACGTGGTGGGTGTAGCTGGAGTGGTCAAAACACCGCTAATGATGAGGGGGATAGCGGGGGTTGATAAAAGAGACAAGCATATGCTACTGGCAGGATCAACCAGGTAGCCCAGACGGGACGAGCGTAGAGCTGCATGGTGGCGCCCGGTCGGGGTGGGGGGGCACACTAGCGTTTAACCGACTAGTAAAATACTAAACGTTTAATAAATGAGTAGGCGGTTAAACGATTAAACGACTAGTCCGCACATCTCTAGTCCTGGGGTATCTCCTCCCAGATCTGAACCAGGGCATCACTGAGCTCCTGGACAGTCTGAGGAGCAACCTGGTGGTGTTGGACGGAACAAAACATAATGTTCCAAAGGCGTTCTATTGGATTTAGGTCAGGTGAGTATTGGGGCCAGTCAATGCTGTCAATTCCTTCATCCTCCAGGAAGCGCCTGCATCGTCTTGCCACATGAGGCCAGGCATTGTCGTGCAAAACAAGGAACCCAGGACCACTGCACCAGTGTAGGGTCTGACAATGAATCCAAGGATTTCATCCTGATCCCTAATTGCAGTCAGAATGCCGTTGTCTAGCCTGTAGAGGTCTGTGTGTCCCTCCATGGATATGCCTCCTCAGAGCATCACTGACTCACCACCAAACCGGTCATGCTAAACCATGTTACAGGCAGCATAACATTCTCCATGGCTTCTCCAGACCTTTCCATGTCTGTCACGTGTGCTCACGATGAACCTGCTCTCATCTGTGAAAAGCAAAGGGCACCATTGGCAGACCTGCCAATTCCTGTGTTCTATGGCAAATGCTAACTGTTACGGCCATAGCCGTATTCTGGCTCCTCCCCTGTGTTGTGTGTGCGCTCCTCCCCTGTGCTTTGTGTGTGTGCGTGAGTGCTTGTGCGTACGTGTGCGTGTGGCTGTCAATCTTCCCAGGCTGCTGGCGATCCGCTTCACCTGTGCTGAGTAATTGGAATCAGCTGCTGTGCCCTCGTCAGCCAATCCGGTGCGGCCCTGGTTCAGCATAAGAAGCTGGAGTGCCTGAGGATGGGCGGCTTGTCACTGTACTCCAGTCTTGCCCATGTGCCTCATCGTAGTAGAAACTTTGTTAGCCATCCGGTCGCTCTGTTATTGTGGAGGCACTAGTCTTTTTCGTTGCTGTTGTTTACACACGCTGTGTTTAGGTTTATCGGGTATATTTAGGATCTTTCTGTTAATCGATAGCTCTAGTTTAGAGTCTCTTTTTGTTCTCGTTTATATTTATTTTTACGTCGTGACTAGTGTTCTCCGTTTTTCTTTTAATTTGTACCTCATTTTCATTTCTTTATAATAAAAATCTTTAAAGCCATAACCATCTGGCTCTTATGTTGCTTCCCTTACCCATTACACGAGCCAGGGTTGTAACACTAATCAAGCTCCAAGGTGTCAGGCAGTGAGCACAGGACCCACTAGAGGACATCGGACCCTCAGACCTTTCTCATGAAATGTCTTTCTGATTGTTTCGTCAGACACATTCACACCAGTGGCCTGCTAGAGGCCATTTTGTAGGGCTCTGGCAGTGCTCATCCTGGTCCTCCTTGCACAAAGGAGGAGATAGCTGTTGTGCTGATGAGTTGAGGACCTTCTGCAGCCCTGTCCAGCTCTCCTCGAGTAACTGCCTGTCTCCTGGAACCTCCTCCATGCTCTTCAGACTGTGCTCGGCAACACAGCAAACCTTCTGGTAATGGCATTTATGGTACAGCATTGATGTGCCATTGTGGAGGAGTTGGACTGCCTCTTCAACCTCTGTAGGGTCCAGGTATCGCCTCACGCTACAAGTAGTGACAGTGATCCTAGCCAAATGCAAAACTATTGAAAAACAGTCAGAAAACACAAGAAGGGAATAAAATGTCAGTGGCCTTCACCTGTAAACTCATTCCTGTTTTGAGGGGTGTCTCATTGTTACCCCTCTAGTGCATCTGTTGTTATTTTCATGAACACCAAAGCAGCTGAAACTGACTAAAAACACCCTTTTTTACTTACTTGACCAGATCAGTATCCCACATGTTTCACTGATTTGATGCAATACTTAGATTAAAAAGTGTTCCTTTAATTTTTTTGAGCAGTGTATAAAGTGTGTGTTTCATGCAACAAACACAATTTTTGGTTGTGCCGCTTACAATGTTAAACAAGGACAAATGGACGAGGATATTTTGACTGTTTAGTACCTAAAAGAGGGTTAATACATAAATACATATATAAAAGCTGTGTCATCTAACCTGATGTCAACAGAGTGGCCATTTATGATCTAATAAAATTTTCAAGATTTAGATAAGTGGAAAATTGCATAAGATCAATACAACTTACGCAAATTACAATCAGGAAGAGTATATGCCATTTCCATTATTTTTAGGACAAGTGCAGCAACCAGGGCAATGCCATCGGTCTTAGGGTTTGGACTGTGTGGGCGACTCTAAGCACAGCCGTATTTTGGCTCATGTAGTTGCAGTAATGCAAAGTGAAAAACAACTTAGTGAAAAGGAAGATAAATCAGAATGTGTGGTGACAAATAAATCTGCTCCTGGCCACTTACATTACTGGTCTCACTGCTCTGAAGAGCTGGGTCACTAATGGCCAGGATCGCAATGGTTCTACGAACACACTTCCTCACATAATCTGAAGGTGAGGGGCATGTAATGTTTCTGTAACAGGTGAAAAGGACGATAACAACCAAAATAAACTAGGAAAGATAAAAATCTAAGAGGAAATTTCTGAAAAAATGTTCTTGACACGAGTGTGGGCATTTTTGCATCCCTAGAATGTAACAGGACCCCTTTATTCCCGTGCCAATACTGATTCACTTCATCTAAACCCACACACAGGCTGCCTTGACAGTACTGGAAGTCTCTGCCTTTACCCTCCAGCAGGGAGCACTATTGCCATCTAGTGACAAAAATGTGAAACAACCATTTGGAACTCTAAATGAACTAAATATTGTTGTGGGTCACACTGTCTTTCACATTTACTTCATAATCATTTTGAGGTGAACCATCAATACAAACAAAAAAGTGTTTTTTAAAAAATCCTCATTTCTCTTCAAACCAAATATAAGCACTAATGAAGTCATGAAGCAAAAAAAGAATAGATTAATAAAAAATGTAAATCATGCTGGACTTAAGATATGGCATCACTGTATATGAAATGTTATCATTTTTGCCAGGATAGAATACCAATTCCATCCTAGCACCTTCACTTTACACCCCACTGGACAGTTAACACAACATACTGACTGTGGTTAGCCAAGCATTTTAAACTGTACTGGCTCTGTGCAAGCTAAGCTGAAGAGATGCCTCACTTCAGGGACAATCTGAATGCTGTGATCCAGACCACATGGGCGCAAATGCTGTCAAACAGTCCGTTTCATTCAATTCCCAGCCTATTTACTACTTTCAATCTCTGTATACTACCACAATTTAAATGAAGGCAAACAGCAAAACCTAATAAACATCTCTCACTTGCAGAACACAAGACTGAAAAGAAAACAAGTGCTGTTAATAAAACAATCTGAAAATACAAAAACAAAAGTAGTAGCAGTAGTAGTAGTAGTAGTAATAGTAATGGTATCAGTAGTAGTAGCAGTAGCTTCAGTAGTAGTAGTAGTAGTAGCAGTAGCAATAGTAGTAGCAGTAGTAGTAGTAGCACTAATAGGGGCAGTAGTAGTAGTAGTAGTAGTATTATCAGTAGTAGTAACAGTCGTAGTAGCAGCAGTAGTTGTAGCAGTAGTATCAGTAGTGTTGGCAGCAGTAGCAACAACAGTAGTGATAGTCGTGGCAGTAGTAGTAGCAGCAGCAGCAGTAGTTGCAGCAGTACTAGTAATAGTAGCAGTTGTAGTTGTAGTAGTAGTCGTAGTAGTAGGAGCAGCAGTAGTAGTAGTAGAAGTGGCAGCACATAGTAGTACTAGGGGTACCTTACACTCTCAGCAAAATGAATTGTAGCTAAATGATTTGATGCTACCGTCTATGATACCTTTACGTCTATATTTTTGTCTTAATTCCTCTCTGTATCATTGCCAGATAGCGGTTTGGCGTCACTGTAACTATGACAACAAGTGATCACTACGTCAGCTGCCTGATGATGATCACGACTGCGATCCGACTACAAATCCACCGCTGCAGTTTTATTGGGACTTGTCAATCGGAAATTAAACAACAAATGAGGAGACTTGGCGGTGTACTGTGGTCTCTGAGTGCTTTTCTTGTCATCGTATTATTTTTTTTACAGCATTCATCTTTGAAATGCATTTTCTGAAAATAGTTTATATATTGCAGAAAGAACATAAACCTGACAATAACCCTTTGATTTTAATTTTAGATTAAAAGTTATGAGCAACAGCCGACCTATCGTTTGTCGTTTTAAACAGTAAAAGCAGTGACCTTTGCTAATGTGAAAAGCGAGAAAAGAAATAACAGATTTGTTATGTATATATGACTAAACTTTCTATTGCTTCCAACTTTCTCTCTGAACAATCATTTGACTTGAAAATATTGTAGATTTCACAGCACAGATATTGTTATTAACTCATGTGTATGATAAGTTTGCCAGACTATGTTCTGTTCTCAAAATCAGTAGTTTAGTGATGCAGAGCTGCAGTTTGAGAAATAGCTCTGCAGTGCCTACTGGATACCATGTAGTATCAATGAGCTGCAGTTCAGTCACTGTTCTACACTTGTTCCAGTATCTGACAACAGAAACTGAAAAATATGTAAATGACAAAAAGCTTTTGGGGAATTTGGCTGCATTAGTATGCAGCATTTGTGAGTAGAGATGGAACAAACACATCCAAACAATGGCTAACTTTAGATTACACTAAAGCACATAAACAAATCACAGAAACACATAAAGTACTAATTAGTTTTCTTCAAATCAGTGTTAGAGTTTCCACCATCTCTGAATGTACATCAATTTTAACATTTACACACAGCTCTGATGTGTGGGCATACTATCAAATCTAAGGGTAGCATTAGCCAAACAAGAAAAGCACTTCTAGAGCACAGGCTGCCCAGTCATTGTATGATTTCCGGCGACTAAAATCTTAAAAAAAAAAAAAAGTCGAGGCGGAAACCACGGCAACGTAGAACATGGCTGGCCATTAAACATTGATGTACTCAAAGACAAAATGACCTTGCATTGAGCACATGCGTGTGTTAAGCATGTGTATGTTATGTACAGATACCAAATCACATGACCAAAATGTGTAGTGGGTAGTGGGAATTGAATCAATTGTTCCTTGTATGATTTCGGACATAAATCCTGATAAGTCCACAGCAGTCAATTTCAGAATCAAAATCAGAATCAGAATAGTAGCAGAATCACAATCATGTGATCATCAGCAGGCAGCTGACGTAGTGTTTACTTGTTGTCAACACTTGTTGTTACAGTGATGCTGTGCCGCTATCTGGCAGTGACAAACCTTAACAAATCCACGGATCTAGACTATAAGCCGCAACACTGCCAAAATATAATCACTTAGTCTTTGTGTCATTTCTGAGCTTCCCGGAAAATTTCATCCAAATTCGTTAGTCTGTTTTTGAGTAATGTTGCAAACAGACAGACAAACAGACAGAAAGAGAAACCAATGCCGATCGTCAGATAACTCCGCCGAGGCTCCGCCTCCTTGGAGTAATTAGATAAACAACATGCTAACAATAAAGATCTTCCTATTGTTGTGGTGACATGGCCACCAAAAATAAAAGTAATGCACTGGGTGTTAAGTTTATTAGAGACTTGGTGGCTTGCCAGGCAGCTGTTCATTCTAAATGCTCATCTGGAAGCAGACAGTCAGACAGCAAGGACTCAGCATTATCCAACCTTGCTTGAATTCTAAAGGCAGAAGTAAATGTTTTCACAAGCTCCTTTTAGACATGGGGCATGGAACATTGCTGGGTTTATCAATCCATTAAAGTGACGGCATTCAAGCCCCTTTCACACATGAGTCATGTCACTTGTCCGTTAATGTTCCTCACGGATGCATACATACCACCATAGTGCCGGAGAGCAACACGGCATGTGTTTATGACACATTTGTTATTCACGCAACACTAGTCAAGACACCAAATGATGCTTAATACATAATAATGGAATAACAGACCTAAACTAATCGCAGCTGATAAAAGAGTTCAGTATTCAACCTGAGGACAGCTGTAATAAAATATTACTAATATAATATGTTTAAAATCTCAAACTGCAGCTGATAGACTCTGAGTGACTGTTTACATGTGGAAAGGTTCATAGTGTGACTTGCTGTTAGATCCTGATCAGCCCTTTCACCATGTTGGGATAGTTTGTAGTTAAACCTAATTAACGAAGTTGCTCTGTGCATAAATGCAGCAGCTCTCTCTTTCTTTGGAGACACTTTTGGATCCTACTACTGTCTGATGTTGCAGCTATCTAATAAACTACACAGAAAAAGTCCTAAACAGCTGGAAACTCAACTTCTGCAGGTGACAGTTCATCTGTATGATGTAAGGACATGTAGGTCTACACATTGTGACCTGTTGTTAGATCTTGGTCCAGACTCTAAGCGATAATTTCAAAATATCACAATTTATTTAAGTTACTGTTGTTCTCTGAGCAAATGTGTTCAACTCCCCCTCTTTGGAAATTCTCATTTGGATGTTGCTGTTGTCTGTTGCTGCAGGTATTAAACAAACTCATTGCAAATATTTCCAAACAGCTGGAAGAAACAAATTCCAGCTTCTCAACATCTTGCTCGATTTCATTAATTATTGGTGAGTGTCATTATTCTTTAAGCTGTTAAGTGTCTGTTTTCATTGCAGTAAGGTTTTAATATCATGGATGATTTATTTCGTTGCCTAATGGATTTTAAATTGTACAGCAAAGTGAGTGAAAAAGGTGTGTTGTGATTTTGGCAAACAAGCTGTGTATTACGTGTCTCTATGTTGTTTTGGGGAGAAATACTCTTGCTAAAAATCACACAACTGAAAGTACCGCTGCTTGTGCCTGTTTATCCGTAATTGTGAGGGCTTAGTTCAGACTAACGCCATGTTAAAAGTTATACGGAAATGTTTCTAGGTCCAAACTAGTAAGACTGTTGGCACAACGTTTGTGGATAAGCAACTAGGGTGCGCATGCATTCACACATAACCTTTACAGAGAACAGTACAGCAACAGTAGCTAGCAGAGGTGGACAACAGTTAGAATGTCATGCCATGGTCATTGTATGTCCTGTTTTGATTTAAAAGCATAATGTCCTGGCCTGGGATCATTAAAATCACTGGCTGCGTTTCTGATCAAAATAAATAAATATCAGCTGATAAAAAATAATTTCACTAACTTTATTTTTCAGCTCTAATCTTGGTCATTCTAAGGACTAGTTATAAATGCTGTATCTTGTGTTTTCAGAACCATGTGGATATATATATATATATATATATATATATATATATATATATATATACACACACTGACAGTCAATAGAAACTTTGAGGTAGAAATGTACACAGAATTCTACTTGTAGGGGGGTTGTAATTATTCATTGTGGATTTACTGATGATCTAGTGCCCTGGTAGTTGAGATAATGATGAGTTGTCATTTTGTCATGATTCATTGCACATGGGTTGGTCACTCTGCAAAAGTGAACCAAATACACACCAAGCAATACTCAGTGAGTATCTGCACAATTTGAGAATGGGTTTTGAAGGCCTATATAAAGGCCCAAAAAAGGCCACCATTGTTAGTCCAGTGAACAGCATCATACCGCATCTATCACATGAACAACGTCTCCGGGCACTGGGTATGGTGGAGGCCGGTTTGAGCTACAGTGATGTAGCCAGGCGTATGGGCTGTTCCCAACCCACAATCAGAAGCCTGGTCCAAAGCATGCGCCGACGGATTGCTGCCTGCATCGAAGCAAATGGAGGCCATACTCGGTATTGACTGTTGTGACTTTGTGTGTGGCAGGTGCCGTTTTCTTTTGTGAAATTCTTTATTTTGAAATCATTCTTGAAACTTTAGATTTTTGTTTCTGTATGCCAATATGCTAAACAAATGATTCATATGAAGAAAATAAAATCCAGTTTCGGGCTTCAAAATAAAAATTATGTTGAAAAATATGGTCTCAAAGTTTTTAATGACTGTCAGTGTACATATTCTGTCATTTCATATGATGACTCCTATACAATACAAGCCATCGCATTATGAAATTATACTGTTGCTGCATTATCTCGCCATAAAATGTTGCAAACAGCAGAGATATCTTTTCATAATTGTGTAGCACAGACTGTGTGGAATCTGACAACATCATGACCATGATAAGGGGTCCTGTCTCATTTAGAAACTGGGAAAACAGCCCAAATCAAAATATTTAATGAATAAATACCTTTCATTATTTTATTCACTGAAGCATTCACATACAGTAATCTAACTAAGGAGCTACCCAAGCCCAGGCAAGGAGGCCCCAATGTCTACTTTACCTTCGACCACCAGAATCTACAATCATCACTGTCTACTGGTGCACAGGTGACATGTGCTCGTCTTTGGACAGCTTTTCATTCAGTTGCAATGAAATTGCAAATTCCATAATTATTTTTCCATACAAAGTTGGATGTAATGTCAGGCCCACGTTGGAGACAACGCAGAAATAAATTTGAAGCCGAGCATTCTTTGGCACACAGAGAAACAACTAGTATCAACAGAAAGGGAAAGGTCTGCTGTATGTTATAATATTTTATTGATAAGATTTTATTTGATAAGTATTCCTCTTTTGAACATCATTCATTTGTTTTTAGCAGTCCTCCCATCCTATGCTTAACTAGCTACAGACCACCTAAACGCTGTGTCTCTTTTATTATTGAATTTTCTGAATTGTTCTCTTTTATTTATTCTAAATATGACAGAGTTCTTATTTTAGGTGATTTTAATTTGCATGTTGATAATCAATCAGACTCTTTTAGCTCAGAATTTTTAAACCTTCTTCACAGTATGAATTTTATCCAACATGTGACACAGCCCACCCATAACAGAGGAAAAATTTTAGATTTAATAATCACCCATGGCCTTTCTACATCTGTAACCTCTGTTATGGACGTGGGCTTGTCTGATTATTGTTGTGTGTTTTTTAATATCAATGATTTTAAGCAACAAGAAATCCCAGTGCGTACAATCAGGAAGCGCTACCTTACTGCTGAAGTGGCTGCAAATTTTATTGACATTTTAGCTGATACCCCCACACGTTTTACCTTCCTCCTGTGATTTTGTTGTTGATCATTTTAACAGTAAACTAAAGTCAGCTCCAGACACTGTTGCACCAATAAAAATCAAAAGAATATCAACAAAACCAAAGTCTCCCTGGACAAACAGTTACATCATTAACCTCAAAAGAAATTGTCGAAAAGCAGAACGGAAGTGACTGAAAACCAAAATTCAAATAAATTACAATATTTTCCAACATTATCTGAAGATTTATAACACAGCAATCAAACAGGCAAGAAAGGAACATTTTTCCACATTAATTCACAACAACAAAAACAATCCTAAGGTACTTTTTAAAACAATAGACAAATTAATCAACCCTGATTTTAATCAAACTAAGGAATCAGACTTGTCATGTGATGACTTTGCAGTCCACTTCAGCAGTAAAATAGATTTTATCAGATCAAACCTTTTACTTTCTCAGCCTTTGAGTTTTAACTCCTCACAATCTTTGGTTTTAAATGGGGAAACACTGGAAAGTTTTGCCCTGGTTGATGCTGTGATGCTTGAAAAAGTTTTTAAACAACTCAAGCTAACTACCTGCCTTTTAGATCCCATTCCAGCATCCCTTTTTAAAAACTTCTATGACTTTTTTAAACAGGATTTTCTTACTATTTTAAATTATTCTCTTCAGACAGGCTTGTTCCCCTCTGCTTTTAAAACCTCTATTATAAAACCTCTCCTGAAGAAAAGCAATTTGGATATAGCTGTAGCTGATCATTTTAGACCTGTATCCAATTTGCCATTTTTAAGTAAACTTTTAAAGAAGATTGTTTTAAACCAGTTAAATGATTTTATCAGTTTTTATCAGAAATATTTATGAAATTTATCAATCTGGTTTTAGGAAAAATCACAGTACTGAGACTGCTCTCGTCAAAATTGTTAATGACCTCAGGCGCAATATGGATAACAAATTACCCTCTGTTTTAGTTTTATTGGACCTGAGTGCTGCATTTGATACTGTTGACCACAAAATTCTTTTAAGTAGACTCCATGATTTTATTGGCATCTCAGGCACTGTTTTTAGCTGGTTTGAATCTTATCTTAGTGGTAGACAGTTTTATGTGAACCTTGGGGATCATTTATCACAATGTTATGACAATGGGTGTGGTGTTCCCCAAGGTTCAATTTTAGGCCCTACTCTTTTTAATCTTTATATGCTCTTACTAGGTAGTGTCATCAGGAGACACGGCATCAATTTCCACAGCTATGCTGATGACACTCAGCTTTATGTTGCCGTGTCTTCTGATGACACACGGTCACTCGATGCTCTTTTAAACTGTATTTTAGATATTAAATCATGGATGGCAGACAACTTTTTACAGCTCAACCAGGACTAAACTCAGGTTTTAGTCATTGGTTCAGGGGTCAAGAGAGAGAAACTGGTCAGCAAACTACAAGCATTATCTTTTAATCGTGTGGGCAGGCTAAAAATTTAGGGGTTTTATTCGATTCAGAGCTCAGTTTTGAGCTACATATCCTGGACATTACAAAAAAGCTTTTTATCATTTAAAGAACATTGCCCGAGTGCGACTGTTTCTCTCTCAAGCCAATGCAGAGACATTAATCCATGCTTTTATCACCTGTAGAATAGATTAGTGCAATGCTCTTCTTTCTGGTCTCCCACAAAAGAAAATCTCCCATCTTCAGCTCCTACAGAATTCAGCTGCACGGATGCTAATGGGGACCAGAAAGAGAGCCCATATTACACCGATTTTAAGGTCACTGCACTGGCTACCCGTTTCTTTTAGGATAGATTTTACGGTTCTTTTATTGGTTTTTGAAGCTCTTAATGGTCTTAGTCCATCATATTTATCAGATTTGCTTTTACCGTATGAACCACTTAGAACCCTCAGGTCTTCAGGAAGTTCTCTGTTGACAGTTCCCAAGGTTAACACCAAAACTTATGGTGAGGCATCTTTTTATTACTACGGTCCCCGCTTATGGAACAGCCTTCCTGAAGACCTGAGAGCTGCACTTAATGTTAATGTTTTTAAAAACAAACTTAAAACCTACCTTTTTAGTCTGGCTTTTACTTGAATTACCTTTTAGTGTTCTTATTCTTTTTACAACTCCCAATTTATAATTATCACTATTACAATTATTATTATTTTATCTATCTTTTATTCAGTATTTTTATATATGACATATTTAATTGAATTTATTTACTTATTTATCTATTTATTTTACTGATCTACTTATGGATTTATTTTATTCATTTATTTTTATTTATTTATTTTACACTTTAAACTAATCTCCAGTGTTTACCTATTTTAAACCTTTAAGATGGCGTTTCCTCAGTACGTACTGGGTATAACAATGTCCCTGATTTATTTTTGTCTTTTATTTATGTTGCTTTTTAACATTATAGTGTATGGATTGCGGGGTGGGCGGGTTCGGAGCTGGGGGGGTGGATTTGGGTCTTCTTTCATTTTATTTTAATTATTTGTCTGTTTGTAAAGCACTTGTTGCTACAACTCATGTATGAAAAGTGCTATATAAATAAAGATTATTATTATTATTATTATTAATAATAATATGCTGTGTTCAGATTCATATTCATATTCAGGAAACTTTGTTTGTCCCCACGGGGGCAATTAAAAGTGTGCAGTATGAAAGGTGACTTATTTAGGATATTGGTAAAAATATGGCTTTGCAGGTTAGAAGGTTGATCCGTCTTCATTATGATATTATTTCAGTATGTACAAATATGTAACAAGAGAATAAATCTCTGGTTCCCCTCTTTCTTGTGATACAATATTAACACATTGCATTGCACAGACATTGCAAAAATGTATCAGCAATGACAAATTTATGAGTAATTCAAACAAGGGTAATGAGTGTACAGATCAATATAGAGCTGCATGCAGGTCACAACTATGATGAAATTTGATGTACATTCAAGATTTGTTTTTCTGTGTGACACTTCATCAAACAGACAAGCACCTAGCACTGTTGGAAACCTCCAGTTGAGCAGTTTTATTGTGTATGTGCTCCATCCCGCTCCATGGTATACTTCCAGACCAATTTAACTGAGAAGAGGGGACGTGAATTTGGATGCAAAGCTTGTCTTTTGGGTTCTCAAGGTTCATAGAATTGTAGAACTTTAATTCTGTGTCTTTTACTGCAGGAGAAAACGCTTTTGCAAATCAAACCCACTCCTTACAATATCAACTCCTGGCATGTCAGTAACTTGTATATACTGTACATCAGGAATGTTTAAGAAACCCAAAACTCCAAGAAGAACATGAATGACTATGAGAGAGGTACTCTTTAGCCTGAAGTCTTTTATCACACCAACACAGCTGCACATGATGTTTTTAGTGATCACAATAAAGAACTTAAAGCAGACTACTTACAAGGGACACAAGGCAACTCTACAAAATAAATAATACTCAAAGCTGGCCAAAGAGAGTTACTTACACAGGACTAGAAGTCAAAGAGCAATGGTCCACCATCATCTCAGGGAGAAAATCCAGCTTAAAAGAAGCCATGATGGCGAAATCTGTTTCTTTTCCTTTCTGCTTCTTTAACACGATGAAGCTAAACTGACGCAGGGATCAGATGGCAGTGGTAAACTCCAGAATGTACACTTGCTAAGTCCCGGGCAACCGATGTAACAAGGCAACAGTGCACAAAAAGAAGAGAGAAACAGTTTGTCGCAATCCACACGGAAAACCCATCCACTGGAACACAAACACAGCAAACAAAATCTGACCAAGGAAACACCTTTGTTTTAAAATGAAGCGCACAAATGACAGACACAAAGTGGCAGGCCTTTAGCTTGGCTTTCCAGGTTCTAGGACTGGGACTAAACACTGCATGGAGATCATGGAGACAGAGGGGTGCTGGGATAACTGGGGCCAGAGAGAGTAATGCCCATTTGGACCACCACAATCAAAGTGCTGATGATCCACGGTCTTTGTGAACATTTCTCCTAGGACAGCAGATTTGGCTGCAGCGTCAGATAAACAGGGTGTCAGATTGATGGTGATAAGGCCTAGTGGGCAGAGGGAATGAAAGGGGAAGTGAATAGTACTCCCCAGCCAGTAGCTAATCCCTGGACTAGCCACACCAGGAGCTAACAATTAGGTTCCGGCCTGCGTGAAGCTGTGTTTGCCCTGCTCCCCTACATGCTGCTCTGGTTTGTGTGTTATTTTTGTGTGTGAAAACAGAAGTAAGCCAATGTCAAATAATGCTGGCTTTGTCCTTTGTGCAGGCCACAGTGCACACACAAACTCACATGCACATAAACACCCACCTACGAATACAGACAAACTCAGAGAACATGTGTAACACAAACCTCAACTACAGTATTTGTTCACGTGTCTTTAGGTAGTTGCCTGGACTGAACATAAACCATTACTGCTGCATATCATTTTCACTTCAATCCTATTATGTTTTTGTTGGACAGACTCAGACAAAATCTTGTCAACTTGTCCTATGTTTGAATTGCATACCCAAACTAATGCCGGCAAATTCTAAAAATTACCACCAGTGTCAATAAAATTACCTTTTATAGCCCAAAAGCACAAATTTTCCCCAAGGAGTTATATTCTCAGTACCTTGATACAGAAAAGGAAACAATGTCATAAAAAGGGAAGAAACTTCAGTATGAGCGACTGAGAAGGCATTCCTCTTCAAACATTAAACAGTGTGGTAACAGTGCTGTGTGCACAGAAAGGCATGAGAGTCATGGCTTCAGGATGTATTGTTTCAGCATCACTATTGCAATGTGAGCATGCTCATGAGCCACATCACGGGAAGAACAATGTGAAGTAAGCCAACTTGGCTCAAACACATTAGCTTGATTAGTCACTTTCCATGACTAATCAATATAGCTGCACTACAGCAGCTCCACAAAGAAGAATTGCTCAAAATTTCACTGCAAAACCAACTATGTGAGGCCATGTGCAGGTGCGTGCAGACCGTTACAGGTGCTCCTGCTAATTCTTTTAGATTTTCCTTTCAATCTTGCTGTATTATTGTGAGTAACTGTATTGTTTTTTGCTGTGTCGACCGGAGGACTTCTGCTGTTTTTTCGCTGTGTTTTGGCCACGTTCAGTCAGTGCAGCTGCTGTTGCATGGTGACTAGAACAACATCAGTGGAAATCCCAGCAGAGAGAAAAGGAGGACATGCAAAAATGCAAAGAATGAAGCAGACATCACCATTTTATAATGACGGACAATGTGAGATTGTCCATAATTGCGACTCTCAGTTGCAGGTGTTCCTGCTAAAGGTTGCGCAACTAATTATTAAGTTCATGGAAACAAATACGCATTAGTGATTTTGATAATGGATAGCACCTTTGCTTCAATAAATACTTGTATAGTATTGTTTTATGGTAAATTTAAAGATCTGACACCGCTTAGTTTGAAATGCACACTAAAACAGAACTGATCAAAATGTCTTTCCACTTGAATCTACATAAGAAAGCTCATGTGGTAATTCTGCTAAATAAATGTGCGTATCATGGTGAATAAATGCATTCTTCTATTAACAGTAATACTTACAGTATACATCTCGTCTACACCATAAGTGAAGGGAATTTAAAATAATATTCAGAAATATTAAGAAAAAATAGCATAAATGTCAGCTCAGCTGTACTGTTTTGACATATAACTGCTGTATCTGAGACTAAAAATTCCCATAAAAATTAAATTGAGTTTACATTTGTTAAAAAACCTTTACTTTGCCACTTTCAGTAGCACCATCAGGAAGCATTCACATCAGACTCCATCCACATTAAGTCACTTAAACAAAACACAGCACAGTCCAGAGTGTACAAAGCTTAAAAAACTGGCTTGGTGATTTAGTGTGCAGGCGGGTAAACAGAGCAATTCCAAAACAATGACATAAGCTGGCTTACTGAGGTACTTTGTGAATTGTGCTGAATGACTTGGGGAAGACTTTTTCAACATTTCAGCAACAATGTTGGCCCAAAAACATCCAATGGCTAAGGACACAGTTCACTGTCAAATATAAAAAAGCCCTTTCCCGTTCACTTTGCTTTACAATGTTGCATCTACTACAAACGAAAATGTCCAAAACAATAAAACCTGACTGCGATGAAAACAGAGACTGTCACAGATCAGAACAAGAAAAGCACTCAGAGAGCCCAGTACTCCACCAAGGCTGCTCAGTCATTGTATGATTTCCGATTAAATCTTTAAAAAAAAAATTATGGTCCGCAGCGGTCGATTTGTGATCGGATCATGTGATTGTCAGCAGTCAAAGGACGTAGTTTTTTAAAAAAATGTTTATTTTGTCAGGTGAGATCCGTTGAGAAGAATTTCTCATTTACAGTGATGACCTGGCAAGAGGCCCCAGCAGGAACAAAGATAACAAATAAAAAATACATATACAAAAAAGGACGCACAAGTGTTTAAATAGTGTTCACTTGTAGTCATAGTTACAGTGATGCTGTGCTGTTATCTCTCAATGATACAGAAATCTTTAACAAATACGTGGATCCAGACTATAATCTAATCATTTGGACCTTGTGTCATTTCTGACCTTCCCTGAAAATTACATCCTAATCTGTTAGTCTCTTTCTAAATAATGTGGCGAACAGACAGACAAACCAATGTCAACTGTCACATAAAAATGAGCCTCACCAATTATAAACGTAATTCAAAGCAGCAGCTGGATCCATATGAGTGTCTCCAAAGCAAGAGAGTTGCACACATCTTCAAATAAGCCACAGCAGCCACTAAAATCCGGCAACTTCATTAATTACTTATAAGATATCTCCAAGAGGAAGACAGAATCGATCAGGATCTAACAGCAAGTCACACTGTGTACTTTTCTTCACTTTTGTTCTGTTTTGTTCAATAATTTGTTACATAGTGGCCATCCTCAAGTTGAGCCCTGAGCTCCATCACATTTGTCAGGACATTTCTATTTTAATGCCAAGTGGTAGTTAGATCAATCAGAGACTTTTACAATTCTGCATCTTTTTAATCTAGCCCTTTACTTTGGCCTTCCTGTTTATATGGTTGTCTTAATCCTGAGATGCACAAGAGGGTCAAAAATAACCCGGTGGCCGTTTTCTTGCAATATCTTTGTAATAAAAACTTTTTATCATTTCACATTCCAGCTATTCATCAAAAAATATGTTTTTTATATAATCCCAATTATTATTTTTTAATTATCTCATATACTTTTAAAGAAATTGACATATTTGTATTACTACTCCAAGCTCTTTATCAGTGATAATATCATACAAGAGGTGATGCGGTGCACAAACTTGGAGGGACAGAGAGCAGGAACAGATGCAGGAAAAGAGTGGAAAAATGTCAACAAAATAGACATTGACATTCTTCTTTTTCAATTATCAAAATGATCAAAATGTGTTATAAAGTGAAAAATAAACATATTTCAAACATGAAATCATTCCTACATCTACAAAAATATAATAGAAACAATTACAAAATTATTATTCTTAACCAAAATAACAAAAATGGCATAAATACACATTGATTCTTATACAGGTCATTTTTGACCCACTTATGGAAGAGTGTAGGGTCCAATCACTTGTGCATCTAAGGGATAACGGATCTACAGGTGTGTACAGAGGTTTAGAGGTATAGGTGATTTTTGTCTCTACCTCAGTGCAGTTTTGTACACTAGTTTATCCTCTCTCTCTGATCTTCTCTGCAGGTACCTTTGGATCTGGAGCGATCTATTAATGTTCTCTTGTTTGCTATCTGTTTGTCTCTGCTTTCTTTTTCTCTCTTCACTTCACCACTACCCCAGACAGTCAAGGTAGATATCCATATTAAAAAATACTCTGGGGTCTTCACCTCAGTATGCTAACAAAGCACTTTGGCTGAGCAGCTTAATAGCTGAGTATGATTATATTAAATGTGTTGCATAAATAAAACAGTGACTTGATTTGACATACATACAACATTTTCAGAGTTTAGGAAATAATTAAAAACTAGGCAGGCTATTAGGTATTTAGACACCAGCCTGCTATTAGTTTAGATTTAGTCTTCAATTTATTAGTGCATAGTAATCTTCATCCAGACTGGACGTTCTGTGCAGTCTTTTGACAGCTACACATCACTGGGGTGGGTCTGTCTGAATGAGGTGAAGGTGAGCCACGTGTGAACAGTACAATATCGTCACTTCCACAGACTGATGAAGCAGCAATGTCACGTATCCCGTGTGTGGAAGGGGTTTTAACAGGCTTCTTCATTTCAGTCACAGATGACTGTGGGAGGAGTGACAGCAGCGACTTCCGTGTTGGGTGACATCACATGCATGCCCACTTTTAGTGATATATGTCCACCGTGAACTCCAAACCCTGAGAGCGTTGGAGCAAAACCCCGCCACACAACAGCGACCCGACATGCCAAACATTCATCACAGCTTACTGATGCAAACCAAACCAAGTCTATCATGGCGTAATTCCACCTAAATGTTACTATCATGTTATCAAACCACTCACGTAAATTCTACGTGAAGCCTTGACGAGCAGCAGCTGTAGCTACACGATAAAGCTAGCAAGTACTTACAAAGCTTCAGTGCCGTGGCTGTGTTGTGTTCACGTTAGCTAGCTAGGACCGCGTTAGTAAGTTAAATGATGAACAACTTAGCTTGTAAAATGGCAGTCTCTCCTGCTCCACCGTCCACTCCACCACAGCGGAGGGGGGTGGGGGGCGACCGGGAAGAACCAACCTTATTGGGTATTATGCTCCTCGGTATATTTAAACAGCAGTGTGGAGACTGGTATGTTTAAATAGAGAAAAACTGGTCTTTGTGAGTGGCCTTTAGTGTTTGCAGCTCTTGCAAACGGTTGTAAAGGTGGACGTGACAGTTCCCTGTAAGTATAACGTGGTACGGTCCATAGAGAGGCACTCTAGCAGGGAATATCAGTTCCTACTGTCCTACAAGGTTTATTTATTTGAATGATTTTATTTGTTTATATGCGTTTCAATTTTAGCTCTGTTTTGAAATAAACTGCAAAATGAAAATGTATTTAAAAAGTATAATATTAGGTATCTTCAGGGGAAAAAAGGACAACTTAAAATATTAAACTTTCACTAATTAAAATATAATAATTTAATTAGGAAGATAATCATTTAAACGCAGGCTACCCATTAATTCATTAAAGCCAAAGCAACGCTGTTGCTGGACATTAAAGATCGTTCATATAGAAATAAGACCAACCTATGTGCTGCATTTTACTAGAGCACAACAGTAAAAGCAGGCAGCATGTGACATCAGTACACTGTTGTGTAATAGTACTTCAGTGTCAAGTGATCAGTATTGTATCACCTTGTGGTAACTGCACCACTTCTATATGAAACAGCAAAGTGTTTGCCCTTATGTAAAGTTAAAGACTGTACTACTACCTATAAAAAATATACAGACCTCAGACAGTAGGAACTCAGTGCAACTAATGTCAGTAAACCTTTATTTACTGATAATATCTTAGATTTTTCAATGCTTTGTATGGTCACCTTTCATTTTGAAGACAAACTCAATCCTCAGCAAACATTTCTGGAGGGATGTTCCAAAATGCTTTAGACTGTAAGACTCTTCTTTCAGCTGCTCTTTGCTGGAGGTTTGTGTTCCTCTGCCTCTCTATTTAAAATACCCTGAATGTGTTCTATTGGACTGGAGTCAGGCAACGTACATGGTTGGATGTTCTTATTTAGAAACTGACTTTGCCAGTGTGCGATGAAGGGTTTTCATTGTGGAACATTCTTCTGCAGACTGGAAATCATCCTGTCAGCCAGTATTTTGGTGTATTTGTGGTGCCAGCTATATAACTTTAGCACTCATGCAAACCCCTATCATCATACTCCCACATTCATCCTTCACTGTCAGGACTGTGCATTCACTGCTGGAGTCCTGGCCAGGTTCATGTCAAACATGCTGGACTCCATCTGAGCTGCACAAATTTATCTTAGTTTCACCTGATCAAAGAATGTGCTTCTAATATTCAACAAGTTTCTTTTTCTGCTCTTTTGCAAGGTTCAATCTTGCAGTGTTGTAGCAAAGGTCAAGCAATGTTGTTTCCTTGGACACTGTCCATGGACAATGTAGTGATGCAATGTCCCTCTCACTGTCAGAGCTGTCACAGAAACTTTGAATTCCACTGAAAACCCCTCTGCCAGATCAGAAGTCCTTGTCCAACTATTTTCCAGAGTCTGTGCGCATCATCTTAAGGAGGATTGCTGCTTTGGCTCAATCTATACTTACTGATTACAGCGGTTTCCCTTTGTATTTATTTAGTCATTGATCTTTCTGTATCCCTTTCCATTGTGAGGTGTCCCTGATCACATTTTTTTTCCAATTTATTTAGAGACATAATACAGACATGCAGGAAGAACAGCCCATAGGTCCAAAACTGAGAAAGCTCTAGTGTCCTGTCCACAGATGTTTAAATACCCATGTTCATACAGTTTGGAAATCACAAGCCAAATAAGTTTTGTTTGATTGGTCACAGGTTTTCTACCTTGTGTATCTGTGATCATCGGTGTATTTACTTTTCTATTTTGGGGCCAGTATTTTTCGAATGTTCTTTCTAAAGGGTTTGTTTTTGATTGTTCATAATCGAAGATACATTGTCCACTTAGAAATAATACATGTATTGAAGTGATACACCTTTGCATCATCTGACATTTACAGCGATATTGGACAAGTTTTAAAAATTACTTTAAAAAATGCAGTCTAAACTATAAACTATAGTGGCTTATAACAGATAGCCAATAGTGTGTGTAGAATAATCAGCCCTTTAAAACACTTTCGGACTCTGATTCAGTTGATTAAAACAACATGGTTGTAAAGTACCTCAACATTTAAGAGCTCAGGAACTCTCAACCTGTGAACAATGTTGGCAACAGATCCATTGGGTCCTGTGAGTTGCAGAGTGAGTCTCTGTGGGTCAATCTTGTTCCGGCATATCCCACATTTGCAGGTCTGGATTATGATCTGGGGAGTTTCCAGGTTGGGTCAATGCCTTCGGCTCTTTATCAAGTTCTATAAGCCGTGATGGCCACTGGTCTTGGGGAGAGCTATCCCCATGGTGGATGTGTTTGGTCTATAATAATGCTTGTTTGTTTGTTTTTTAATAAACCTGCACATTGAAAGATTATTCTTTATTTTGTTCTACAGTTTTCTGCTGTTCAGAACAAAACTGCCCCAGGAAAGGATGAACAAGAGTTCCCTCTGCTGCACGGGATACGTTGATGACAGAAATCCACAATTAAAGGCATTTCACAGTAGTGCTTCTGTGAGTTAAAGTAGCAGGCACATCTCCACATAAGCAGTCCGAGGAGACTGTGTGAATTAGGCCATCATGGACAAATTGCTGTAAAGAAGTCACTTCTAAGAAAATAGAGAACTTGATGTGTGAACTGTGCCAAGGAACACAAGGACAATAAATCAGTTGAAATCTGGACCTCCAAAAATCTGTCGATGAAGAAGTCAGGTATATTCTTCTTGTGGTGTCCTTCCTCTTCAAATGGACTTCTCCATTTTTAGTGGATGAAACGCACTAATCCCAAGAGACACATTCTAGCCTGCTTAGTCTATACACGTTGTACCTACTAACATGCATGCAGGCATCATATTTACCATTTTGCTGTCTGAGTTTAGCATGTTGACAAGTTAGCATCAGACGATTAGCACTACGTCCAAAGTACAGTATGACAGCTGTTCAATGATTTCAGTCTGTGCCAAAGTAGTGGACAGAACAATAGACTGACTGACAGACAGCCAACCACACATCAGCATCTCCACAACCCAGTAAAGCAACTTTGCAGCTATGGAAAAAATCATTTTAGGTAAATCAACAAATAAAACAGTTCATAATTGTTCCTAATGTCTGGCAGTCAGGCAAGTTATTTACGGCAAATATAGAGTATAAATGCAGTAATAGAGAAAAATACTGCACATGTGGATGACTTAAAACAGCAAACATGACAAAATAACAACAGTAAATTCTATCAGACGATGTCATGTCTCCAGTGATTGCAATGTTGAACTGTCTCTCATCTGATGTGCTTCAGTTCCTCCTTTTCTACTGACAAACAGTCCTTCAGCTGTCTGTCCGGGTGTGTTCCTCTGCAGTGTCTGATGTAGGTAGCCATTATAGAAATCAACTGCTGTCAGTCTTTTTTTCAGGACTATGGTCCTGAATCCCACCCAGCCATCCTGGAACACAAAACACATAATCAACATAAAGGCTGGAGCCACAAAAAATTTGGAATGACACTAATCATTTGTTTGTGGAGGACAACATAGGCACCACTTTGAAAATGACCCAATCAGAAAAATCACTACATAGGTAACTGGTGATCTGGGTGTATTCTCAGTGCTATGTGAGGAACAGAAATCTGACTGAATTTTTGGAGATTTTATTGTTTTGTTTTTCCCCAAAAAATTCAATAATAATGGCTTCTTAGAAATGAGTGTAAAGCTACCTAAAACACAATGATCTATAGCAGTGGCATGTTAAACATTAGAACAGTAGACAGATAGCAGTTAGAAATAACTGAAATATCTGGACAAACTGTCTGAAATACAGCTTTGTAAAAACAAGTGGGCCGTCTGAAGAGCATTTTCAAAGTGCAATAGAAAGTTCCAGAACAGACAGATATTTCAGTGAAGTGGGTTAATGTTGAAGGTAGGAGGTAAGTCTTTAAGTGCTGCCAAATATACACTATTTTATTATGACAATTATTCATAAAATTTGGCATATTTCTCTGTGTGAATTCAACTGACTGTCTGGGCTGGCGAACCTGCCTGAATATATTCTTGGACTGTGATCTCATAATGTAGTGACAGTGGGTAGTCCAAACTATAGCCCAACACCTTAACTCTGAACCCCCAAAAGACACCAGCAGGTTTCAAGGGCATGTTAACCTTAAACAAAAAGCACTGCTAAAATTACACCCTTTATCAGAGTCAGATTCTGGATTACCAACTTTTCGATGATCTATCATACATGATGTGCAAAATTGGTATTTCCAAGATATGAAAATCAATTAAACATGTAAGTAGATGTTAGTAAAACATCAGTAGTATGTAGAGTTGCCATTTTCCATTTTTGGTAACATGTGGACACTTGGAAAAATGTTGTACATGCTCGCTCCATTTTTTTTTTTTTTTTTGCAATATGAAAATCAAAGAAATTTAACTTCAGTTTTGTTTATGGCATTCTAGCTGTGTCATATGGCACAGAACATATTTTAAATTCTCTACACTTCTGGCCATGGTTGTGCTGTTTCCTCGGAGGTGCAGGACTTTACATTGTAGTAACAAATGAGAAAAAAAGTGAATCTTTGTGGCTTTTGAGTAATTATCAATGCAAGTTAAATTTGGTCAGCTGACTATATTACATATTATGCTGCACACGTGCCATTTCCAGTTTCCTACATGCCAACATTTTGGGTGAAAATTGAGACCGTCACTGCTCATAGAATTTAACTGTCATTAAGAGGAATCTTAACCATTTCTCACACCCTTCCTGTGGATGTGAAACTGTCCTCTTGTAGTCCTTCTCCTGCTTTGATATGACATAAAGACACGTTGGCCATGTTTGTCAGAAAGTATTTACTGTCAAATTACTCTTAATGTACCTGGTTTATTTTGCACTGTACAATGACTTGGTGGCTAGCACTTTCATCTTGCTGCTAGATCCCCGGTTCGAGTCCCAGCCTTCCCGGGATCTTTCTTTCTTCTTTTCGCATGGAGTTTGCACGGTTTCCCAAAATAGGTGTGGATGTGAGAGTGATTTGTCTCTATGTGTATCCCTGAGCTAGACTGGTGACCTGTCCAGGGTGTCCCCTGCCTTCGCCTGAAGTCAGCTGTTATAGACTTCCTCACTGTAATTCTAATGAGGATTAAGCAATGTATCAATAATGTATTGATGGTCTATTTTGCAAATTAGCATAGATCTATTTAAACAAATTGTTTTAAGGTTGTGATAAGCATGAAGAAAAGAAGGTGACTGACAGTACTTAACAGAATACGCTGTACAAACCTTACAGCAGACAGCCAGAGTATTAGACTCCTTCTGGAGGCTCACTGAGCCAGGGATCACTGTCCTCCTTTGATCTGTATGCAACATAAGAGGGATAAACAACAGTGGAGGGTCATGTTATTCACATCATACATTATTGGAGCAGCATACAGCAGAGCAATGGCAAAGACACACACAGACACATGCACATGTATGTCAAATCTCAAAACCATCTGGCTCCCACACAGAGAGTGTGCTCTCTGTTTCTAAAAATATTCCCATTGAGTGGTTTACTTGTAAAGAACAACTCAATATTCCCTTCAAACTGGTGAGCTAAAGGAAATTACCAAAAATGGCCACATCTATTGCAGATATTCATAATTCAATTCTTGTTAGAAAGCACATTTCACAATTTTATTCTTCCAGGACAAATGACTCCCCTTTTACAATTCATTTGTTTCTCATTACTCAGATCTACAGTTCAGTTACAGATATCTGCAATGCACATTGTAAATATCTGCAGCCGAATTATTACTAGTTGTAGTTTCAGTTTCAAACATCTACAGTTTATTTCTGACTAGTTGTGGGTCACTCCAGAATTGGAGGACATTTTACATCCCATTCATCAAATTTCAAATAATCCATGTAGAAAATACTAAAACATGCAGTTGCGTAAATTTTTGTCCTGAGACCAAATAAAAATAAAAAAAAACAGGAGAAAAGAATGTTTGAAAATACTTTTAAAAAAAATAAGTCTGGAGTTTTATTGATGTCTCTTGTTATCATGGGAAGAAGTTAACCAACACAGTATTTTAAACAATAATTATTATGCATGGCACCTGTGTCCTACAACATGCACCCTATCCTGTTAGCATAACTTTTTAGCTGGTAGAAGAAGAAGAAAACAGTGAATCCCATGGAATGCTGGAATTGACATCATCAAACAGTTTTCCAAAAGAATGGGTAGAGCAAAGCTATGTCCTCTCTTCTATTTTTCATAACTTTGTCAGCCTTGATTGAATGTCTCACTCTACCTCATATTACCAGGATAAGACAAATTCTTTTAACTTTTTTCTTGATTTTTTTCCATCAGTAAATTTATCCTCTTGGTCAGCAGTAACAACTAGCTAAACGCCTAGCTTCTACTCCTGAGAAAAAGCTAATATTAGCATGGATTAGCAACCCTGTTAATGTGATTAGAGTAGTGTTAGCAAACAACAAATAAAACATGGAATAAGAATGGTACCATTGATGTATACGCTGAGCCAATCAAGCCTTTGATATATTTTCATCTGTTTTTGTTTTGATGAATATGTAGCAAAAAATGGAAAAGAAAAGGTTTATTTTTCAAAGATTTTGTAGTCCAAATGTCCTCCAATTCTGGAATGACCCTGACAACTGTAATTATAAAAGACTCTGTGAAGGCCAATCCATGTATAAAAAAAATGATGTCTCATGCTCTCTGAACCAATTTTTATGCTACCCAGCAAACTCAAGCCTTTTTTTTATTTGTTGAGCCTTACTGATCAGTGGTTTTCTTAGAGCGACACAGCTTTTTAGTCCCAACCCTTTGAGTTTCCTTCACATTGTACATGTGGAAATCCTCTTACTTTCACCATTAAACATAGCCGTGAGTTCTACTGTTGATTTCCTATGATCATCTAAGAGTTTGTTCCGAACACATTTGTTCCTCAAACATGATGGTTCGCCACTATCCTTCAGGTTTTAATAATGCATTGGACAGTTCTTGACCTGACTTTAGTAGTTTCAGATATCTCCTTAGTTGTTTTCGTTGCTTGATGCAGGCCAATAATTTGACCCATTCTGAAACAGACCACGGGACATGTTTTCCGACATGGTTGTTCAAGAAATGAGAAGCTACTCGCTGCATCAACAAGGGCTAAATAAGTCGTTGCCAGCTGAAACATATTCAGCACTGCAGTAACTACCCAATAGAAGGCTCTTACCTATTTGCTTAGTTAAATCAAAGTGGCAACTTCTTTTTGGACAAGCAGTGTAATAAATCTCAAACTTACCCGATAATGAAATGTGACATTTTCCTACAAAATCCAGAAGTTTTATTGTCCTGCCCATCCATGTAGTCCTCAAAGGTATCTGATGACAGAGAGAAAAACTATGGTAAAGATTTTCAACCATCTTCATGACAACAGTCCACATCAGTTATTCACTGCTCCTTACCCGAGATCCAATAGCACGATACAGACGATCGATTTGGTCACACGTCTGTTCCTCCCACACTATCCAGCTCATGGACGTACTGACTTTTGGGGCTATTGGGGGAAATTAAGGTCAAATTGGGATGATATTTTCTTTATTCTTGTTTAGAGTGATTGTGTCTTTGTAGTCCAGATGTACATACCAAATGTTGCACCTATCTGTCCTTGCTCCCTTTTATTTGCTGTTCTTTCAGACAGTGTCCTCAAAGTGTCAATTAGCTGCAATCAAGAACGCAAATACAGCAACTGTTATCATGCTGTTAGTAAAAAGGATGAGGTCACCATCTTCCCCCATGCAAGTTCCAACAACTCACCAGATGTGCTCCTTTAGTGGCAAGAACAGACCCAAGCTCATCAGCAGTGCAGTTTCTAGACACCTGATGAAGCTCCTGATTAAGAATGGGGCCAACATCAAACCTGGGGTGTGAATACATATTTAATATTGATTATGTTTGAAATCAGCAAAAAGACTGAAAAAATAGCGCAAAGTTTACCTTTTGTTTACCTGTGAGGGCGGATCTGGATGATCGTTACTCCTGTCATGGTGTCCCCATGTAGAATGGTGTGGAAGACAGGTGCTGGACCTCGCCACCTTGGCAGCAGGCTGGGGTGAACATTCAAAATCCCGCTGCAATAAAACAGTGTCCACAAAGGCAGATACGCAATTTATATACTGTTTTTAATTTCATGCTTAATGTGGAGACTGTATTGTATGTAAACGTATAGAGTTGTTCCATAAAATGTATGTAAATGAATATATCTGATACTCTACCCATACATTTTGATTAGAATTACTCATAATAACAATAATATCATTATATTATTGTTACTAATATAATAATAATAATATTACATTACCATTAAAAACAATAATAAAATAATAATAATGATAATATTGTTATTATTATATTGTAATTATGCCTTTAACAATAATTCAAATTTATGGAAAGAATGTCAGATTTATTCATTTAAATACATTTTACAAAGCAGTAAAGTGTCCAGAAAGTGAATGGGTCTGAATGCTTTATGGAACAACTCTATATGTTTACATACGTAGACATACAATACAATCTACATAATTATTATTATTGTTGTTATTATTAATATTATTAGTATTAATAACAATAACAACAACGACAACAATAATAATGGAATAAAGAGCAAAACTAGCCTAGCTGCACTAGACAACCCAAGACAACGAATTTAATTCTCTGCCAGTGTCGGTCTAGTTACCCTCGGTAAGCTTCGAGGTTGGATGCTCCTAAAACTGGCCGACGAATCACCATGAAGTGTAGAGTCAGAAGGCGGGCGTAACTAAGTGACGACAGAGGCGCGACGATTCTGACAGAAACAACCGGAAACGACCATAGAAACAAGGATAGACAAGAAGATGGATGCGCACAATAAATAGTTCTCTTTCGACTCGGTTTTGGCCACACCCTTAAAAGATTTGAAGCTAAAATTCAACTTGAAAGATAAACAAAGGACGGCACTGAAGTGTTTCATTCAGAAGAAAGACGTATTTGGACTTATGCCGACGGGATATGGCAAATCCTTAATATACCAGTTGGCTCCGCTGGTAAATAAGGCTTCACCGAACTCCCGCACCCTCTGATTTCCGGCGCTCTAGGAACTACGTCAGCCTATTCGTTGCATTGATTGGTTGTATACCTACCCAATTGCTGCAGAGTGATTTGAAAGACAACCTTTTAGCCTGCCTCCCTCCCTGTCGAGAGTTCCTAGACCCTTGCGTCTTCAGACCTGGGTCTAGCGCGGCTAGGCTAGCGCAAAACCGTTTTTTTTACATGTTTTTACAAATTTCTTAAAAATCCAAAACTGACTCTTATTTATCGAAATCATTCAGATGGTTTGCTGTGGTTGCATGCACTCTGTTTCATTTAATAATCCTTGAGATGTTCCTAGAAATTGCTTTGAGCCCACCTCTGGAAAACTGAATGGAGTGGATGTGTTTTAGAAATACACACACCTGTGTGTTTTTAATTCACACGGGATGTATGAATTACAGACTTGGCTGTCCAGCCAAACTACATGAGCAACTAGGTCAGATCAGTGGTTGTCTGCTGAGATGGAAGAACATGCAACAACCATGTCAGAATCCCTCCATCATATAAACCTTCACGGTAAAGCAGTTAAACAGAAACCAGTCTGAGTACAAGGCAGATGACAGCCCACTTGGTGTTAAACTGCATTTCACGGAATCTGAGATTAAAGTTAATTAAATAAAAAAAAACATTCTGTTGTCATGGGGATAATGTATATACAGTGAGCACTGTCATAAAGGTGCATTTAGTTAGCTCTGTTTATTATTCTTTGGGAAATTGTCTTCGTGCCTGTGGTATTATTTTAGCTGAAAAATGCCTGATGTGACAAAACACTTGCAATTTTTGTATCTTTAAATGTTGGCTGCAGTAACTAAGTTATTGGTGGTGTTAAAAATTGCTGGACAACCCTTCTATTAAATCACACAACCTGCACCATGAGCAGTCATTTGATCAGACAGATGGAAAACTGCGTATCCACAACTACAAACCACCAGTACTAGTTCTAGCACAAGGCCAGAGCTGAATCGGTAAACTGGTTTGTAAACCAGGATGGGTAGTTTCAGGCATTTTCAGTTGCTATTTCACTGTTCACTTTTGATTTCTTTTCCGAATACTGTTTTCTTAACAACTGTGACCCACTGTAGCTATCCAGAGATCTCTGCCATTACTTTACAATACAGTCAAGTATAATAACTGACAGAATCAACAGCTGTAGATAAAAAAAAATAATTCAAACCCTTGTTCTGGCAGTTTTCAAGGTAAGTATACACTACTGTTCGAAAGTTTGGAGTCACCCAGACAATTTCATGTTTTTCAAGAAAACTCTCACTTTCATTCATGTGCTAACATAATTGCACAAGGGTTTTCTAATCATCAATTAGCCTCTCAAACCGATTAGCTAACACAATGTAGCATTAGAACACAGGAGTGATGGTTGTTAGAAATGTTCCTCTGTACCCCTATGGAGATATTCCATGAAAAATCAGTCATTTCCAGCAAGAACGGTCATTTACCACATTAACAATGTCGACACTATATTTTTGATTCATTTAATGTTATCTTCATTGAAAAAAAAATGCTTTTCTTTCAAAAATAAGGACATTTCTAAGTGACCCCAATCTTTTGAACAGTAGTGTAAGTGATCTCCAGTGGCAGACACGAGATGCCTTTCTGACTGCCACTGGGTTTAGGTTCAGTGTGTACTGAGACCAATGTCACAACATCTGTGAGATAGCATGACTTGCTCTGGAGTACGTGATCTCTGCAGCCAGACCTGAGCACAGCAGAGCAGCAGTCCACAAGTTTTGACGTATCGCTCAATGAATACTCACTGTGGAAATTTGTTGATCAGTCTCTCAGGAAGTAAAGCGCCAAAGGACACAACTACCCCAACGTCAAACCGTCCATCCACATCGTCAGGGGGCCAGCTATGGACTGGAAGCTGGTTCTGCTGAGCAAACCTCCTCACTGGGACATCGTCACTCAAAGTCACAACTTCTAGGTTCTCTACCATCCTTTCATTGGAGTTCCTATAAAAGAACACAAAGTTTACTAGACCTGGACTAGACTATCACACTTGATCAGTGGTATCGATCAATCCGAGTGTTAATAACATATTAAATTATAAGCTGTACTCATAAACTGAACAGTTCTCAAATCGTATTCACATCAGAGTAATAAATACATGTGAGACAACTGCAAATAAAGACAAAGACATTTTGTATTTTTAGCAGGAACCTATAGTCAAGCCCAAATTACTCCTATCATATTGCCATATTTTGACTTTAAGTGAATTTTTATTTATCCAGAAGGTTTCTTCTGGCAAGAAAACTCCATGAAAAAACAAGACAAATAAAGTACTGATAAAATGCGACTATTTAATTATTTATCTAAAAAATATTGGAAATTATTATGGTATTATGGTGACTTGCATTTGATTAGTAACAGACCAGGGAACTATTACATCAGCTGTTTTCAGTTTAAACTCTTTGGTTTATCAAGATGCTCTAAAACATGCTAGAAGCTACCAGGACCATTTGGAATGGTAAAGAGGCTACGTTTTCTCAAATGTTTGTACCCATTTCATGGAATATGAATCATTTTGGACATGGCATTTGTGATAAACATGTAAAACAAAACTAAATAATACAAATAATTAAACAGTACCACTAATGCCTCTGACTCAGTGTTTTATTGTCTTCTATAATTTCTGCCCAGAAGAAGCCTATCAGTCAAGTAAAGTTACCACTTAACATAAACACTGGGAATACCGGTTTCATGACAAAAATAAATAGGAGGGCACAGTTCGTAAGGGCTAGATTGTAAACCTCTCCACCTGTTTTTATCTGCTCAGTCATAACACAACATTATGTCTGTAGTAACGGTAAATATTTTACATTTCTTGCAGCCAAATTATTGTGACCAAAGAAACGCAGTAATAGCATAATCAGGCCTGACACTGAGGAGGATTATAGGAAGTAAAGTGTCCCCAAAGTCTGGACACAGAGACTACCGTTCAAAAGTTTGGTGTCACTCAGAAATGTCCTTATTTTTGAAAGAAAAACTTTTTTTTCAATGGAGATAACATTAAATTAATCAGACTAGATGTTGTTAACCCCTTGACACGTACTGTCGCAAATTTGTATCTTTCACTTTCATTCAGACTGCAGCTGAGATAGCACATCCATTCCCCCAATGCTGGTTTGTACATACTCAATACGTACCTCGGAACCTTTTGCAAGCACTGGTTTCTCATACAGTAGGACCAGTCAGAGTGGGATATGAATTATTATAGATCTGTTATTATTATTATATATCTGTTCTATATGTAATAGACAAATTAACAATCTCTACTTAATTTAGCATCAGCTGGAAAGTAAAAGCCCAAAAAATGATAGTGTTTATGTAACTGTAAATAAATTCAGGCATGAAGGAGCAAATGTGGTAAATGACTAGTCAATCTGGAAACAGACCATTTTTCATGGAATATCTCCATAGGGGTACAGAGGAACATTTCCAGCAACCATCACTCCTGTGTTCTAATGCTAAGTTGTGTTAGCTAATGGTGATGAAAGACTCATTGATGATTAGAAAACCTTTGTGCAATTATGTTAGCAGATGAAGGAAAGTTTTCATGGAAAATATGAAATTGTCTGACCCCAAACTTTTGAATGGTAGTGTTAGCAAAAATACATATTTTAAAGAAATTAAATTTTTAACAAAATATAATTCAATATTTTATTTTTTTCAATAAATTGAACATAATATATATTTTATAATGAATCAAATACACACTACCAGTCAAAAGCTTTGACACACCTTCTTATTCAATGGGTTCTATTTAATTATTTTATACATTGTAGACTAATACTGAAAATATCAAAACTATAAAAGAATACATATGCAACCTTGTTGTAAACAAAAAAGTGTTCATCTTTAGGATTAATCTACAATGGAGAAAATAATATATATATAAATAAAAAGCATTGAATGAGAAGGTGTGTTTGGACTAGCAGTGTACGTTTAATATAATAGCCATATTTAATCTGTGGAGGCAAAAAAAAAGATCATTAAGATTTCCTATGCATCTAGAATTTAAGGACTCCCTTTATATTATCCGTTTCTGATGTTTATGCTTTCTGTGTTTGGTTTGTCCAATATTCTTGTTACTATTTAGATACTCTATTATAGTAAAAAAAAAAAAAAAAAAAAAAAAAAGATTCCCAGACGGCTTTTATATATAAAATTATGTTACAGGTATGATCTTTAAACGTCACGAATGAAATCAAGTCATTTCAGTCACACTGAATCACTTTTTGGCCTATATAAAACTGTATTATCTGAGCTGAATTGGTCCTTTGGTAAAAAAAAAAAAAAAAGACTGGATTGGTTATAATCTGGGGCACAGAGCAGGTAAAATATAACAATGACATAAAATATTTGCAAAACAGATAATTTCTTCATGACTGTTTGATTTGGAGAAGACCGTCTCTAGCTGTAATGATCCTTATATTAAATATTCCAGGTGGAGCTGCTTTGCTGAGGCTCCACCTGGAATATTTGACCTACTCGTGTACACACACTGAGATAACTAACGCAATGAGATATTATCTCTGTCACTGGAAGGAGAGCAGCAGGTTTCTTGTATAGAAAGTCGCACCTGTCGGATGTGAGGAGTTTCAGAGACTCCACAGCGAACTGATCAGAGCCGAAGAACATGAGCCTCCACGGAGGTCTGGATGAAGAAGACAGAAACCTACAGATCCGCTGCCGGTAAACATGAGCTCCTGTCCGGACACAGTAGGGCTGCAGGAGGACTCCTGCTGCTTTACACCACCACATGGTAACATCAGCGGTAGCCTCAGGTCGAGATGTGTCCGAGGTGTCAGTACTGACACTGGGGTATCTGTGTCTGTAGTTTTGCCCCATTCACGGTGTCCACACTGGGCGCCGCCATGTTTTACGTCTTCTTCTTCTTCTTCTTCTGCTCCTTTCCAGCAGAGCAGGTGCGGTTTGGCCCACTGCTGCCCCCTGCTGGTGCAGTAACCTGAACACCAACTCTATAGACCTGCATCGGGATGCATGGGTCTGAAGGGGTGTAAGGAGTACAACTGGAACACCTGATGGGTTTTATTTTAAAAAATAGTAACTCCAAAACCCTAACCCTTTACAAAAATAGTTCTGTTTCTCTACTAAAACTTCCCCCTCCTCTCACAAGCTGTCAAATGTCTTCTCCCTCCCCCCTAAATGATAATGTCACATGCCTACAAGTGCAATATTCACGGTGAAGTGCAATATTCATGCTTAACTGCAATATTTATGGTTGTATAGAATGTTCATATCTCTGCTCTATAATAGCTCTTTTGTATATATTTCGGTTGTATATTTTTATCTGTGTGTAATGTTGCTTTATATAATTCATCTTTTATTGCTGCTAATACAGAGTGCCAAACTGATTTCCATTGTTTTTTGTGACAGTGACAATAAAAAACTGTTCTATTCTATTCTATTCTATTCTAAAAGCAATGAATAACAAGAAAAGCACTTTGAGAGTGCAGTACTCCACCAAGACTGCACATTGTATGATTTCCAATGGAAGCTGATGTAGTGTTCACTTGTAGTCATAGTTACAGTGATGCTGTGCTGCTATCTCGCAGTGATACAGAAGTCTTTAATAAATCTGTGGGTCCAGACTGTAAGCTGCATCACCGCCAAAATTGAATCACTTGATCCATGTATCATTTCTGACCTTCCCTGAAAATTTCCTCCAAATCCATTATTCCATTTTTGAGTAATGTTGCTCTCAGAAAGAAACACTGACTAAGAAACAGACAAACAATTATTATTCCTCCACTGTGTTCCTTGGTGGAGTAATAATATCAACAGTAAATAACAGCAGTGAGCACAATCCTGTGCAGTATCCCTTGGATGTCAACTGATTCTTAATTATACCACGTTTAAGTAGTTGCATTAATTCTAAGTTAAACATTAGAATATTTGCTGTTATCTAAAATGAAAAAATAGCAATTTCTGCAAAGACATTCTGACAATCTTCACACACATTTTTTTCAGCAGCTCTTTCCTGGAGGGGTTGTGTTGTCATAGTTTTCACTTTCCTCTTCCTTAGAAACTCTGAGCTGTGTGCTTTGTATGGTTATTCTGGTGGCATATTCTTCTTCAGCCAAGCTTCTGCAGACTGGTCCTCATCTTGTCAGCAAGTATTTTAATACATGTACAGACATTTTTTGAGGCATTTGACATTTAGGTGATAATGCTTAGGGGTGAATTCTTGAATACTGGTCATATTTTCCACAATTAGCTCACAAGTATGAAGGCTGATTTTGTTCCAGATATATCTGTGTCTGGTAGAAAATGAACATTCTACAACAACATTTAACTTCAGTACATTACTTTATGTATGACAGCAGTTATAATAGCAACATTTAAAAATAGTCACTTTGTTAAATATTGAAAAGCAGATGCAAAGAGCACGAACAATGCAGCTGGAGGTGACACAAGTGATAGCAGTAAAAAATCTAAAAACAAAACAAATAGGCAAAACACATGAGTCATTTCCACATTTCATCAGTCACTCACAGAGGAGGCAAATGTAGTTGTGGTCTCCTTTGGTGCTGATGGAGCAAGAAATCCACTGCTTCCCAACCAGGACTTTAAATATTCAAAGCAGAAATGACTTAGTCTCCTCTGTGTTTTTTCACTTTGTCTCTCTCTGCTTTTGTTCTGGTAAGATTTTCCAATGAAGCATCTTGAGATATTTTGTTTTCTGTGCCGACTTCTTGTACAAGTTCCTTGATGAGAATGGCGCTAGATCTGGTTCTCTGCATTATGACCACTGACAGGTGAAGTGAATAACATCCATCATATTGTTATAATGCAATGTTCTGTTGGGAAACCTAAAGTCCTGACAATCCTGTGGATGTTGGACATGTACCACCCACCTAAACATTGAAGGTTAAGCAACCCTCTAACCCCACAGTCTCTCATGGCAACAGCAGTCCTTGATGCCAGTTTCCCTCAGCAGGATAATGCACCCTGACATGCCTCTAATATTGCTCAGGAGCGGCCTGGATAACTCGACAAATCTCAGGTGTTCACCTGGATTCCTCACTACTCCCCAGATCCAAATTTTATTGAGCATCTGTGGACTGTGCCAGGATAAGCCTGATCTAGGTAGGTCCCACCCAGAAAGGGGACCAACACAATATTGGGCAGGTGGTCATAACCTTATGCCTTATGATTGTTATGCATAATATCTGGAGTATATTTTACAAATAACTGCTCTAAGGGCAGTTGGCCTGTATGATTCCAGTGTTGACCTTATTGGCAGTTTTCCACATCAGAATAACCACAGCACTCAGCTGGGATTAGACCTTGTTCCTATGCTGTATTAATCACAGATAACATCTCCTTAAATGCCCAGTCACTCATCTGTTTAAACATCTCATGTCATAGGCCATGTCTCCCGGGGTTGATATTATACCCTTACTATACTGCCTAGTATACTTCATTTCATACTTAGAAAAGAATACAGTCATCATCATGATCAGGGTTTATTGTCATCTTGTAGCTGTGTGAAGAGGCCCATAGAAGTGGATGGTATGTCATGGTCTTCTTACTGCCCCAGCTGTCACAGAACCTCTGATTTCCACTGGCAACCCATGTGCCCAATGAAGCCACTGCAGGCCTGTTTCTCAGAGCTAGATTGTTGCTGTCACGACAGGAGTATGATAACTGAGTTTCAAGTGTAAACCTTTTCGAATGCTAAATACAGTTCAGAGCTCATTATAAAACCATGTTCATCCAGTTAGGTTGAGAGAAAGTCACAGGCAAACTGAATGCAATTTCAGGATCACATCTAAGTTGTATGTCAGGATCATAGGTGCATTCAAGCTCGTTGTATTGAGATTGTTAATTTGTGACCGTTGCTTTGAATTGTTCTTGTGAATAAATATACTGTTGTCAGAAACAATTATTGTAAGGTGATTCAATTTAGAATAATTTGACATTCAGAGATATTGCACAAAGGTGTATTAAGGTGGTAACATTGACAAACAATACTGAAGTTTGGGGTCACTCAGAAATGTGTTTATTTTTGAAAGAAAACCATTTTTTTTCAATGAAAATAACATTAAATAAATCAAAAATACAGTCTACATATTGTTAACGTGTGTTACATGCCCTGTGTGTTGGTGTGCTGCTTTGTGTTCTCTCTCTCTCTCTCTCTCTCTCCAGGCTCCTCTGCTGCTGTGAAGGTGTGGCAGGTGCTGGTGTTTAGTCTGATTGAGCAGGAGAGTACATGTAGCAGGAGAGAGCTGTGGTCTCTCTCTGTGGCCTCTTCTCTCAGCAGTCCTGTGTGGAGCAGTGGTGACCTGTCGGCTTTGTGGAGCTGTTTGTGTCCTGTGTGGAGCAGTGGTGACCTGTTGGCTTTGTGGAGCTGTTTGTGAGCTTTGCAGGCCTCCAGTGGCTGAGGAGCCTGCACTAGTTTGGTAGTTTCCTTTGTTCTTAGTGTTCTTTGGCTTTTTAGGTTTACCAGGCAGTACATGGGCTTCCCTGTGGCTTTAAGTTGTTATCAAGTTGTGTAAATAAACATTCATCACCTTTTTCTTTTCATAATTTGTCTTGATTTTCTTTATTTAACCTGGGTTTTAAATCATTGTTACTTTCTTCATCCCCTTTAACATCTTTTAGATCGTAACAATGTGGTAAATGACTAGTGTAAGTACTAGTGTAATGTACTCTGTTGGGTAGTGATCAGTGTTGTATCTCCCTCTGCTGGAAACTTATAGTTACTGCACTGATAAAGCCCGAGCTGATTTTTCTCAGTCACTCCACTGCTTCATATCTACTGATGATCCCTTTATTATTGAGAGTTAAACATAACATATAAAAATGCTTAAAAGTTTATTGAAAACAAAGAGGCCACTGCAATCAGGGAGTCCTACTGCCTTGAAAGGATGTACACTACCGGTCAAAAGTTTTAGAACACCCCAATTTGTCCAGTTTTGAATTTGCAACCAATTTTTAATGGAATATCTACATAGGGGTACAGAGGAACATTTCAGCAGCCATCACTCCTGTGTTCTAATGCTCCATTGTGTTAGCTAATCGTGTTGAAAGGCTAACTGATGATTAGAAAACCCCTTGTACAATTATGTTAGCACATGAAAAAAGTGTGAGTTTTCATGGGAAACATGAAATTGTCTGGGTGACCCCAAACTTTTGAACGGTGGTGTATACTTACCTTGGAAACTGTTGTCAATTAGAACAAGGGATTGATTTTTTTTCACCCGTGGTTGTTGAATCTGTCATTGTAAAGTAATGACAGAGATCTCTGGATAAGCACAATAGCTCATACTATTTAAGAAAGTGTCTGACTGCTAAGTAGTAGGTTTTTTCAGAAGTCATGGGGAGGTCTGCTCCTCATTTCATTACTCCCCTCGCTTCCTCCAAACACCTAAAAAAATGCAGTTGAAAATCTGTCTAGTGGTCTATGACATTAGTCAAGTAGTCGTGCTGTCCTCTGTAAGTTAAACATGTATTTGCAGCATCTACGTATGATATTAGAAAGTCATTCAATGGTGCTGCAGAGCATTTAAAACAAATGTATATTCCAGGTCCTGCATCCAGGTACTGGGTTACTGTTTATACGTCACATAGTAACTTCAGCTTTTCTGTGTGTAGGTACACATCACATAAGTCTAACACCTGCACACAGAAGGAGAGAGCTGGAACATTTGATGCTTAAAAGATTTTATTGCTGAAGCAGAAGTGCAGACAGGTAAATAACGCATGTCAGAAAAGGAATGTCTCCTTTATTCATTGGTAACTGAAATTATTATAAATATTGGAACCAGTGGATGTCACATGGAGTAGTTTTGAACCAAGGCACACCTTTTTTCTGTTAGTCCACAATGATTCTCTCAACATTTAGAATGAGCAGCTGTAGCTGCTCCATGTACTCTGTTGGGTAGTGATCAGTGTTGTATCTCCCTCTGCTGGAAACTTATAGTTACTGCACTGATAAAGCCCGAGCTGATTTTTCTCAGTCACTCCACTGCTTCATATCTACTGATGATCCCTTTATTATTGAGAGTTAAACATAACATATAAAAATGCTTAAAAGTTTATTGAAAACAAAGAGGCCACTGCAATCAGGGAGTCCTACTGCCTTGAAGGGATGTACACTACCGGTCAAAAGTTTTAGAACACCCCAATTTGTCCAGTTTTGAATTTGAAATTACGCCTTTTAATGCATCATCATACTCTGAAAGGAAAACATAGTACAAATAAATTATTTAAAAAAATGTATTCTAAACTTTTGACTCATCAAAGTATTCACCTTTGGCAGATATAACAGCTGAACACACTTGTGGCATTCTTTCCACAATGGAAATCAAAGATTCTTTAGAAAGTTCTTCCCAACTCTGTTGCAGAAGTTCCCATAAATGCAAACATCCCTCAGATGTGTACTGTCACGTTTTTGTATACATCAGTTTTAATAAATACAGTACAATAGGACTGAAGATATTCTTGAAAGTAACTACAGTAAATGAATACATCTATCATGTGCAAATATATATATGTATATATATATATATATGATTTTAAAGAGTCCAAAATTAATTTTACAGCCATACTTTGATGCAGACCCTTTAAACACATGCTGTACATGACATGTCCATATTTTTATACAGAAATATCAAACCACATTGGAGGCACAGTATCTTCTTGGTTGCTTTGCTTTTACTCTTCTGTCCAGTTCATCCCAAATCAGCTCTGTGGGGTTTAAGTCTGGAGACTGTGCCACTCCATGCTTTCAAGCTTACTGTCTTGTTCTTTTTTCCTAAGGTAGTTCTGGCATAGCTTGGACTTATGCTTTGGGTCATTATCTTGCTGTAGGATGAACCCCTGATCAACTAGAAACATACCAGAGGGTACTGCATGGTGCTGCAGAATGCGGTGGTAGCCGTTTTGGTTCAGGGTACCTCTCACTCTGTACAAGTCACCAACCGTGGATCCAGCAAAACATCCCCAGACCATCAAGCTTCATCCTCCATGTTTGACAGTTGATGTCACACACTGAGGAATCATCCTTTTGCCTATTTGATGGCATACAAAAGTCCTGCGTGATGAACCAAAGATTTCAAATTTTTATTCATCGGTCCATAATATCTTCTCCCAGTCTTCAGTAGTCCATTGGGGATGTTTCATGGACCAAGCAAGCCTCTTTTTCATATTCTAATCTTGTCGCAATGGCTTTCTTGCTTGGTGTTTTAAAATTTTTGACCGATAGTGTATGTGGTTCCTCAGCAATGTTTAGATAGGTGACAGTTGTCAAAGTAGAACAAGAAGGCCCCCACTGGCTTCCCATAATGCGTCCTGCTGCCATCTCTTTCTTAAGTAAACAGAGCACATGCACCCAGTTGTCCACATGGCCAAATAGAAAACCTAATCTATCAGACCAGGCCAACTTCTCATAGTGCTCCACTCACATGTTCATTGTAGGCACTTTCAGTAGTGGACTGGTTTCAGCATTGGCACTCTCACTGGTCTGCAGTTACACAGCTCCATATGCAGCAAGCTGTGATGCATTGACTGATCTGATAGAAGGTTTTCAGAAGCTGCAGTGGCTCCTTTGTAGGTCTGGATTTTGGACATCAATTACCCTGCTGCCAGTTCATTGCCTGTCCTTCCTTGCAATACTTTTGGTAATCACTATTGTATACTCAGAACAACCCACAGGACCTCTGTTTTGGAGAACGCTCTGATGCAGTTTTCTTGATAGCACAATCTGGCCATTGTCAAAGGCTCTCTGATCTTTATGTTGCCCATTTTTCTGCTTTAAACATAGCTTGGTCTGATGTTCACTTGGTCCCAGATGCACACGTGCATTCTCACTTCATTCTACTTCCAGTGTATTTTAGGAGCTGAGACATCCTTTAAGATTGCAACCTAAGATTGATTTTTAAGTTACAGACAAGAGGATGAAGGACTAAGGGAGACAAGGAGGCTCAAAATAAAGAAATAAGAAGAGCCTTTACTATGAGGTTGGTGAAGGAATGGGAAAAGAAAAGCAGATGATCAGGAAAGAGGATGTGGGCTGGGGTCAGTGCAAAGGTAGTTGCTTTATTTGAACTGTCAGGATAGTTAATGGAAAAGGTGAAAAGTAAACAGCAACAAAAAAGTATATGACTGAACAAACTGTGAGCAGAGTCACAGCAATATCGCAAAATCCAAAGATCCCAATGTCTTTAACAGTAACAGTCCTGTCAAGAGTCCTGTAGTATGGAACAAGTTCAGCATCCCCATCATATGTTTTTGTTGTCTTGCCTCACTAACCCTAACAACTGCAGTCACACAAAGCTGTTTATCATTTGGTTAAGTCAAACCAGGGTTTCTAAATCTAATCATGGAACCTGTGTGCTGTTTTCACATAAAATGGCTAAATTTAGTGATATATGTTGTGAGGCTTTTATAGCCTGAGGGGAGGCAGGTATCAACAATGGGAGGGTGTGAACAGAATTATGTTCCCACAACATGAGTAATACAAGTGCACACACAAGTACACACATAAATCTGGCAGTCCATTAGCTCTTGACTTTGTGTAATTGGTTTTACACACAAACTGGGATTCCTCCAGTGCAGATCCAATAATTGCCTGTTTGGCTCTGGGCAAATTGCTGTCATGATGTCATCATTTAATTATTCGTGTCTGTCTTTGCACACATATATATTCCTCTCTGTTTGCATGCACAAACATTTGTGTGCATATTTGAAATAAAATGGCCTAGTTGATGTTGAGATTCTAGATAAAGATGTTTGTTCCACAACGAGCTCATTATTTTACTTCATACTTGCAGTTCATTCTCAGGGAAAGAACTGCACTGAGTGCTTTCAGGTTTCAGCACGTAGATTAAAATGCAAATCACAAACTTGGTTTTAGACTATTTCAGTTTTAATTGTTATTTAACAAGGTACAAACATAACATATTTGCATTCCTGTTCAAAAGTTTGGGATCACTTAGAAATGACCTTATTTTTGAAAGAAAAGTATTTTTTTCAATGAAGATAACATTAAATTAATCAGAAATCCAGTCTAGACATTGGTAATGTGGTAAATGACTACTGTATTGTAGCTGGAAATGGCTGATTTTTAATGGACTATCTACATAGGGATACAGAGGAACATTTCCAGCAAACATCACTGTCTTCTAATGCTACATTGTGTTAGCTAATGGTGTTGAAAGGCTAATTGATGATTAGAAACCTTTCTGCAATTACGTTAGCACATGAATAAAAGTGTGAGTGTTCATGGAAAACATTAAATTGCCTGGGTTACTCCGAACTTTTGAACGGTAGTGTATTTAATATATCTAAGAAATATTACCAAAGACAGCAGCTTAGACTGCTGTAGTTCCCTCTTTACTGGACTGTGTGAGAGGTTAATATCAAAGCAGGGCTGGCCAAAGCAGTTTAGAATGCTGTCTTGAGTCTACACTAAAACAAAGAAAATCAATAACATTACGCTATGCTTCAGACACTACATGGACATGCATCTTTTAGAACAGATTTTGATTTCTGAAGAAACCTCAGCCTGAATCACACTCATGAAGGGCGGCTGGCTCCCTCGACTGGTTGGGATAAGAGGAGAGAGAAAAGAGAAAAGAGAAAAGATGAGCAGTGAGAAACAATGACAACAAAACCGGCAGGTTGGTGAGGCTAGTGCAGATCAGAAACATCCAGCTCTGGAGTCAGAAATACCTGCAGAAATATATAAGGAGAGAGATAACACAAAATTTATAATGACATTCAGTGTTGGCATATAAATGCATGGAGAGTCTAACAACAAAGTGCGCTGTTGGGCTAACAAGGTACTATGGGGTATTTCGGATATAAAGGAGCTTTGTATCTTAGAATAAGGATATTAAACTGTACCGGATTTTACACAAGCTAATAAGGAGAAGCTAATATGGTAGAAGTATGATCTCTTGTACTGGTTCCTGTCAGAACTCTTTTTGTATCAGCTACAGGTAGAATTATTGCAACATCCTGATAATAAGGAATTACAATACTAGAAGTTATAAATGCACGGACTGGTTTTTCAGCATCATTTCCTAACTGTGACAATATCCCACATGTAAAGGAGATCTTGAAGTCAATAAAACTAAGAGTTTCAAGGATTCAAGGCTCAACAGAGCTGTGACCCTGTCAGTCTGGCTACAGTGGTGAAAACAATCTGGATGGAGAGATTCTTAAACATGTTGTTAGAATATCTTTACAGGGTAGGTAAAATTCATTTAAATCAATGAAAGGCTATACTTCTACTTCATAATTTGTAACATCTTCTTTTAAATGTGCATTTTTAAATTGCACAATCTTAACTACATGAAATCACTGTCTGGACAAAAATGTACTGAAAATTTTAATATTAGAAATAATTGTTCTGTCCCTCCCCCTCCCCCATAAGTTTCCTAGATATGCTATGATATGCATGTGTTATGCAGAGTGTCCCTAAAGTCTGAGACACATAGGAAATCTCATTATATCTATATATTTTTTTGCCTCCACAGATTAAATATGGCTTTGCTGAAAGATTATATTCATCTGCTATCTTGTCAATCTGTCACCAGTTCAACTCTTTCGGCAAAGCCATATTTAATCTGTGGAGGCACAAAAATTATAGTTGATGAGATTTTGTGTTTCCAGACATAAGGGACAACTTGTATTGTATCCTTGCTTGTGTTGTATCTACTCTCAGATCTAAGCTGCTTTGGATAAAAGCGTCTGCTAAATGAAATTGTAGCATTATGTTATATTTTGAACTGATTTTCTTTTAAACTTCTCAAAAACTCTACAGTAAAATCCCATCAAATTTGGCATTGAGATAATCAGGGTATTTCTGAACACGAATCCATTGAAAAATTCAGCTAACCACGAAGGGAAGGTTTAATAAGCCAAGTAAAGCATATGTTAACTTTTGAATTCGTTTTTCAATTTACATATAAACATATACACACGTGGACAAAATTGTTGGTACCCCTCAGTTAAAGAAGGAAAAACCCACAATTCTCACTGAAATCACTTGAAACTCACAAAAGTAACAATAAATAAAAATTTATTGAAAATTAAATAATCAAAATCAGCCATCACTTTTGAATTGTTGATTAACATAATTATTTAAAAAAACAAACTAATGAAACAGGCCTGGACAAAAATGATGGTACCCATAACTTAATATTTTGTTGCACAACCTTTTGAGGCAATCACTGCAATGAAACGATTTCTGTATTTGTCAATGAGCGTTCTGCAGCTGTCAACAGGTATTTTGGCCCACTCCTCATGAGCAAACAGCTCCAGTTGTCTCAGGTTTGATGGGTGTCTTCTCCAAATGGCATGTTTCAGCTCCTTCCACATATGTTCAATGGGATTCAGATCTGGGCTCATAGAAGGCCACTTTAGAATAGTCCAACGCTTTTCTCTCAGCCATTCTTGGGTGTTTTTGGCTGTGTGTTTTGGATCGTTGTCCTGTTGGAAGACCCATGACCTGCGACTGAGACCAAGCTTTCTGACACTAGGCAGCACATTTCTCTCCAGAATGCCTTGATAGTCTTCAGATTTCATCGTACCTTGCACACTTTCAAGACACCCTGTGCCAGATGCAGCAAAGCAGCCCCAAAACATTACTGAGCCTCCTCCATGTTTCACCGTAGGGACAGTGTTCTTTTCTTCGTATGCTTGCTTTTTGAGTCTATGAACATAGAGTTGATGTGCCTTACCAAAAAGCTCCAGTTTGGTCTCATCTGTCCAAAGGACATTCTCCCAGAAGCTTTGTGGCTTGTCAACATGCATTTTTGCAAATTCCAGTCTGGCTTTTTTAGGAGTTTTTTTCAGCAGTGGTGTCCTCCTTGGTCGTCTCCCATGAAGTCCACTTTGGCTCAAACAACGACGAATGGTGCGATCTGACACTGATGTACCTTGGCCTTGGAGTTCACCTTTAATTTCTTTGGAGGTTGCTCTGGGCTCTTTGGATACAATTCCAACGATCCGTCTCTTCAATTTGTCATCAATTTTCCTCTTGCGGCCACGTCCAGGGAGGTTGGCTACTGTCCCGTGGGTCTTGAACTTCTGAATAATATGAGCCACTGTTGTCACAGGAACTTCAAGCTGTTTAGAGATGGTCTTATAGCCTTTACCTTTAAGATGTTTGTCTATAATTTTTTTCGGATGTCCTGGGACAATTCTCTCCTTCGCTTTCTGTTGTCCATGTTCAGTGTGGTACACACCTTTTCACCAAACAGCAGGGTGACTACTTGTCTCCCTTTAAATAGGCAGACTGACTGATTATGAGTTTGGAAACACCTGTGATGTCAATTAAATAACACACCTGAGTTAATCATGTCATTCTGGTCAAATAGTTTTCAATCTTTTATAGAGGTACCATCATTTTTGTCCAGGTCTGTTTCATTAGTTTGTTTTTTTTAAATAATTACGTTAATCAACAATTCAAAAGTGATGGCTGATTTTGATTATTTTATTTTCATTAAATTTTTATTTATTGTTACTTTTGTGAGTTTCAAGTGATTTCAGTGAGAATTGTGGGTTTTTCCTTCTTTAACTGAGGGGTACCAACAATTTTGTCCACGTGTGTATTGTACAATAACTTGTGATCGTTTAAAAAACAAAACAAAATCGTGTTATCTTTAGAAACTCAAGGCAAATTCTTTGAGATAACAAGTTAACTGTTCCAAGAAAACAATCTTTGTTTTTAGGACCCTCTGATAATGATAAAGAACTTGAAAAAAAGTGTTTGGTTCACTTGATCACGCCTGATTTTGGCTTTCCAGCTCACAGTCATGACTGTCGGTATTGTCAGCAGGATGCACTGGTCTGAGAAGCTGCAGCCAGGCTTATCTTCTCCTTAAGTGATGAGGACGGATCTGAATGTTATCTCTAACAGAAAGACACAATGCCATTTCTACCTGTGTTAGATCTTGACTGAAGTGCAGTCTGGTGTGTCGATCAAACTCAGTTAGCTACTCCTTGATCTGTCTTTTACAGCTTAAATCAGTTACCACAGTTGCCAAGAGGTCACCTGTGCAGGCTGGAATGCAGTGGTGTGAATGGACTTGTCAGGAAAAACAGATACATTTAACTCTTGATTTAGGTCTTATTTGTCATGATTCTTACTAATAACTATATGGACAAGAGCAATAACAAAACAGATGAAAACTAGCCACATCTGTGCACTACTGTATGTGAGAGAGATGCTGGAAATTCAGTAGTAACAGTTAAACATGGCAGTAGTGCAGTATAGTGGTAGCAACAGTGTTATAAGTGTTATACGTAAAGTTACTGTGAGAGAGGAAGAGATACAGCATGTTACTTATTCCCCTTCTTACCCATACTTGCATGGCCACCATGGTATAGCTGCATCCAGTCTGTCATGGAAATCTTGTCATTTTCCAAGTCCCCAAAAGTTCGTGTGGACCCCCTTTGCGGACGTCTGCATGGAGCCAAAATTTTTTGTCTGCAACTGCAATTACACTACAAGGACGGTAGAAATATATAAGAAGACAGAGACATCAATCTACTGTGCATGTGTCATTGTAAGTCCTTCAAGGGGACTAGAAAGATGTACTGCAATTGCTTGGCTGAGGTGTCAGCAGCTGTCCTGAGTGCATCCTGAAGAAAGTGTGATCCAGGTTTATCACTGTAATGTTGCAAAAACTACAGTCCATTAGCGTTAGTGGTTCTTCCACCTTATTAAAAATTACTACACCTACTTCAGCTTACAGTGTGCTCGGCCACTACGCCCTCATCTAGCACACACATTATAGCTGGATACCAGAATTTGCAGAACAGCTCAGTCTCTTTACATAAATTTCCGAAGAATGATATAGATGAAAATGATGAAGAAAAGGTGTATCGATTTTGTGTAGTGCCAAATGGTGAAGATCAACACTAACACTGGCTAGTTTAACAAGCGTTCATTGGATAGATAATCCACTACTGGTGAATGGGCTGAACTGACTGTCTTTGTCTTTGGCCTTTATCCTAATGAAGATACAGAAAAAAAAATCTATTATAAAAAGATCTCTGAGGGCATGGGTGAGAATGGTGATGCCAGAGGCCAAAAACAGTTCAAGGATCACCACTACGGTAACCCTGATAAAATCTGAACAATTTGTAATCAGACACTCCAGCCAACACTGCTCAAGGCTGGTCATCAAGGAAGACTTCATCGCTCCAGGCAGACACACAAAATCTTGTCTAGGGTTTGCAAAATCCCACCTGGACAAAGAAGAAAGCTTTCAGCAATCAGTTCTGTGGTTGGATGAGATGAAAACTGAGTTATTTGGACACGGAAATGTGACTTTTTTGAGAGGGAATGAAAGGAGAAACATTTAACCTTAAGGAAGCCATTTTCAGAGTCAAATATGGGTTTGGGGATGTGGTGCTTTGGGGGTGTTTTTCAGCCAATGGGTCAGGGAGCCTTATTAAAGGAAACAGCATCCTGAGAAAAGACAACGACATTAAGATTTTTGAGGAAGTTTCAGGCAATCTGCAGATAGTTTAGCCTTGGCAGCATAGGACCTTCCAAAAAAACCCCAATTATCTGAAGTATATCGCAAAGTGGTTAAAAATGCCCCAGCTGACTATAAATCCTATCAGTCTAAAAACAAATGCTCTCGTGTGCAGAGTGTTGATTTTTTCAAGTGATGGACTGGCTGTTTTAAAAACATAACATCATTAGTTACTTAGCAAAAAAATTTAATGACTGTGCGCCCTCTGTGCGAGTGTACGCTGATCAACCATAACATTAAAACCCCTGACAGGGGAAGTGAAGTGAAAAACAGTTATCTTTTTACAATGGTGGCTGGGATATATTCCCTTTGACAGCTGCCATCGTAAATAAACAGCATAAGAGTCTGAGCAACTGTGACAATGGACAACTTGTGGCGAGTGCATGAGACCATTCATTGTACCGGTAAAATGACAATAAAGGAATTCTATTCTATTCTATTCTATTCTATTCTATTCTATTCTATTCTATTCTATTCTATTCTATTCTATTCTATTTCTGCAACAGCAGGTCTTGTGGAATGGTCCTGGTATGCAGTGGTGGGTACCTAGCAAATGTTCTCCAGAGAGGAACTAGTGACAAGGCCAGTAGTTGGCACATGTATTTTGATCAAACAGAAGAGCTACTGTAGCTCAGATTTCTAAAAAATGTAATGATGGCTATGATAGAAAGGAGTCAGAAAAGACACTGCACTGCACCTAAGCTCACACCGGTCAGAGTGTCAATGCTGAAACCTGTCCACCACTGAAAGCACCAACAGCATAACAGAAGCATTAGTGATGGATCTGTTACACCCTCCATCTCTGACTCCAGGTAGTAGCAGGTTCCTTCTCCCTCCCCCCTCCCTTTCTTTCTTTCCAGGTGGGCGTGTATGTGCTGTGTGACATGTGGGCAGGAGTTGCCAATCCAAACAGTGGGAACTGACATGCGAGCAGGTGGGGGTGATGACGACAATTACCCTTCTCCTCCATCAAGCCATCCTCTGAACACGATAAAGTGCCAGACCATTGAACAGTCTCAGTCAGTTCTGATTCATGTTCTGTCTAGCTCCCTTGTTGCAAATCTCATGTTAATAATCTGTTTCTTGCATTCCAGTTCTGGACTCCCTGCCTGCTAATGCCCTACACCTGGATTCATCTGAACTCTCCCTCGTCAGTCTGGACCTTTTCACCCATGCTAGTTGAGCCCCACCATCTGCAGCACCTGCCCCACTCGCCATCTACCATGCCACACACCACCCCAGTCTGCCACGTCTTTCCCTGTTCCTTCTCTTGCCTATTTTTAGTTAAGTTCCTTCCTCGATCTCCAAGTTCAGTCTTACCGTGAAAACTGTTGTGTAGTTGCTTTCGAATTTTAGTCCTGTCAGTTTCATGGCATCAGTTTACTCTGTTGTTGCTTACTCTCGTTATCACTTTCCAGACTAGGTGTTACTTAGTTTGGGTTAGTTTTATAATTGGATTCTGTTTCTGACCAGACCTTGGTGGTATTTTGTCCGCCAGTCCTTTTGGGGGCTCAGTTCAGTTTCTTTACTTGTATTTGTTTTGGGGTACTTCCTGTTGTTGTCATTAAGCTTTTAGTTGTAGTTCTCTACTGTCTTGTTTAATCCTTTATTGTAAATAAAAATCTGTTTTATTTTTGCCTACGCCTGTTTGCTACATTCTTATTGCGCTGCACATGAGTCCACGTACCAGGATCATGAAGCAATGAAAGAAGGTGGCCTGATGAATCTATTTTCTTTCACATTGTGTGGATAGTGTTTACACTGGAAGAGATTGCAACAGAATGAACTATGGGAAAAAGACACACTTGTGGAGATGTTGTTATTGTCTGGGCAACATTCTGCTTGGAAACCTTGGGTCTGGCACCCATGTGGATGTTACTGTGACATGTAGCACCAACATAAACAGCACATACACAGCTGGATAATGTTTCCTGTCACACAACAGAGGTTCTTCAGTAATGGTTTGAGGAACAAGACAAAAATTACAAGGTGCTGACTTGACCTTAAATTCTCAGCCCAATCAAGCTTTTATGGGATCTGCTGGGAAAACAAGTCCGATCCATGGAGACCCCACTTCACAACTTCAAGGACTTTAAAGGTCTGCTGCTGATGTCTTCATGTCCGATACCCCAGAACATCTTGAAAGGTCTGCAGAGTTGAGGCCATGATGGGTCACAGCTAGTACATGGGCTACTCAACTTGTCAATATAGACACCATGAAGAACTGGCAGCCTTGCTGGGATGACCGCATGTTGAAACAACCTTAGGCAGGTCCTGCTAACCATGGCTTGAATTGAACTTCACAAAACTTTTGAGAAAAAACTTGACCAAGAAAAGGCAATGATTTAAATGTGTGTCACATTTTCAAACATATTAAAATGAGGAAAGACACACAAATACAACAACAGGAGCTCTGCACTAACAAAAACAAATACCTTCAGTGGAACAATGAAAAGATATACAACACAATAAACAGAAGTAAAATTAATGCTTATACATGCCAGTCTTCAACACAGTTTGATCTGACTAAATCTAAAACTATCCTCAAATCTAAAATGCCTGAAGTGTCTAAATCTGAGCTCACAAAACAAAGTTACAAAATCTTACAAAATTTACAAAATTTTATTAGAGACAATAACACATTAGAGACAGACACGAGACAAAAACTAAGATTCAACATCTGTGGTTGTCCAGTACTTCTGTGGTATTATGCCTTCTCAAGATCATATAAAACATTAAACAGTCTGACAGTCGAGTCAGGTTTGGATAACGTGAAAGAATTATTTGCTCTGACAGGTCGCGTTTTCCAGACTTCAGTCTCTTTAAGCTCTCATTGACAGTCATAATTCAAAAACTACATCTCATATTGTTGACAAATTATAGTCCCCTCTTCAAACAATAGATAAACCCTGCTTTTTCAAGCTTTCCCTTCATAAAAATATCCTATATTGGGCCAGTAAAATATATTCTGTACACACACATATATTATATTATTTATATGCCGGCTATTTTAATCTTGGTGTTTGTTTTGTATTACTATCGGTATTCCTCCATCAAAACAATACCTTTCTGTCTGTTATAACAATCTTATTCAGCAAACATTTCCATATTTTCAATTTTCATTTCAGAGTTCATTTGTTAGGAACAAGGGGTGTGTGTGTGTGTGCGTGCGTGTGCGTATGTGTGAAAGCGTGTTTGAATAGGATTGTGACAGCAGTCATTCTTTTCTACTGCCTCTGTGAGCTGCAGAGAGATGAAACCTTTGTAAGGCCAGGGTGGAGAGCAAAGCAGTGAGGAGTCTAGGGAGAGATTGTGTGAACAGATTGTTTCAACATCTGCATGCAAGTCTAGATCTCGATACATCTCTGTGTGTATCTTGTGTGATGAGATTTTTGCCTTTGTGACCTGATGTACCGCTAGAATTTACAGTCCACATAGAGTGTTTTTCTGCTAGCAGCTCAACGGCAAAGTTTGCTAGTTGACAACCTGTAGTCAAAAGCTCATTAATCAATCTACAGGAACAGTCAGATTATGATAATGTGCAGTGTTTTCTGATTTGTTATGCCATGTGCATCTTGACAATATACAATATATGAATAGAAATAGAATTTGCCACGATATATAGAGTGTCTGCTCTTAAAATCACATGTTAAATCAGCTTGTTCTTTTCTTTACCCTAAACTGTAAATAATGTGGGACACACAATCAGTCAATATGACATCGTTTATTACCATTTGAAACCCATTTTTGATGAGATTCAACTTGACTGCAATTTACACAATCGTTCAAAAGTTTGGGGTCACCCAGACAATTTCATGTTTTTCATGAAAACTCACACTTTTATGCATGTGCTAACATAATTGCACAAGGGTTTTCTAATCATCAATTAGCCTTTCAGCACCATTAGCTAACACAATGTAGCATTAGAACACAGGAGTGATGGTTGCTGGAAATGGTGCTCTGTACCTCTATGTAGATATTCCATTAAAATCAGGTGTTTCCACTAGACCAGTCATTTACCACATCAGCAATGCTTAGACTGTATTTCTGATTCCATCCATTTTCCATCCATTTTCTTCCACTTATCCAGGGCCGGGTCGCATAGGCAACTAGCGAAGCAGGTCGTTCCAGATGTCCCTCCCCCTGGCAACGCTTTCCAGCTCTTCCTGGGGGATCCCAATGCGTTCCCAGGTCAGACAAGATATATAATCCCTCCAGCGAGTTCTGGGTCTACCCCGGGGTCTCCTCCCAGACGGACATGCTTGGAAAACCTCCAAAGGAAGTCTCCCTGGAGGCATCCGAATCAGATGGCCAAACCACCTCAACTGGCTCCTTTCAATGCGAAGGAGCAGCGGCTCTACTCCGAGCTCCCTCCGGATGTCTGAGCTCCTCATCCTATCTCTAAGGCTGAGCCCAGCCACCCTACGGAGGAAGCTCATTTCGGCCGCTTGTATCCGCGATCTTGTTCTTTCAGTCATTACTCACAGCTCATGACCATAGGTGAGGGTTGGAACATAGATGGACTGGTAAATCGAGAGCTTCGCCTTACGGCTCAGCTCCCTCTTCACGACAGTTCGGTACAACGCCTGCATTACTGCTGACGCCGCACCAATCCGCCTGTCCATCTCTCGCTCCATTTTCCCATCACTCGTGAATAAGATCCCGAGATACTTAAACTCCTTCGCTTGGGGAAGCAACTCCCCCCCAACCCGGAGGGAGCAATCCACCGGTTTCCAGCAGAGAACCATGGCCTCGGACTTGGAGATGCTGATCCGCATCCCTGCCGCTTCACACTCGGCTGCAAACCGCTCCAGTGCATGCTAAAGGTCACGGTCTGAGGACGCCAACAAAACCACATCATCCGCAAAAAGCAGAGATGCGATCCTGAGGCTCCCAAACCAAAAACCCTCCCCACCACAAGTGCGCCTTGAAATTCTGCCCATGAAAACCACAAACAGAATTGGAGACAAGGGGCAGCCCTGATGGAGTTCAACACCCACCGGAAACGTGTCTGACTTAGTGCGAGTATGCGGACACAGCTCTCACTTTGGTCGTACAGGGACCGAACGGCTCGTAGCAATGAGCCTGGGACCCCATACTCCCGCAGTGCCTCCCACAAAGCCCCTCGGGGGACACGGTCTTCTCCAGATCTACAAAACACATGTAGACTGGTAGGTCATACTCCCATGACCCCCTCAGCAGCTCCGCAAGGGTAAAGAGCTGGTCCGCTGTTCCACGACCGGGATGGAATCTGCATTGCTCCTCCTGAGTCCGAGGTTTGACTATCAGTTGGATCCTCCCTTCCAGCACCCTAGAGTAAACTTTCCCGGGGAGGCTGAGAAGTGTGATACCGCGGTAGTTGGCACACACTCTCCGGTCCCCCTTTTTGAAAATAGGGACCACCACCCCCCGGTCTATTTCTGTTCATTTAATGTTATCTTCATCGAAAAAATACTCTTCTTTCAAAAATAAGGACATTTCTAAGTGATCCCAAACTTGTGAATACTTGTGGTAGTGTATATACCACCTTGGGTTGTGAGCAACACTATGTGTAAGTCAGTAATATATGAGTGGAGCATTCAACTTGCTGGTAGTTCTCAAAGTGTTTGCCTTTGCCTGGTCTTTAATGGTAATGTTTTCATCCAAAAGATGTATAGGATCGAGATATATAGTAGGGGCTGCACAGTAGCGTAGTAATTAGCACTTTAGCCTTGCAGCGAGAAGATCCCGGCTTTCGCGGGATCTTTCTGCATGGAGTTTACATGTTCTCCCTGTGCATATGGGTTTTCTCTGGGGACTCCTGCTTCCTCCCACAGTCCAAAAATATGCTGAGGTTAATTGATTATTGTAAATTGCCCATAGGTGTGAATGTGAGTGTGATTGTTTGTCTGTATGTGTAACCCTGCGACAGACCTGTCCAGGGTGTCCTCTGCCTTCACTTTAAGTCAGCTGGTATAGGCTCCAGCGCCCCTGTGACCCTAGTGAGGATTAAGCGGTGTATAGATGATGGATGGAGATATATAATAATTAGGTCCCACACCGACCGGTCCTACAAGAAACCAGTGCTTGCAAAAAGTTCCGAGGTACGTATTGAATATGCACAAACCGGCACTGGGTGAATGGATATGCATCTAGAGACAGTCTGAATTGTCATTTGCACAATATGAATAAAATTAAATTTAATTGAATAATTAATCTAAATTCACAATAACAAATGTTTTATATTTGTAAGCGAAGCAAGTGGAATGCAGGTTTAACTTTGATCATCATATTTTATCAGTATGAGGCAAAATGATTCTCTAGTTTAAACTTTCAGTTCATTGAAACCTTCCTGTTTAGTCTAGCAGTAGTATGACTGCCTGATTGCGGTACACCTCATATACACTACCAGTCAAAAGTTTGGACACACCTTCTCATTCAGTGGTTTTTATTGAATTATTTTATACATTGTAGATTAATACTGAAACCATCAAAACTATAAAATAATATATATGGAATTATGTTGTAAACAAAAAAGTTTTCATCTTCAGCATTATTCTACAGTGTAGAAAACAATACAAATTAATAAATAGCATTGAATGAGAAGGTGTGTCCAAACTTTTGACTGGTAGAGTATAACCATTAGCACAGGGATGAATCTTCTTTTCCTTTCGGCTTTTCCCTTCAGGGGTCGCCACAGCAAATCAATTGCCTCCATATAGCCTTGTCTGCTGCATCCTCTTCTCTCACACCAACTACCTTCATGTCCTCTTTAACCACATCCATAAACCTCCTCTTTGGTCTTCCTCTAGGCCAGTGATCATCAACTGGCGGCCCGCGGGCCGAATCCGGCCCGCCGAACCGTCCAGTCCGGCCCGCGACTGGATTCCAAAATTGTGAGGATCAAAGAGAAAATATCATGTGGTCCACACTATTAAAGCAGTCAGTCCAGTCATTATTAAAGGATCTGTTTTCCACATCAACTTTTCGTTTTGTGGCCTTAGAGAGTGCCATTTTACCCGTGTTAAGAGGCCTTTTCCTGTCACTTCTGCGGTGTTTCTTTTTCAAGTGCTCTGTGAATAAAGTTGACTTGAGATGAGGCAAAATATCTCTATCACTCCTAGTGGTTGACTGTGGTACAGGTGATAGGAGCACTGACTCATAAAGGCTAAAAATGCCTTCAGTTTTGTAATGAAATGGAAAAAATATAAAAAATAAACATCAAATAATAATGTTATGCCAAAATTCGATTTTTATTTAATTTTGTTTGAGGGTCCGGCCCCCAAAGTGACTGTCCGGTAAAATTCTGGCCCTCTGGCAAATATAGTTGGTGACCCCTGCTCTAGGCCTAATGCCTGGCAGTGGGAAACTCAGCATCCTTCTACCAATATATTCACTCTCTCTCCTCTGGACATGACCGAACCATCTCAGTCTGGCCTCTCTGACTTTATCTCCAAAACCTCTAACATGTGCTGTCCCTCTGATGTACTCATTCCTGAGCCTATCCATTCTGGTCACTCCCAAAGAGAACCTCAGCATCTTCAGTTCTGCTACCTCCAGCTCTGCCTCTTGTCTTTTTCTCAGGGACACTGTCTCCAGACCAAACAACATGGCTGGTCTCACCACAGTTTTGTAAACCTTTCCTTTCATTTTAGCTGAAACTCTTCTATCACACATCACACCTGACACTTTTCTCCAGCCGTTCCAGCCTGCCTGTACACGCTTCTTCACCTCTTTTCCACACTCTAAATTGCTCTGTACCGTTGACCCTAAGTACTTAAAATCCTCCACCTTCTTGATCTCTTCTCCCTGTAACCTCACTCTTCCACTTGGGTCCCTCTCATTCACACACAGATACTCCGTCTTGCTGCGGCTAACCTTCATTCCTCTCCTTTCCAGGGCAAACCTCCACGCCTCTAGCTTCTCCTCCACCTGTTCCCTGCTCTCACTACAGATCACAATGTCATCTGCAAACATCATAGTCCATGGAGACTCCTGTCTAACCTCGTCTGTCATCCTGTCCATCACCATAGCAAACAAGAAGGGGCTCAGAGCTGATCCCTGATGTAGTCCCACCTCCACCTTGAAGTCCTCTGTTACTCCTACAGCACACCTCACCACTGTCTTACAGTCCTCAAACATGTCCTGCACCACTCTAACATACTTCTCTGCCACTCCAGACTTCCTCATACAAAACCACAGTTCCTCTCTGGACACCCTGTCATAAGCTTTCTCCAGATCTACAAAGACACAATGCAGCTCCTTCTGACCTTCTCTGTACTTCTCTATCAACATCCTCAAAGCAAATATTGCATCTGTTGTACTCTTTCTTGGCATGAAACCATACTGCTGCTCACAGATGTTCACCTCTGCCCTTAGTCTAGCTTCAACTACTCTTTCCCATAGCTTCATCGTGTGGCTCATCAGCTTTATTCCTCTGTAGTTGCCACAACTCTGCACATCTCCCTTGTTCTTAAAGATGGGCACCAGCACACTTCTCCTCCATTCCTTGGGCATCTTCTCACTATCTAAGATCCTGTTGAACAACCCAGTCAGAAACTCTACTCCTACCTCTCTGAGACACTTCCATACCTCCACAGGTATATCATCAGGACCAAGTGCCTTTCCACTCTCCACACTCCACACCTCTACTTTCACCTTACGCTGCATCTCCCTGTACTCCTGTCTACTCTCTTCAGTCCTCTCAGTGTCCCACTTCTTCTTAGCTAACCTCTTTCTCTGGATCCACTCCTGCACCTCCTCATTCCACCACCAAGTCTCCTTATCTCCTTTCCTTCCAGATGACACACCAAGTACTCTCCGACCTGTCTCCCTGATCACATTTGCTGAAGTTGTCCAGTCATCTGGAAGCACCTCCTGAACATCCAAAGCCTGCCTCTACTCTTTCCTGAAAGTCATACAACACTCTTCCTTTTTCAGCTTCCACCATTTGGTCCTCTGCTCTGTCTTCACCCTCTTCATCTTCTTCACCACCAGGGTCATCCTACACACCACCATCCTATGCTGTCTGGCTACACTCTCACCTACCACTACTTTGCAGTCACTGATCTCCTTCAGATTACACCATCTACACAAGATGTAGTCTACCTGTGTGCTCCTACCTCCACTCTTATAGGTCACCCTATGTTCCTGCCTCTTCTGGAAGAAAGTATTCACTACAGCCATTTCCACCCTTTTTGCAAAGTCAACCACCATCTGTCCTTCTGCGTTCCTCTCCTGGATACCAAACCTGCCCATGACCTCCTCATCATCTCTGTTTCCTGCACCAACATGTCTATTGAAGTCTGCACCAGTAACAACTCTCTCACGTCTAGGGATGCTCTGCATCACTTCATCAAAGTCCAACCAGAATTTCTGCTTGTCCTCCAGCTCACATCCTACCTGTGGAGCATACCCACTAACAACATTGAACATCACACCTTCGATTTCTAGCTTCAGGCTCATCACTCGATCTGACACTCTTTTTACCTCCAGGACATTCCTAACAAACTCCTCCTTCAAGATAACTCCTACTCCATTTCTCTTCCTATCTACACCATGACAGAACAACTTGAACCCTGCTACTAAACTTCTAGCTTTACTACCTTTCCACCTGGTCTCCTGGACACACAGTATGTCCACCTTCCTTCTCTGCATCATGTCAACCAGCTCTCTACCTTTTTCTGTCATAGTTCCAACATTCAAAGTCCCTACTCTCAGTCCTAGACTCTTGGTGTTTGTTAGAGTTGAATTTGTAAATACATTTATCATAATCGAGCCTTAGAGCATTAACTGTGTGTGCATAGTGTTTTACATGACTATTTTTATAGAATACTACTAACTCACTTCTACCTGCACATATCTTTCCCTCTCTCTCTCTCCTTAGTCTCCACATCCCAGTATATTTTCACTCTTTCAGCTTAGCACACCCCCTTGTGTAACTCGAGCTATTTCTTATCTTATGCCATGTCTTCATTTCTGCTCGTGTATAAAATAAACCTTGTATGGGAGCAGTCTTTGTAGCTCGCACTAATGTGTCTTGTTACACTGTGCTGTGGTACCCTTGCAAGTAAAATTACAGTCTCCGTGTTTTTCTGATTTGGTGAATATCTTCTTATGTTATGTGGGAGCTCTCAGCGGAACTTCTCTCTGACAGTGTTCCTCTTCTCTCTCTTCCTATGAACACACCTTCCTCCCCTCCTTCTTTGACCAACAGTCGTCCATTTTCCACCGGCACCCTGTAGGTCGACAGCACCGATGGCGGTCGTTGTTAACCCGGGCCTCGACCGATCCGGTATGGAAGTCATACATTTGATTCGCATGTTTTATTTGGCCAAAGTTTTACGTCAGATGCCCTTCCTGCCACAACACTCTGTATTCATCCGGGCCTGGGACCGACACAATAAGACACTGGCTTGTGTCCCCTTGCGGCTACATTTAGCACAGGAATGAATACACATTCAAATATATTCAGCACATAATTTAGCCATATTTCAGACTCAGGAAAAGAATCAATAAATATTTACAGGCTAACATGAAGTGTGCTGCAGCTGTGTAATTCAGTGTTTCACTGCAGGTAATTTGTGTGTTTGTGTGTTCCACACAATGTTTCTGTGCCTCAGCTCTGTTTTATTTTAAAATCCTCTCTGAGCCAGTACAGGCACAGAAGAGGTTTCTTGATAAGTTGCCATATAATATTACCACAGTGATTCATATATATTTGTATGCATTTGACCATCTGGTAAATATTTACAATGAGTGTGCTGGATACGGCATGTTGATCTCCTTTATGCAATCAGAAATTATCGGGGCAGCTGGGGACCTGTGTCATTAATTTTCCTTTTCAGTGCATTTTTTATTCCACACTTTCAGCCTGGCTCAGCCAGAGTGCATGGGTAGCTTTCTCTATGCCAACCACCAGCTATATTTGTTATGCTAATCAAAACAAGTGGGAGTAATTAATTGTTTAGGTGCATGGAGGCCTTTCAGGCAGAACTTTCTCTGCTCTTCGGCCGACTCTGAGCCTCTCCTGGGATCTAAGGGTTATTCCTAAAGCAGCAAATTGGGCTGTTTTGCTGATTACTAATGTGACAAACACACAAGCATCCACACTCTTTCATTTAATCATGGGTGACTCATTTCTGGTTGTATCCTCGACTGAACCACTCTTGCTGCTGTGAGCAATAGACTGAAACATACCTGAGCTCTGGTCTCCCAGTCGAAGGTCAAACACTAGTATCTGCTGTCATTTCAGAACACAATGAGTGGACTGTATAATTTGAATTTAGAAGCAGTTGGTGGCAGATGAAAAATATCATCCCTGAAAAAATGGCTTTGGGGCCAAAAGGAAATGGGTAAAGGTGTAAACAACCTTTTATCATGTGCAATTAACAAGCAGCTATAATAAATCACAGCTGCTCAGTGTGCCACATATATTAATGACTCTCTATGTTACTGAAGAAATTAATTATTCACAATGCACACGCAGAGAATGAAAACCCAAAGGAATAAATCTGTTTTAGTCCAACAGAGCTGCAGGGGGAGTGTGATGGAAAGCTCACAGCAGACTATAATCTCTGTCTGTTGGTGGGGATGTGTTCAAATGCTGGTTGTGATGATATTTCTCTGCAGTACTACAGTTTCTATTTCATATTCATAAAACACCATAAACAATGTGAAGTGCACACAGCACTACCTGCCTTTGCACTGGTTTCACTTCATAACAAAGATTCGCCTTTCTGGGCTAAGAAAGTGCTGTGAAAACCTCTCCTGAATAAATGTGTGTGTGTCTATTCTACAAATATCTCAACAACATACAGACAATCTTTTTCAAACTTTGTGGGTGTATAGCTGGGAACCTGAAGAAGTGCAGTGTTGAATTTGAAGTAGATTGAATGAGCAGTGGTCACTTTTGAGATAATTCTAAAGCATTCAGCGAGCGTCTGGATGCCTGTGGACAGGACCTAAGGCTCGTGTCATATTTCCCCCTCTACAAGTTTGGGAGGGTTCACGTGATCTCACCAAGTCCCTGACAGTCCATTTGAAGCCCTCTGTGGATGTCCATGTGCAGTCCTTAATCTGTGTTTGTGCAGCCGCTATGCTACAATGGCAATAGTGTGAATTCTCAGCAACAGTTTGCTTGAGTGGAATATGTGGATACAATCGACTGTTTATGTATGCAACAAATTCTTTCCTCCAAGCTAGGCAGCATCATCAGAGGCAAATGTACGATGTCACATGATGATATCACATTCTGTTAAGTGTCATGCAGACTCTGAAAGAACTGTCGCTATTAGTTCAGATCTATGAGATCACAGGTGATTTTACATTTCTTGTAGGGCTCTAAGCCACTCGCTACTTTTTCCAAATATTTTTCAAATTCTAAAAAAATTCTCTGAAATAATGTCTTACTTAAGGTGCAGGTTTTATAGAAACATAAGAATGTCCAGAGATAGCACATAAAAGCACTGCTATCTTCCTTCAAAGCTGCAGTCATTCATATTTATCCATCTCCAACAGAACAAAAAAACACAAACAACCACAACAATCCTGGAAAGTTGTAAAGTACATTCTTAGCAGTATACAGCAGACAAACACAGTCAGAGACAAGCTGGTGAACATCGTGGAACATTTAGCAATGAAAGAGACAGATATTTCCCTCAGAAAATTTTTTACAAAAGACTCGGGGTAGTCATGCTAAGTTAAGCTCACTAGGTTGAGATACATACTTACATTACAACTATACAGTAAATACATAGAATTGTACATCAGGGAGGGCTGTTGCCATTGGGGGATGTGCTTGGGCCCTAGCAATGTTTAGATGGGTAGTATATGTCTATGTAACAGCCACATGAAAGCCGGGACAAAAGTTTTGTAATGAAGTGATTGTTATTTACTTACAACAGCTGTAATGTTGTGGCTGATTAATGTGAGTTAGAAATCTTTAAGCCAGAGCCACATCTTTGCAAAGATTTGGATATTTGATATAGTTTTCACTTTAATACATACTGTATGCTTTCCTCTGCTTCTGTTTTTTCACAAAGCAGCTGGTCTCTGAAGTTTAGTAGCAGGCGTATATCAAACAGGATTGAAAAAAAGACACAAAAAGTTAAGCTCGAAGGTAATTTCATTGTCAGATTAATAGCCACAGTGCAAAGGACAGTGCTTCTTTACTCCGCCAATGAAAAACGGTAGAGTTATGTGGAGCCCGATCTCACGGGGATTTGTGAAACTGTCACGTAAATTTTTGTTTCGGTTTCGTGCGCACCAACACGATTTCGTCATGTTTTTCGTGCCGCTCACCACGAAATGCGCACCAATGTATTTTAAACGGCGGACTTTTCGTGCCACTCAGAACGTATTTCAAAAGAATGTGTATATTATATTTTTAATGTAAAACCGTGGCGAATCCAACGCTATATTTTGCATGACATCGTCCCTAAACATAACCCTAACCATAACCCTAACCATAACCTAACCATAACCTAACCATAAGCCGGTGGTACACTTACCAATTTGCATAGGAATTTCAAGAATGTCCGGCGGCCGGCGGCCGCAAACGCGATCACACAAGCAGTATACGCCGATGGACAGCTTAGATCGTCATGAATCCGCCGGTATAAACCACTTTCAGATGTGATTACCACAGCGAAAAACATTTCGTGGTGAGCAGCACGAAAAACATGACGAAATCGTGTTGGTGCGCACGAAACCGAAACTAAAACTTACGTGACAGTTTCACGAATCCCCGTGAGACCGGGTTGTTATGTGACAATCGGCGATTGGTTTGTCTGTCTGTCTGTCTGTCTGTGTGTTTGTCTGTTAGCCACATTACTCAAAAATGGACTAACAGATTTGGATGAAATTTTCAGAGACGGTCTGAAATGACACAAAGATAAAATGATTAGACTTTGTCAGTGATGCGGCCTCTAGTCTGTATCCACGGATTTGTTCAAGATTTCTGCATCTTTGCAAGATAGTGGCACGGTGTCACTGTAACTATGACAACAAGTGAACACTACGTCAGCTGCCTGCTGATGATCACATGATTGCAATCATACCACAAATCGACCTCTGTGGACTTATCAGGATTTATTCATCAGAAATGATACAAGGAACAATTAATTAAATTGTGGGGGTGTTTCTGAGTCCCATCAATTCCCGCTGCCTGCTCCGTATGTAGGTCACACGATTTGTTATCCGTACCTAACATACACATGCAAAACACACACCTGTGCTCAGCGCAAGGTCAATTTGTTTGTGGATACATCTACATTAAATGGCTGCATTCTATGGTGCCGTGGTTTCTGATCATCAATAACTAATAAACAAATGTCGCATTTCTAAAAAACATGCTGCATTTTGGACAATGCTATATGAGGGAATGCCAGCCTTGGCGGAGTACTGCGCTCTCTGAATGCTTTTCTAGTTTTTTTTTTTTTTTAATGTTCCACTGCTGATGTTGTCTGGCTATTTGCGATAAATATAGAAGAAGAACAGCACACAGTCAATTCATTGCTGGATCTTTTAATTGAGTAAGCTCCAGTCTGATGAAGATGCCCTGTTTTAGAAAAACAGAGAAAACTAAAAAGCTCATGCTGGTGCAGTCAGGAAAACTCTCAGCTGCTAGTCAGTAACACAGAAGAGCAAATCAATGAAGAGGACTACAGTGATACAAGCGAGTGAAAGAGGAATGTTTGAGCTCTTACTGTTGAAAGACAGATGGTAAACAAAGTACGTTTGAAAACACATTTAAACATTTAAACTGCACTGTCAAAAGAATTAATCCATACCATGATGATACAATGATATGATGCAATGATATCTGACCAAGAACGTATGGAAACCTTGGGATAAAGGATTAAACATAAAATCCCAAGTAGGTTAAGTTTTTCTTAAGATTTAAGATATGGCGTGTAATGTAGCAGTTGAGGTTGAGTGTGTGTTGATTAATTCCAGTTTACTCAGCAGTAATGGTGTTTCCTTTGTTGTGGATGTTCACAGTAGACAAACAGTGTTTCTGCTGCAGATTGCAGACAACTCAGATGAAGAAGGTAGTACCATCCTCCTCCCCCCTACTTCTGTCACCCTTGCTTTCCTGTGTGACAGTATGTGCCACAGGATATGACCTGCCCACTCAAAAACACAGCATCCCTCTCAAATATATGCAGGACTCTGATCCTAAATCCTCACAGCGCAGTGCTCCACGGAGATTCTCTCCCCTTAACGTGATTCTGATTGCTCTGCTCATCTCTGCTTTATGCCACATTTCTATTTAAAGTGTTTTCCTTCTGCTGCACTCTCCACTCCACACAACTCTTTCAAGCACAGTTCATGAATAAATTGTGATGTGTCAAGGTTTCAGCTCAGGTTGCCACAAGTTTAGATTGTGTGGGATTTTCGGCAACTCCAGGTATGAACGGTCACGATTCATGCCCAACCTCTTAAGAAGACATGCACAGTAAGGTGCAAGGATATTTGCATCTTTACAGGTATTTACAGTTTCTTTTATGATCAGTTCCTGAAACTCAGTCAGGTTCATGGCTGACTGAAAAAATGTAAGTGAGATAAAGGAAAGCACTTGGCCTTTTCTTTTCAGTAGTGTTTCTTAAAGCTCATGAATCCTAATAAACCAATTTTTATTTTCCAAATGTTCACAATTTCTCGTAAGGTGGAGACCTACATTTTGCATGAGGAATGATGGGACCACATGGAAGTATTAAGAGAAATAGTCACTGAACATTTGTTTTTAAGCGCAATGGCATTGTAAGAATGCTCTGACAGCGTCCTTCAGTACACAATTAACTTCACACAGAGATGATTTATAGAACCAGAAGATATTCACTGGTTTCAGCTGGAGAACGAGTTATGTCTCTATTAAGAGGATATAATGTGCCTCTTTTCAAAATGAATCCCATAGTACAGAGGTGACATTGCTCTTCAGTCCATTTGAGTCTTCATCACTCCCATCTCTCTGCCTCCTGGACTCTTTATTAGCCAGGGTCAGACAATTAGCTTCTCCTTGAGAAGGGGAGCAGTGAGGCCCCTGTTGACAAGCTCCTCATCAGCCATTCCTTTTTTTCAGCCTTGGCACCTGTTTTTCAAAAATACAGAAAATATTCATATTCATGCCAAATTTTCATGTATAGTGATTTTAAATTTCTCCAATAGGTGTCTACTGACTTAAACAGGGGACAACAGATGGTAAGACATGGTGTTAACAATGTCAGTGGTTTTTCTATCTATATGTAATTTGTTTGTTGCTATAACGATAAGCCAAATAAACATGCCTATATCATTGTGTCACATGTTCTGTTGTTGTGTCATGGGCCTGGCTGTGCCTCTCCCTCATCCCTGTATATGTGTATGTATATATCCAGCTGTGGCATGTTTTCTGCATATGGCATGCACAAACCTGTACTAACACACTTGGGAAGTAAATGACTGGAGTCGTTGATCTTTGATTCATTTGTTGGTTTATTGCAAACCCCACAGAGTATAACCAACTACTTTCTGTGTGTCTTGCTTGTATTCAGGTGCAATAAAAATTGAGCTATTTGGAAATGTCTTTTGAAGAGTGAATGCGAGGCCTTAAACCCCAACTCTATATCTGCCATCAAGCATGGTAGTGGTAGCATTGTGTCCTAGGGTTGTTTTGCTGCAAGTGGAATTGATGCTTTCCACAAAGTAAATTCAAAAGAGAGAAAGCAGATTACCTCCACATTCATGAGGAAAACCTACAATCATCAGCCAGAAAGTTGGGTCTCGAACAGAGTTGGGTTTTCCAACAAGACAGTTACCCCAAAGACATATTAAAAGTGGTGAGAATAGAACAGAATAGAATAGAACTTTATTTGTCATTGCAACAAGTACAACGAAATTGCAAAAGCCCTTCAGTCAGTGCAAGACAGTGTGAGAAATACGATAAATGGATAAATCAAAAATAGAATAAAAATTTTAGACTGGTCTTGCCAAAGTATTGACTTACACTCCATCAAGAACCTGTGAACTGTGCTGAAGAAACAAATCTGTGTCAGAAAGCCAAAAAGTTTATTTAAACGGCATCAATTCTGTCAAGAGGAGTGGTCAAGTTACAATCAGAAATTTGCCATTAGCTTGTGGACAGCAACCAAAGGCGAAAATGGCCAAGGGACATTTGACCTAGTAAATTTAGTTACACTTCCAGAAGACATGTAATAAATATATGACAAAGATGCATGCATTTCAATGATTTCATCATAGACAATTCAGAGATATCGGAGTCATAGGAAACTCAAGACTGTTCTGATATACAAGGTCTTTACAAATGTAATTAACTTTTAAAGATTTTGGCATCACAGATAGGAGAGATGTTATCCTCTCAAAGTACAGACATTTCAACCTGTCATGGCCGCAGCCCCTGACTCTAGGTAGTGGCAGTGTTGTGACTTGGTCTGCCTGCTAAGGGCCAGTGATCAGGCAACTTTGTCACATACATTGTCAAAAATCAACTCTGGATCAAAACTTGGAGTCTTCAAAATAATTTCAAGAAAGAGTCTTCAGAGTCTCCATCCATCCATTGTCTATACACCGCTTTATCTTCACTAGGGTCGTGGGGGGTGCTGGAGCCTATCCCAGCTGACTTGGGCGAAGGCAGTGGACACCCTGGACAGGTCGCCAGTCTGTTGCAGGGCTACATACACAGACGAACGCTCACACACACATTCACACCTACGGGCAATTTAGAATGATCAATTAACCTCAGCATATTTTTGGACTGTGGGAGGAAGCCAGAGAAAACCCACGCATGCACAGGGAGAACATGCAAACTCCATGCAGAAAGATCCCAGGCCCACCCCGGGATTTGAACCAGGGAACTTCTTGCTGCAAGGCGAAAGTGCTATCCACTACCCCACTGTGCAGCCCAGTCTTCAGAGTCTGATACAAATAATGTTTATTCAATACAGAGGCTGTAAGAAGAAACATGAGCAAAATCTCGAGATTTTAACTGCCGAAACAAAGCATTGCATCAACTTTTATACCTGTGCAAATGTCTTCTAAACACACCTCTTCTGCTCGGGAAAGCCACAACCCATCGTCTTAAGACCCAATCAGGGTGCCCAAAGTTGGACCCCCTCCTCTCTTTTATTTCTGCTAGTTTGCCATTATTTCTGCTTAGCTCAGCGTGCCCTGAGTTTCAGCTCACAAGCGCAGACGTAGAGAGGACATGAACTTCCTGTCTCTTGCCTTTTGTGGGCACACATGGGCTTCCATAAAGTTCCGCTGGGTTGCTGCTTTACTCAGTGTAACCATAACTTCAGTTGACTTGTTGGGTCTCCCCATCTTATCTTTGTTAGTTCTTAAATTTGTTTTACACTTCCCACTATGTCTAATTTTATCCTTTGTTCAATTTTACACTACAACAGCAGCTCTCTCCTTTCCCCCTCCCCTCTCTGTTCTCCTCAGCTGGGTGTGTGTGTGTGGCTCTGGAGACGGTTGGCAGGTGCAAACTATTCCAATCAGCAGGCCCTGAGCACAAGCAGGTGGGAGTGATCCAGTCAACCACTTCTTCAACCATATAAGCAGACTCCACTCAACAGTTAATGCTGGACTGTGAACCACCAACACATAGATTCCTGCCTGCTCATGCCTTCTCTTGGGTCCACCTGCTCCAAACCTCTGTTGTCTGTTGTCACTTCAGAGTTCTGAAACCCCCGTTCATCCCTCCTCTGCCTCTGGACCTTTCCCCACACCAACCTGGTTCTGACTGCTGCACTGCCATCTCCACCAACCTCTGCCACACCAACACTACATGCCTGCAACCCTTTATGCTGTAGCCTCCCTTACCCTCCTCTCCATAAGTTTCCCTTTAGCTGCTGAGCCAAACTGGTAGTTGCCTTAGCATTTCGTATTTGTATTGTTACTTTTCCTGTAGTGTTCTTTTGTAAAGTATAGTATTGCATTCTTTCCTTAGTGTTACCTATCATAGGTCTGTGTTTCTGGGTTTATTCTGTTTAGTGTCTCGTGTAAAGGGTTAGGGTCCACCAGCCCTCTTGCCACCTTCCATGGGTTCTAGTTGTGACGTTTTGTCACTTCCGTTTGTAGTCATTCTGCGTCTATTGCTGTTATCTTGTTTGATTCTTGATTTGTAAAATAAAAGCCTGTTATCTTTTATTCCCTGTTGCTGTCTCATTTACCCTGCACTTGAGCCTCATGGGGATTCGTAACAGCCAGTCCTTCTCGGCAGGTAAAGAACAGAAAAATATTAGCATCGACAGAAATACTCCGTGAACACTTACTAACGTTAATGTGGATCCAGTATATCTCAAATACAGTACGAATAATCCAATCTCCTAAACAATCATTTGATTATTTCAAAAGCTAGTCATTGTGATTTAAAAAAAACAGATCTGCTTTTATTCCATATGATTTTTATTTTTGTTATTCCAGTGGTTATTTTAGTTTTTCCAAAGTCAGATTTTTACTTTTTTTTATGGAACTTTTCCTGTTCAGTGAAGAAAATGATGGCACAGATAACAGACAATAAAAGTACGGTAGTAAAAATGACTAATTAGCTCGAATAGCATGTAATTCAAACAAGGGAACAGGGCAGTTTGGAAAATTAAAGAATAAGATTGAGGGTTAAAATTAAAGAATTTGAGAGATGACAATTCATAAATGTGTCACTTCATTCTTTAAAAAAAAACAAGCAAAAACTGAACATAATCCAGTCAGCATTTGTTACCTCAATGTATCTGGGAAGTTAATTCAGCGGTATAGCAACTAAGTTTCTAGGAAACAGGATTGAAGTTAGCCGACTGTATGTGGTTTGCTGCCATTAATTTTTATAATAGTGATTGTATTTTCTCTGCAATGCTAACTGTGAATGTAGGCCTTCCATACTGTAGTTCTACAATTTTTATATTTTGATTAAAACATTAATTAGTGCAAACCTAAAAACTTTCACCTAATCTGTGCTATATAGTCTGTAGCTTGCTGATCCTTGTATAATCCTCATATCCTGCATCATGAGGATGGGTTCATCTCTGTTAGTAAGTTACACTGATTGATGGGAAATGATTGTTTGAATCCCTGTTGAGAAAAATGGACCTCAACAACCCTTCAATTTCAGCTTCATCATGTGACAGAGCAGAATGAGCCCCAGCAGTGACATAACCAGTCCTGAGGCAGAAAGCCAATTTCTTCTTAGAGCTCAGCAAGCCCAGATGCAATTTGATGATGGGAAGATTTCTAAGAGGGAGTGGATGAGAGTTACTTGGCTCATACCAAAATTATGCTTTTCTGAAATTTACAATCATGGCAGCCTTTTTCTTTACCTCAGATTCTTGACTCTCTATACCACATCTCACTTTTGATCAGCTACCAGTTTATGATATAATGAATGGTGCATGGAAAACTATTTCTGCATATCCACATTTATAGTTGCTTTGGAAAGTATACAGTCCCCCCTCTTTTACCAGTTTAGTGCATTGTAAATTTAAGTTAAAATGGATCAATCTGGCAACTTCATAATAATTTACAACCAATCAACAACCATCAAAATTTGGAATCTCTCCTTTCAAGAAGTCTTTAGACTGTTTACTGTGGCACTCCAAATGGTGGTTAGACGTGGTTTCGAAAGGGAGACAGCTGTGTATACAAAGTCCCACAAAACTGCATGCCAGGACAGAGAACAATCCATGAAATCTAAGGAACTCTCTATTGATATCTGGAATACAAGTATGGAAGTCCACAGGTGATAACAAGAGTATACAACTAATATTAAACCACTGAGTGTTCCCAGAAGCACAGCCACCTCAATAATTGTAAAACTAAGTTTGGAACCATGCTTCCTGAAGCTGGTTGTCTGGCAAATTTAAGTAACCAAGGAGGTCACAGATAATGTATTTGCTTGAAAAGTCCTCTGCAAAGAGGAAAAACCCACTGAAAGGAAGGCTTGTCAACTCTCCATCAATCAGGCCTTTATGGGAGCCATTCTGATTAAAAAGCTTATGGCATCCTAAGAGTTTTTTGAACAGCATTTTGAAAGGACTTTGATCGTTTGAGTCTCAGATCTGATTAGTCAGAAAGTGAACTACAGTATTTGGGTAGCTTTTAGTATATCCACAGGCATTCATGATATTATCTCTAGATATCATCTCCCTCACACCTTTTGCAGTCATGCAGTCTCATATTATCACACACTTCCACTGCTATGCTTCACTGTCAGGACTAGGCATCACTGTGGTAGTCCGGACCAGGTTAATGCCTAACATGCTGAACCACTTTGGAGCAGAACAAAGTTATCTTGGTCTCATTTGACCTGAGAATGTGCTCCCAATATTCATCAGGTTGTTTTCTATCTCAATTACAACTTCATCAAGATATCGTCTCTTCTCCTGCCTTTCTGTTTTAGCTCGTATCGGATGTGGCCCATCTATAGGCTATAGGCTAACATCTCCCCTTTTTACTTCAGTTGCCTTCTGTGCACACCACACCTTCCCTCCACTGTTATGTCATGCTGTCTGTGAGCTGTTTCTCCCTTGGCTGGCTGTGCACTCCATATATGCCCCACATCTCCCCATCAGCTGTTAAGAGACAAGTGGAAAACACCCTACTGTTCAGTCCAGTGCACCGGTCATCACCAGCTGAGCTGGACCATCTTTATAAATCAAGGTTAAAGCCAACCCAAGGCAGAATGGCTACCAGGACCAGTCATAAAATCTATTCATCCATTTGCTACATAAACGTCATCCTGCAAAGGGTCACAGGAGGATGGAACTCATCCCAGCTGAGAGGTGGGGTGCAAACCTGGACAGGTTGCCGGTAGACCATAGGGCTCAGCCATTACACGCACGCACGCACGCACGCACGCACGCACGCACGCACGCACGCACGCACACTTCACCCTGCCTGTAACAATAACGTTAGTCTTGCCAAGTTAAGAAAAAAAGAACGTAGACTGTGAGACTATCACACATGATTTATGGATTATCTAAACCACTTTACATTAAGGCCATAAAAATTAATACCACTAATGCCCACCGAATGGACACAAAAATCTTGAGCTTGCAGAATTACAACAAGCACAACAGGTCACAGTTAAAGCAGAAAAAATTGGGATTTATGTTATATTGATTTACTGTTTGTCCTTATTTTCTCCTTCAAACAAGTTTGACAAACTTATAGTATGTTTAGTGTGTCTGATCGTCTGACTGCTCAGGTTTGGAACCTCTGTAACTCTTTAGCATTGTTGCCAGTGTTGCTTGAAATCAGTGGCTTTAGGGAATTGAGTGTTATCACAATAGATTAAACGGATGACCACAAAATCCAAATGACCACATTTGAACCTTCTGTGCTTTTTACCAAACTATAGAAACGTATACGCAAAAAGTCGGTTGCCCTTCTTTCTACACTGAGAAGTCTCAAAGGGAGTTACTACAGACAGAGGCCATTTAGATCCAAATGAAGCTGTCAGCAGTGGCGAACTGCCCATTTAATGCGGTCTGTGCAGCACACACTGCAGCAGTCCAAAGTGGACCCTTCAGACTCCTGCTGAGACTGGCCAAGGGCGAGTTAGTGCTCCATTATTCTATCAGTTCACCAGCTGGTGGTCCCTCACCTCCCCAGGCTCTTGGGCACCAACAAAGCTGAATGTTGCCCTGATAACATGCCTCTGCAGAAGCACCGCAGTATGCAACATTCAGTCACAACTGTTGATTTCATTCATATTTTTGACCCAGTCATTCATTTCTTTGATGTGGAGCTGTGTGGTGTCACCTGAGAGGACTCTGGGCTCTCAGGAGTGTGAAGGAAGCCGCAAGGTGACTGAGATGATTCTACACTCCTCCAAGTACACCAAATATGCACAATTCATAAGAGGACTTTCAAATTAGACATTGTGACAGTTCACTACCAACAGATAAAGAAAAATGCGATCAATTCTGGATTTGGTGAGAAATGTTTTTTCCCACTGACATCTGCACACAGGTAATCCAAGATGAGAGCTGCGTAATCAAATAAAAAATATTATCCAATCTACATGTTTCTCATCTTATAGCTGCACAATGACATGGCAGTACTAATGAGAACTATAGGGTTAGGGTTAGACTAATAATGATTGTGCTTCCAGAACCACTGGACCTAAAACTTTATTTGTGAAGGTCATGAAATCTTCTCTACAGAGGGCTAAAGGAACAGAACGCTCCTCAGAGTTGTGATGCTGTCAGCCTGGCTAAAGACCTGAAAAGAAACCTGTGCTTGTTCTTGTTTTCCTATATTAAATATGAATAATAAGCAGTTCTTGTCCTATGAATTGTTTTTGTTACATGTGATATGATAAAATTGCTTTTCCAGGCTAAATGAAATTCTGCTGAATTTGTAGAGTGCCATTATCTTTCCAATCTTTTTCTGCTTATGTATACACTGGGCTTTGCAAAAGTTCTGTTACACGGTTTCATGATCTTTAGAGACGTTTACATGTCAGAGTGAAAAATTCCATGAAATAAACTGAAAGTTCTACCTCATAGGCAGGTGCCCTTAATACAATTTTTTTCTCCGGTGAAGTTGTATCAAGATGGAAGTCAAAAGAGTTGAGATATCTGCTCTCCTTCATGCTGACCACAACAAGTCTGACAGAGCCAAGCAGTTGAACATCAGCCGGATGACAGTCCACAGAGTCACGGAGAGGCTCAAGAATGGTGAAGATCTTTCAGTGATCTTTCAAGAATGGTGAAGACCTGAAAGATCTTCACCATTCTTTAGCCTCTCCACGACTCTGTGGACGGTCATCTGGCTGATGTTCAGCACAAAGGAGAGCAGATATCTCAACTCTTTTGACTTCCATCTTGATACAACTTCACCGGAGAAAAAAATTTGTATTAAGGACACCTGCCTATAAGGTAGAACTTTCAGTTTATTTAATGGAATTTTTCACTCCGACATGTAAACGTCTCTAAAGATCATGAAACCGTGTAACAGAACTTTTGCAAAGACCGGTATATATATAATTTATTGCCTTCTTTTCCAGAGGGGCAACATTTACATTGGTTGGGTTAATCTGAGTTATACATTATGTAATATTTGTAGGAATGTGGGGTTGAACTAAATATTTCAACTTGTTAGTTAAATTTGTTACACCAAAATGTATTTCTCTGGAAAGCACTTTGGCTCAATGGTGGCTGTTTTGAATGTGCTGTAAAAACAATAATGCCTTTATTTGACAAGTAATGGATAAATTCCTTATTTATCGGGCCACAGTTTAACAAAAGCATGAAGAGCTTCCATGTCCACGAAGACAGATGAGGACATAAAGACAGATGTGGTTAATGCTTGCTTTTTGATTAATCTGTGCTGTTAGTAAAATCCTACTCACTTTCAGCCAGAAACCTGTGGGGTTAGACACAAAGACATGTTATAGTGGATTTGTTTAAGCATGTTTTGTCAAAAAATCCAAAGAGTTGAACTCCTCAGGAAAGAATCTGAAGTTATCACGAATACCATAGAAATGTAAAAATCTTCAGCTAAGGGAGATCTTGAAATGTGATCAGAAGCGTCACACCAACTTCCAGACTTACCCTGATATGAGATTATCTTTTGTCCCTTTACTGGCGTTTAGAGCATAATTTTACCTCTTATCTCTGCTGCAGACACCATTGATTTATTTGATGTTTACACTGATGGAATACACTGTTATGTCCCCTCCCACTGGAAGCAGCAGGGAATGTTTTTGACAATTCTGTAGTATCTTATGCTACACCCCGATCATAGCTGAGTTGGTTTTAAGTGGAATGTTCAATGTCGATGTGACAGGACCTCTGTGTGATGTGACAAGTGAGGGAATCTATAGTGCAGGAAAGATGACAGGAGATGTCAGATGAGCAGAAGAAGCCCTCGGCCCTGAAGGGAAGATGTCACTGTAGATTCAGGTGAGGAGCTTCCTCTTCGCTCGTTTTAAGACAAGTGTTCAAACTCTGCTCACCCTGTCGGCCTGCACCCCTCCAGACAGCTGCTCTCCACAGCACAAAGTCAGCCATGAGGAAAGGCCATACAGATGGTGTTTCAGCAGCCAATTCACAATGATGAATGCACAGCAGCTTCATGCATTTAAAGGTCAGTTTTATCCTATGGGAAAGTGTACCTACAAGCTGTTCCCTTGCTGGTATGTTTTCACTGCAACAGTGGGTTTTCTGTGGAATTACATTACACACACCAGACACTTCTTTTCCTGCAGCGTGAAAAGCTCTGCTCTTGCTTTGTGTTTGTTGATGTTGCAAGGACTGTTTGGGTTCAACATTAGCTGCCCTTGAATGTTTGAGTGATAAGAAATCCATCTCACACTTTATGATATTTTTATACAGTTTTGCACTTATTTGACATAAATTGGGAGCCACGGGAGGGGTAAAAGAGGTGGACATGAATAAGGTCTCTTTCACAGAAAACAAATCATGCAAGTCACTGTCCGCAAAAATGAGGGACCGCTTACATGACAGTGTTTCACCCGAAAACACAAAAGTATTTCCTTTGCCTTGTTGGGTTTACATGACAATAGAGTAAAAAAAAAGTCTGGATTTACGTTAGAACACTGGAAGGACTGAAAACGCTGTGGTGTGCATGCCAGACCAGTGGTCAACGATGTAACTTTGTAGAGGCACACCCCATGTGACCACTACTCATTCCTCCACAAACCAGAAGTAGTACAGCCGCCAAAGTAGAAGTGGGCTGATTTTCTGGTGTACTCCGGCTACTCATTCACACTGCGATGGCGGTTGTTGCGTTTAAGAAAAAATCCACTCGAAACAGCTGGAAAGTCAAGATGATATGTGAGATGATATGTGGGAATCACAGACCTAAACACCCACCAGCTCATGTTTCAAATCTCAGCAATACACCCACTGAAAAAAACAGCTCTGGTATTTGTCAGGGAATACGAAAGGAACAGTAAATATGGTATCAAACATGCTTTTAAATGAGGTGGTGGAGGTGGATAAACATGAAATAATTAAACAATATTTTACAAGAACAAAATAAAAGATGGAGGCCCCATCTGAACCTCAGGTGAGCTCAGTTCCACACACTACTGCTCTTAAACAATGTCTTCTGACTTTTAGCATTTTTTTTTAATTTATTTGTTTTTGCTTTTATTGTATGTCTCCTTTTTGTAGTTACATTCTAGTTCTCTAGTGTGACATTCTCAGCTCTGACACAACCGCAGCACTACTTGACTCTGTGGTCGTCTGGAAGGATTGCTGGCTGTACTGTACAAAACACAGCTGCAGGGACAGACGGAAAGATAGTCTGACAATGATTCAGCCACAGCTCAGCCTCAGGCTGTGTCTGTGTATGAACCATTTGCTGTTTGAGTGTCACCTCAATGGGAAATGTCCATTTCAGAATGCTCTTAGGGAGCTGTGGGAGGTTCCTTCTTCAGAACCAAAATACTGCCTGAGGCTACAAGATGTTCTGTTCACCTCCATCCAGCTGCAAAATCCTCCTGCCAACCCTTCCATCGGTCTTTTTACACATACACAATGTCATTTGAAGATTGTGCATCTTATCTTGACTATTTTTTCATAAAAATTAAGGCAGACCATCTGTGATTACTCGCCCCCTGCAGAAACAATATCAACTGTCATATCACTGCAGAACTGTTTGCATTGATCTTTTGTTTTTGGATCAAAGTGGTGAACCCATGTCTAATCCTGACTCATCATTCATGAAAGGCCTCCACTTGACTGTCTTTGGCTGCTGAGTTTTAGTGTCCTGACTGAGAATTATCTTTGGTGCTCTTCTTGTCCCACTCGCAATCAGCAGCCTAAACAATAAGCTCTGCCTCCTTTCTTCTCCATTTTTTGATGTCCCTCTCATTTACTGATTTTCAAAAGGCATCATCTGCAAACAAACGACAACAAAGATTTTAAATGCCAGTTTACACAACAATGGTTTTAGGATGAAACACAAAGATTTGTTGCATGGCAGCCTCCCGTTTACACAGAAACGGCGTTTTAGACGACCTAAGAGGGAAACTTTTGAATACAACACACCCACAATACTGATCCTTTCAAGATGACATGTAATAGATACAATAGAAAAGAGAAGTAAAAGAAGCAAAATACATGAAAGGCATTTTGTATGTTTCAGGGCTCTGTGTGGGCACCTCTGCTCACTAAAGTCACACAAACAAAGGCCTTTTAACTCTGCAGCTTTCATTCTGGACCAGTTTCTGTGCATAAATATGAAGGAAAACTTGAAACCAGTGTAAAGAGTAACTTTATTGAATGTAATGGGCTACATATGACTTATAATACGTAACCCCCCACCCCCCGGATCCGCCAAGTTATATTCCATTTTGTTTCAATAAAACATCAGTTTTAGAGGAACAGAAACGTGTGAGGCTCAGCTTTAGGCATTCAGGGCAAAGCTTTTGCAGTACTTTCACAGCTGTTGTGTTCACTGTTGCTCCAGAGATGAACATAAATGAGAAGCAGGAAGTTTTCTGGAAACAATAACAGATTGGATTTGGACTTGACTTATCCAATCATACTGATTAATGTCCCATAATTACAAACATTTGAGAGGATATACTCTATTTCTTGTGCTGGTGACAAAATTAGAGTTTGTGACCCTGTCTCCTGCGCATGGGCGTAACGGACGCGGGGTACGCGTGGGACATGTCCCCCGCACTTTTTTCAGCCGTTACAACAGCTAAACCCGTTATTAGCATTCAGTAACGTGTTTTCCCGAGCCGTCTTTGAATGCACCATGAGCGCATGCTAACGCAGGTGTTCAACAGGAGACGTGCTGCCGTGCTGAGCAGTGCTGAACGTGCGTCTGGAGTAATGTTTAGCAAACCAGCCAGAGCCAGCAAGAAGCAAAAAACTTTACACAGTTTTTTCCAAACAAACCGTGTAAGTTGTGTGACCTTGTTGGATGCAAACAATGTTAGACTTGTTAGCTAAATGATGACAAGGTAAAACGTAGCAATATATCAATATGTTAAGCTAGTTAACAATAATTCAAATGTGGTTGCCTCTGTTACATTACTGCTAATTAGTTTATTCTTGGAATAAACCCAGTCCTCTTTCATTTCTGGGCAGAAGATGTGCTCACAATTGCTCTCCATGTATTTAAGTCTTTTGGTCCCAAAAGAAGAGAGCCGGGAAAAAAAAGAATAGGCTATCTATGGTATAAATTTACAACTATTTTTTACTCCTTCTCTTTCTAATTCTATCTCAGAATTTTGATTTTCAGATTTTTTAATGATTATTTCCATAACAGAAAGAGCAGAGTCAGACAGGAGATGGACCAGAGGCGGCGGCCAGCAGTAATGTTGACCATGCAGGGTCTGCAGAGGTGAAAAAAATATATAAGTGGCTGAGAAAAAAATATGTATCTATGGGTTAAAGTGATTTTGAGGTTAAATTCTACTGCAATTTTTACTCTTCCTAATGCTATTTCAGAATTTTTCTTAACACATTTTTTAATGTTTATTGCCATAACAGAAAGAGCAGAGTCAGGGAGGAGATGGATCAGAGGCCAGCAGCAGGGACAAGGATGTAGGGTCTTTACAGGTAAGGAGAGATTATAACTTCCTGAAAATAAGATATCTATTGCAGGGAGAAACCAGGCAGTACTGATCATTTCATGTTCAGTGTTTGGCACCTCTGGCTACTTGTCCAGTAGATGTTCAAGGGACATTATTGTCAACTCAACTAGAGTTTGGCCACTAAAACTTTAGATTTTATAGTTTAAAGTTTTATACTTTATAGTTTAAAGAACTAGCCTAGTTGGTCCCCTGGTATTGTACTGTGGCTGTTAGGGATTATGTGGTTCTTTAGCCACTAAGGACGGTGCAATTAAATGTAAGAGAATGATAAATCGCTCTGAAAAATTTGTCCCCCTCACTTCTGAGATGGTGGTTACGCCCATGCTCCTGCACCATTTTTGTAAATTGCCCAGTATATGTTTGAAGTCCTTTAAGGCTGTTGGAAAAGCTCATGAAATTTGTAGTTTTTGCTGTTTGTTTACTACACAATCCTACATACCCTGAAAAGAGAGCCCCCTGAAAGCCACAGTGTAATTCCAATGCCAACTATTAAAATATTTAACAAATTTGACACATAAACAGAAAGGAAAACTATTTGAAAACAATAAAAGTTGCTGCAATGTGTGTGTGTGTGTGTGTGCGTGTGTGTGTGTGTGTGTGTGTGTGTGTGTGTAGATATAAAGTGTGTGAATGAACATGATGAAAGACAGTGATTGCATATTGAGAGCGACGATGCCTCCGTCATGTTTCCAGCCCTTAGTGTGAGTGGAGGAGGATCACTCCATTGAGGGATCATGACTGGCAGCATTAATGAGACTACTTAAGCTTTATACATCAGCGGCTGCTTGTGTTGAGCATGAAAAGGGTCCAACTGCAGAGAGACGCAGAGAAAAGCAAACTTCTATTAGTCTTTATTATGCTGTCATTAGATATCTGCTTCCACCTCAAAGCTATACAGACTCCTCTCACTGAGCTCTCATTTCATGTGACTGCACTGCTGTGCTGCTATGCACACAGTGAGAAGCATGAGGACTCACTCCATTTAAACTCCATCTGTCACCTCGAAGAGGACAGCTTCCATTTTCTTTTCAGTGTGATGTTTCTCATCTGAGAGATGCTCAGGGGGCTTCATGCTTCCACACTGAGCAAGGCTTGTATGGATGTACATAATCTCAAGAATCAAACAGGCACAGCTTGTTCACTAAGTATTCAGACCTCCATTCTTTTTACACACTTCATTGTGTTGCAAATTTTAGTATAAATGGATAAAATTGTCAATTTTGCCGATCTATCTACAATCAATAGCCCATAATGATAAAGTGAAAACTGTGCCGTGGCTCTAAATTCTGGTCAATAGAAACTTGTTTTCTTTAATAGTCTTGAAGCTGTGTGTAGAATTTGGAAATGGACAAAAACTGAGACATTAAGTCCAGGACCGCTCCGTATACCTCCTTGATAAAACTATGGCAGGGCTTAGGTCAGGTCAAGGGTATACAACAATTTGTCAAGCTTTGACTCTTCCCAGGAGCACAATAACTCAATAACTGTGAAATGGAAGAAGCTTCTAACCATCAGGATTCTTACAAACCAAAACCAGCTCCCAAGCAGTGCAGTCTGGATAAACTAATCTAATCAAAGGCCCAGAGACCTCACAGGGATAATCCCAAAACTAAACAAGAGACTTGTTTATCTTACACCAGCAGTTTTCAAAGTGTGAGGCATGCTTCCTCTGGAGGGCACCAGAGAACTTCAGGGGAGGAGCAGCCCAAGAAAAAATAATCAGTTAACTTCAGCAATGCAAAATGTGGCAAAATGGATCGATTTTTAATACAGTGAAAGATGAGACAGAGTCTGGAGAGCAGAAAGTATGACCATGATTAATTAGTTTGGATTTTCATGAACTGGTCCTAAAGATGGGCCATTGCCACAGTGTGTTCCTTTACAAAGAAATGCCAGTCAATATGTTTGGGGACCAAGCCAAAGGAGATTTTTGATAGGAAGCTAAAGGAATTGCAGTCACAGAGGAAAGTAGCTGAGACATTTAGCGCATAAAATGAAACACTATTTCTCCCAGCTGTTAAAGATGCATGGACAGTAATGTCTGAGAATACCATCCAGTGTTGCATCCCAGATATGTATCTGATGTGAAGTAGGAAGGGTGGGATAGTATTCTTTGAGAGTCTTTTCTTCAGTTGAATGACTTTACTGATGTCATCAACTGAGCTAATGGAAGATGTGTGCTACAAGACTTCAGTGTCTTGAATGTTTTGTCATTCTTTGCAGGTTTGCATCACAGCAGAAGAAATGTCACTGTTTAGGAATATGTAACTGATGGTGCAAAGGAAACAAAAGGCCAAGAAAGAAACCTGTTGAAACAGCAGCAAGCAGTGCCCTGCTGCTTTTAGGAAGCACTGTGTCATCCATTGTCAGGCCTTGGAGACCAAGAAGATGCCACAAGAGTTATGTGTTTCTGGATGAAACTGTAAAAATTGTAAACCTAATTAAGTCATGCACCATGAATGCCTCCATGCTCTTTGTCTTCACCAATAAGATTGGTTTTCACTTCCAACAGTTCCCAACCTGGGGCAAGGTCCTCATCTACATGTGTAATTTGTGTGAGAAGTCCTCTTCCTTGCTGAAACTACTCACCACTAGTGAAAGTCATGAACAGGGTTATGGTTTTGGCCTGTGTCGTTCATATTTCTAAGCAACTCTCTGCAGCACAAATGTCTTTTTGTCCTGAGTCAATTCTCTGGATTCTAGAAAATATTGGCTCATGTAGAACAGTGCGCAGATGAAATGTTCCCAACATTGGAACATTGTTGAAGAGACCAGGGCTTCAAATAGACTCCATCCAACAGGTGCTCATTACATTTTTGAAGGGGCAAATACCATAGGTGAGAAAGCCAATCTTGTCCCCAGTGACACCCTGTGATAGCCTAGCTGCGCTAGACCCAGCTCTTAAGACACAAGGGTCTAGGAACGCTCGACAGGGAGGGAGGCGGGCTAAAAGGTTGTCTTTCAAATCACTCTGCAGCAATTGGGTAGGTATACAACCAATCAGCGCAACGAATAGGCTGACGTAGTTCCTAGAGCGCCGGATTGTGGCTAAGTCCCATTAGCTTCCCAACCAGCGGAGCCAACTGCTATATTAAGAATTTGCCATATGGGGTGGGGTGTGGGGGTTTGGTGGGGGCTGGGGCGGGCGGGGTTGGGGTTTGGGTGGCAGGTGGGTCCGCTTGCCCCGGGCTGCCTGGGTCGGTTCTGGCGTGCTGGGGATGTCGGTAGCTCCACCCTCTTGTCTTCGGGGTCCGTGTGGTACACGGTGGCCCCGGTTGCTCTCTGGGGGCACTGCCCCGTGGCTCCTCGGCCTGTGGGGGGGTGCCCTGTCGGCTTGGCACTGCATTGCTGTGATGGCTGTTCTGGGCTTCGGGGTCTTTCACACTTGCATGTGCATGTTTGCTCAGGTCCCACCAGCTCCTGTCGAGTTCCGCTGTTGAGCAGTGATGGGACCCGCCGGAATGTGCTGAGACTCTCTCCAGAGTCTAATTTCACCCTAAACCCTCTCTCCTTTTTCTCTAGTATCTTCCTCTAGTATCTTCTGGCCTATTCCACTCTATACTAACATGGCACCCACAACTATGGTGTTTTGTCTGGCTAATTATTTATTTATTTATTTATTTATTTATTGTTTGTTTGGTTTTCTGTTCTCTTGTGTATGTATTTGCTTGTTTGTCTTATTGATGGGTAATTATTACTTGGGAATAACACAACACCTGATATTCTTCAGATGTAATACCACCGCTTGCTAGTCCCTGTCCCTGTCCATCCCCTCTCGTCCTGTCCACCCCTTTGTTTCCCCTCACATCACCACTGAGGTGTAGCACTGCCCTCCCTGGCTCTTAAACAGGGAAATGTAATAAAAAGTGTCAGCTTAGCTTTCAGGGAGGGCTGGTGATGGTCACACGCATGCACTAAATAATAAGATATTTGGCTGCAAGACCAAAATATGCATTAATCTCATAAACTGTTGACACCCGTTCCATGGAGTTAAACAATGAGAATAAATGCAGACACAAAAAAAAGAGAGAGAGAAAAAAAGGATTTGCCATATCCCGTCGGCATAAGTCCAAATACGTCTTTCTTTTCAATGAAACACTTCAGTGCCGTCCTTCGTTTATCTTTCAAGTTGAATTTTAGCTTCAAATCTTTAAGGGCTGTGGCCAAAGCCGAGTCGAAAGATAACTGTTTATTGTGCGCCGGTCGTTTCTGTCAGAATCGTGGCGCCTCTGTCGTCACTTAGTTACGCCCGCCTTCTGACTCTACACTTCATGGTGATTCGTCCGACCAGTTTTAGGAGCATCCAACCTCGAGCCTTATGGAGAGTAACTAGACCCACCCTGGCAGAGAATTAAATTCGTTGCCGTGGGTTGTCTAGCGCGGCTAGGCTAACCCTATGATGGACTGACCATGAAATAGAAAGAGGCCCTTTTCAACCAATAAACATGGGATTAACTATGTAATTGATTTGGTGAGGACATTGATGGATTCACTGAATTAATAACTAGATGTATACATTTCTATCAAGATAATATTGTACTCACAACAATTCATAGATATCAAAATATATTAAGTCCATCTTTAATGAAAATCCTGTGACTTTAACCACATACAACCAACATTGCTGGGATAAAAACTAAGGACAATGCAGGTGGACAGCTCCCTGCTATCCGAATCACTGACTACCTCACCGGTCAGTCATAGTATGTGGGGCTACAGGGCAGTGTGTCAGTCCAAATGGTGAGTGGAATCCCGGAAGGGGACTGTCCAGACTCTGATTCTGTTCACACATTACAGGACAGACTGTAAATATAGCACAAAGCCATACCATCCACAGAAGTGCTCAGTTGATGTTGTTATTGCTGGATGTATGAGAGGGGGTGAAGATGGTGAGTAAGAAGGAGTCACTAGAGATTTTAATAAATGGTGTGATGGTAAACATCTATAGCTTAACAGTTGTAAAATAAAAGATTTAGTGGACTACAGAAAGAACAAGACACCACTGCACCATATTTCCATTGGAAGTGTGGATGTGGACATGGTACCGACCTATGAAGACCTCAGAGGAACAGAACTGGGCAATAAACTCATCCATGAAAAGTACACAAGTCAACGGTACTTTTTTAAGAGGCTCAAGTCATTCAAAGTGCCCTGAGAAATAGAGACTTTTTTTTTTCAAAAAAAAGAGACAGTCCACTGCCTCTTTTAAATGTTGGACACATTGTGATCTGATGATGTTAGCTGTAAGACTTTGCACCAGAATCAGTAATTTCTTGATTGCCAAGTAAGTGTACGCATAGAAGGCAACTGTCATGGTATCCTTCTGAAAATAAATATAGTTGTCTAAAGTAATAGATAGTCAAATATAATTAATTGCAATAGTTTTTAATTAATGATAATAGTTATTATAATAGTGTTTGTTTACCTTTTGGTGACTTGGAGAAAATAACTACTACAAGTAACTACTAAGGATAACTCGTGTCTTCATTCTGTGTGAGCTGTTTGCCGTACAGGAAACCATTTAGGGAAATAATGCTATGCAAAAGGTCCTACTAACATGTCAGATAATTTAAATAAATACTGAAGTTATTGCTGCTGTGTCACTTGCAGAAACAGTGCATATCCCCTCTTTCCGCTGGAAGACAGTTTGAATCTTACTGCTGCAAGATGGTACAGGTGTTTAGGTGGAACAAAAGAAGGCAACATTCTACTGTACTTTCGTTAACTCAGCGCAAAACGATGTCTGAGAGTTTCATCAGTATGCGAGCTGGTAACACTGTGATACTGAAAGACACGATCTATCTATCTATCTATCTATCTATCTATCTATCTATCTATCTATCTATCTATCTATCTATCTATCTATCTATCACACAGTTTCACAGCAATAGCTATTAGCTCATTTTCAGAATATGTGTTAGACAGAATACATATTCAGTTTGTAATGCCTTTTACAGATTTCAGTAACAGTCCACAGATATTAGTATGAGAGTACTACTTCCTCACCAGGATTTCTTTGTGCTGAATTAAACAATTTGCATGTCAACAGGTTGGTGTACAAAGTCACTGACACTGCAGAACAGAAGTATCGCAGGTTCCCTCTGAGGGACAGTTTTCATGATGTAGGTCTCACTCACAGACTAAATCTTGAGAGGATGATGGCTGTGTGAGAGAAAGTGGAAAGCACAGTCACTGACATCTATAAATAAAAGATGCTGGTCTGTCAGCAGCACAAGGTATCAGCCACTGAATGGCAGCTTGGGGCTCAAGAGGCCACCTGGGATGACAAGATTAAACTACATACTCTAGCTTCATTTCAGTATGTTTAATAGTGAAACTTTTTTTTAAATGTGCACTTTCCACATAGAGGAAAATTCCGCAGAGCAGATGATGCCTCAGCAAATTCATTTCTTTCAGTTGTCTGGTGAGGCTTCTCATTGTTTTGCATTGTAGCACTTTGGAAACGTAATTCTATAACTATTAAACAACTTCATTTGTTTTAAATGAAAATACACTGAAGTATTTTAGTGATTAATGTCTCAGGTCACTGAGTTAAGGTCCTTACACACCGGGAGCGATGCGAATAAAACGATGCGAAATTGCAAAATATTCGGTTGCGAGTTTTGACGCACCTGTCCATACATATGAAGCACGATGCGTTTTTGCGACTTTCCGAAGGGGAGGAAGACGCGTCCCAGGTGGAAGCGAGCAGTCAAAAATGGAGTCTACTTCAACTTCAAGCGATGGCGAATTGCTACTCGTTTTAGTTTCAAAAAAGAAAAAGAAGCGCAGCACATGGGTGCACCCAATACTACAAAAAAGAAGAGAACTTGGTGAGTTCCACTGCTTGGTTCAGGAGTTTAAACTATACCACGGTCGCTTCAGAACTTATTTTCGGATGTCCGTCGGCCAGTTTGAGGTTCTTCTGAAACAGCTAGCTCCAAGTTTGAAGAAGCAAAGGACTAATTTCAGGGAGCTGATTGATCCAGAGCAGCGAGTGGCCGTGTGTCTGAGGTAAGCAACAGTTGTTTATAATGTACGTATTTAATGAGCGGAAAGTTCTGTTTGATTGTTCACAGTTCTAGCTGCGTGTACAAAAAACAAAACAAAACACCCCGCCATTCTGACAGTTTCTTTCAAAGCCTGCACATGTCTGAATCTCAGAGATCACCGATTGTAAGCAGAAATCCCGTGTCACTGACCTGTCACAGCAGCAGCTGGAGCGGAGCTCTCCACAGAGCCCGTGCGTCTTTGCGCACACTGGCATCATAAACAACTAAACATTAATTGCCAGATCTGCCGGAATAACAGCATGTAAGTTAGCACCGGTATTGGCAGCTTCAAGTTCGAGAAAACAACAGTAATTACTGCCAGAAATGCTTTTGTCAAAGAGCACTCGGTTCTTCAACATGTAAACAATTAGCTGGTCAGCCATGTTGAATATGCCGGTGAATGGAACGTCGCAACAACACGCAATCTGATTGGTCAGAAGTGGTCACAAAGAATGCGAAACTTTAGAAAAATCGACCATGATGCAAAAAAATAAATGCCGCAAAATCGCTGAGCGAGAAAACGTTGCCGATGTGAACGAGGGTATTGACAGGATACAGGTTCGAAAAAAAATATTGACGTCCGAAAAAAACGCACGTAAAAAACGCACCCAGTGTGTAAGGACCTTTAGTCTGACAACATTCCATAATCCTCCTGTTAGTGTTAAAACTGTTATAGACATGATGATTCTACTGCAGGCTGCACAGTGGAGTAGTGGTTAGCACTTTCACCTTGCAGCAAGAAGATCCCAAATCTCAGCCTGGGCCTGGGATCTTTCCGCATGGAGTTTGCATGTTCTCCCTGTGCATGCATGGGTTTTCCCCGGGCACTCCGGCTTCCTCCCACAGTCCAAAAATATGCTGAGGTTAATTGATTATTATAAATTGCCTGTAGGTGTGAATGCCAGTGTGATTGTTTGTCTGTATATGTAGCCCTGTGACAGACTGGTGACCTGTCCAGGGTGTAACCTGCCTTCGCCCGAGTCAGCTGGGATAGACTCCAGAACCCCCGCGACCCTAGTGAGGATAAAGCAGTGTATAGAGAATGGATGGATGGTTGCCTGGAAAATCCAGACTGACTTTATTTATGTATTAATATAAATACAAATAAAGGCAGTCTGGCATTGTGATGATAGTAGACGATTTCAAAAAGGAGGGGCTAACGAATGCAGCTTGAACGAGAAAGAACCAATCAGCGTAACACGGATGTGACGCACAAACAAATCGACCTTGAAGTCCATGTAGTCGAAACAACAATGGCATGCAGCCAAGAAAGCGTCGCGGTGAATGATTACTGCCGTTTTTGTCACAAAAATCTGCAAATACATGGGGTACTCTCAAGTACAACACTTATTTTTGAAAAGTCCTTTTTGCTGATTATCTACCTCTTGTTTGCCTCTGGGTAAACTTTCCACTGTATATTTAATAACTACTTATACCTATGTTATGTGATGAGCTGCTTCAGCTGCGTTACATTTTATACTTCCTGATGACTTTCTTCCCTATCGTCATCCCGTTTTGTCTTTTTTCTCTTACTTTGTTCTGATTTACCGGGTGGTAAGGGCGCTGCAGCTTCGTCCTCTCACTCCACCCGCTGTGTGGATTGAAGGATGGAAAACACACATTATTTATCCCCTCAGATGTTGCTGAGGTGCTGAACCAGTATTAATAATATTTTTTTGTTCATTTTGTCCATTATTGAGTAATGGTATGATGGAAATAATAAGTGTCTCCTTTGTTTTGTACGTTAGAGTGCAGCGGCCCTTGCTATTCCCGTTTTACACTACCTCGTTTAAGATTTAATTTTATTGTCTTGTTGTTTTCCTAAACTCAGGGAACAATGTTTAGTACATTTGAAAAGTCATGTAGTGTTACATGGTGAACTGACAGGGTATCTTCTTAGTACTAAACTGTTGTAGTGTGTAATTGCCTAAAAAATGCTTTGAATGTATCGCTGACATTGTGTGCCAGCAGCTCAGAAGTTTGTGCTTCCCTCCACACAGATGGATGCCCCCTCTGGAGTTTTCTCCTCAGGCTCTACGATGTCTGATTTTTACAACAACACTCCCGTGTTTGTTGACTTCTTCATTTTATTTGCGTTAAACCAGAAGTGCTTGCAGCGACATGTCGGTTCAGAAAAGCTTTATAATTGGCCTTAATGTGGAAAGTGTCCCTCAGACGCCCAAACCAAAGCTGAATCTGTCTGAGGGAGGAGCTCCACGTGGGAACGCAACACATGAAGAATGATTGTAGTGAAAGCGATGGAAGTGTTAAATCAGAGACTGAAGTGAAGAAGTGAATGAACACCGTGAAATGTTTCTCTTCTAAAAATCTATATTTTTGTTAGGAGATAATGTACTTCTGAGTACACTTTGTAGTTACTTTTTTTGTTTTGCTTTGCTGTAGAGTAGGTAAAGATTAGCACTTGTCTGCCAAGTAGTTTTGTATTAGAGGCCAATGTGCAGCGGTGACTGTGATGCTATTTACCCAAAGAGTTGTTTGCTAATTGAACTTTATTTTAGTCTCTCAACTAATCTCCGGCAGAAGATTACTGAGGAATGTGAAATAATCGTTAGACCAAAGATAAAGCGCGGCCTTGGAGATCAGTTGAGGTGACGTTCCTCAAAGCCTTGCACATGAGTGGCCTTGACCGGCGGCGTAGAGAGAGCAGAGAGCCGCGGGTTAAGACTCTGAGGAAGCACCGGAAGGATTCACAGGCGCTTGATGACGATTCAGTGACAATTAATAATCAATGTTATGCACACCAACCAAATTATCCTGTCGCAGAGTTCCTCGAAAACTGTTGCAAGCAGATGTCTGTACATTGTAGGGGAATATTATAAGAGATAAATACAGTATATTGTTTAGTATTCTGTGTTGCAGCAGTGCAGGTGTGTGTGTCGCTGTGCACCCGCTGATATTTCACCTTTTTTGTATTCGTGACATTTCCTCGATCAAAATATAAAGTATTTTTAAAATGTATGAGATATTATTCAAATATAATACCTATATGTTTATCCTTTTAATCTCTAACAAGTTGAAATTTATTGCTAGTTTTGAATTATTTTATGATATAAGAGAGATATTAGAAACATCAGTGGGTGCACAGATGTTCCCACATTTTAATCAGAGGATTCTGCAGAGGATTCAATCATGGGGATGAAAAGTAACACAATCACTTTTTCTTTATAAAAGCAAACAATGCAAACCAAAGAATTTTTTTTAAAAAGGTCACCGTTGCATATTGGCAAGAGATCAGTTTAAAGGCGTCCTATCCTAGTGTGAAATGTTGTCATTTTCACTATTCTCATTCACATTTTGTAACTGTATGATGTGTTTTTTTGTGAGAAAGCAGGATGAAAATGTTTCTTAGTCATCCTTTATTTCCACAAAATCAAATTTTTAACCTGTTGTCTTTTCAGGATGGATGTTTTTTGACACAGTGGAGTCGTGTTATCCTGGTAGACGTCTCCATTTTCACTTTTATATGTTCATATATTCTGTATTCTTCGAGCTTTAAAGGCCCAGTCCAGAATCTCAAGCCAAATCACTGTTCAGGTCTTATCATAAATACTTCAGCTTTTCAGGTTTTTCAAACTGAGATAATAAAACGCAACCAGTGGGGCGGTACAGATTCTGAGTTAGGTCTTTAGCAGTTCATGCAGGTACACAAGTGCTACCTTAGGTGTTCCATACAGAGATGAAACATACATTTTTATCTGCTGCTTTTCATCTCATAAATGTGTTACGTTGGAATTGTGCTGCTGTCCGAGCATGTGAATGAAAAGGGACAGAACACAGAGTCTGGTATGAGCTGATAAACTGTGCTCTTTGTTCTGCCTTTTGCAGGAATGTTTAATTAAAATGTGGTGTAGCGCTCATTTACAGTCAGACTCAGAGGGACCCACGGCCGCTCCACCTCCAGGAGAAAGCAGGTTTCAACTCTTGAAATTGATGAATGTATCTTTTTTGTAATTATTATGTTATCTGTTATTTTCTGTTAAATGTTTTTGTTACATTTTGTCTGTGTCAGCAAAATTTCTTGCCAGTTATTTTTTTTCCAAAAATGTTTCGTTAGGAGATTTTAGACGATGGTTAATAATGAAACAGTCTGATTCTCAGTTTAAATAAAAGTACAAAAGCTATCTGATGTCTGCTTCTTTTTCTTTCCAACATGTGTTGTGCTGATTAACCCTCCTGTTGTCTTTGTTTATGAGCACCAAAAAGTATTGTTCCCTTGTCTGAAAAAAATCCAAAAATTCTGCAAAAAAATTCATCAAATTTCTGAAAATTTGCAAAACCTTCAGGAAGAAAATTTCAGTAATTCCTTAAAAGTTTCCCTTAAAAGTTTTATTTTAAAAAAAATACTCCAAATTTGGCAAGAAAGTTCTTGTAAATATTTTTTAAAAATGAATAAAAATCTTCCAAAGAAATCCTAAAAGTATCTAAAATGATTACCTATATGTCAGTAAAACTTCTATTTTCTTTAAGAACCTTGACATAAAAATCAACCAAAATCCAGCGAATTTCACTGGATTTTGGTTGATTTTTTTTGTAAATGTTCTTAAAGAAACATTTTTAACATTTCTTTTATCCACCAAAAAATGTTCAAAGATTTCCCTATAAAGTTGAAAATCTGGACATCACAAGTTTCATTGTGAAAATAGATATTTTTCAACATTTTCAAACTTTAAAATGGGTCAATTTTGACCTGCAATTTTTATTTAAACTACATGTTTTTACACATTTATATGCAGTTCAAAAATGGACAAATGAAAAAATACACGATAAAAACAAATATACTGTTTGGCAACACAACTAACTCATGACATCATCTAACCCACAGAAAGAGGGGAATTTCAAATTAAATTTTAAAACAAATTAAAGAGCATTAAGGGGTTATGAAACATAAAAATACACAATCCAGACACAAATGGAATTACATTAAAACAAAAACATCTTCCCCAGCCTGTCAAATATCTATCCATCCATTCTCTACATACCACTTTATCCTCACTAGGGTCACGGGGGTTGATGGAGCCTATCCCAGCTGACTCAGGCGAAGGTGGGGGACACCCTGGACAGGTCGCCAGTCTGTCACAGGGCTACATATACAGACAAACAATCACACTCACATTCACACCTATGGGCAATTTAGAGTCATCAATTAACCTCAGCATGTTTTTGGACTGTGGGAGGAAGCCGGAGTGCCCGGAGAAAACCCACGCATGGACAGGGAGAACATGCAAACTCTATGCAGAAAGATCCCAGGCCGGGATTTGAACCGGGGATCTTCTTGCTGCAAGGCGAAAGTGCTAACCACTACTCTACTGTGCAGCCCGTAAACTTTATATATAGCTTTGATAAATTCATAAACTAAAAGTGTATATGTTTTTTATGCTGCTATTGTAAATTTCATAGGCTGACATATACCACAGCATACAAAAAACTGTATGTAATGTTATGTTACACATATATGTTTTAGGTAATTTTAGTCGCATGCCATATAAGTAACATATACAGCATGACAGCATAATTTCCCTGCAAATTACATAAACTTTACATGTAGAAAACCTGTACATCATGGTATATATTCATATATGAAAAAGATATGTTTCTAAAAAAGACATATAGTTAAAAACTACAAAGCTTATAGGAAACGTGTGGAAAACATCATTTGCCATGCACTTTCCTTATTTATCACATACATAATTTTTACTTGTTTCATACTTAATTTTATTTAACTATGCTGTATGAAAAGCAGTGGCGTATCCAGGACTTTTTTACCGGGGTGGCCTTAGGGCTGGGTATCAATCTAAAAGTTTCGATACTGGTACCAATTCCGATACCTTCACTTCGATACCGGTTCCTAAACGATACTTTTTTCGATACCAGTTTTACAATATATACTCTAACAGAATGATAATTGTATTCCACATTACTTTTCACATCTTGAGTTTAATTTTCCAGTGATTTCCAGTGCAAAAGAACATTTGCAAGCAATGTACAGTTCAGTACATACTGAGCCACCTTCGCCCCCGGACCCTTCCTGGCCGACCTGGAGCCGGTCGTGGCGCACCGCCACGGAGGAAATGCGCCTGGCGGGGGACGGCCCGCACCCGGCGAGAGGTCCCGCGAGGGGATCCTCCCGCACCGAGCGGCCGCCCCTGACCCGCCGAGTTGAATACCCCGGGCGGACTGCGCGGACCCCACCCGTTTACCTCTTAACGGTTTCACGCCCTCTTGAACTCTCTCTTCAAAGTTCTTTTCAACTTTCCCTTAAGGTACTTGTCGACTATCGGTCTCGTGCCGGTATTTAGCCTTAGATGGAGTTTACCACCCGCTTTGGCATATACTGCACCGCGCACTATTGGCGTCTGTGGCGATGGGCGTGGGAGAGCTCAGCTGCAGAGGGGAGAGGTGTGGAGGAGAGTGTGTGGAAGCAGCGTCAGGTTAATTAGCGCAGCTGGCACCAATTAGACTCACCTGATTCTCTCGGCAGTAACAGACTGAAGCAGAGGACAAAAGACAGACGGACAGAGAGGACGGGGGAACGGACGAGCGGAGAACAGCGGACAGGACGAGGTCCGGTGGAGCGGGCAGCTTACCGAACGAGATCCTGTGGAGAGCCGGCTGACGCCGAGACTGTTTACCGGCGGAGAGCCGGCAGACGTTGAGACTGTTTACCGGACGAGGTCCGGTGTAGCGCCGGGCAAGGAAGAGAGACTGTTTTATTTACATTGAGACGGTGTGGTGAATAAAAGACTTTGTTTGCATTGGCCGAACTGTCGTGGTTATTGTGCTGAGCAGAGCCGCAAACAGGTTCTCCTGTTACAGCGTCCATTTCACAAAAGTAGAGCCACATTTTAGACCTCAGAGGCATCTTTTCCCACTTCGACGACATGCTACACAACTGCAGTAAAGTCAATGTACCTAACATGAAACCTGTCTGTGAATGGGCAGCATGCTTTTTTCCAGCTTGCCGCAATCACGTGTAATGTTACAGCCAGTCACAGGTTTGCTTTATCATAATCACGTGATAAGTACCGAAACATGGAACCGAAAGACGAGGCTTATTTCGATACTCATTACTATCGAAACATTTCGGTCGGTGCCATTAAAGAACCGAAGTTCGGTACTCAGCCCTAGGTGGCCTTGATGGGACACAAAGTTAGTGTGGGGTGGCTATGGCATAGCGGAGTTTAATGCCATGTACGCAGCCGACCACAGTTCAAACCCCAGTACTTTGCTGCATGCGACATCCCCTCTTTCTCCCGTGATTTCCTGTCTCATAAGTGTTGAATAAAGGTGTCTATTCTGGTTTATTTTTAAATTCCATTTCCCATTATTACATGGGCGTAACCACCATCTCAGAAGTGAGGGGGACAAATTTTTCAGAGCGATTTATCATTCTTTTACATTTAATTGCACCGTCCTTAGTGGCTAAAGAACCACATAATCCCTAACAGCCACAGTACAATACCAGGGGACCAACTAGGCTAGTTCTTTAAACTATAAAGTATAAAACTTTAAACTATAAAATCTAAAGTTTTAGTGGCCAAGCTCTAGTTGAGTTGACAACAATGTCCCTTGAACATCTACTGGACGAGTAGCCAAAGGTGCCAAACACTGAACATGAAATGATCAGTACTGCCTGGTTTCTCCCTGCAATAGATATCTTATTTTCAGGAAGTTATAATCTCTCCTTACCTGTAAAGACCCTACATCCTTGTCCCTGCTGCTGGCCTCTGATCCATCTCCTCCCTGACTCTGCTCTTTTTGTTATGGCAATAAACATAAAAAATGTGGTAAGAAAAATTCTGAAATAGCATTAGGAAGAGTAAAAATTGCAGTAGAATTTAACCTCAAAATCACTTTAACCCATAGATACATATTTTTTTCACCTCTGCAGACCCTACATGGTCAACATTACTGCTGGCCGCCGCCTCTGGTCCATCTCCTGCTGACTCTGCTCTTTGTTATGGAAATAATCATTAAAAAATCTGAAAATCAAAATTCTGAGATAGAATCTGAAAGAGAAGCAGTAAAAATAGTTGTAAATTTAACCGCTTTTATACCATAGATAGCCTATTCTTTTTTCTCCTCCCTGACTCTCCTCTTTTGGGACCAAAAGACTTAAATACATGGAGAGCAATTGTGAGCGCATCTTCTGCCCAGAAATGAAAGAGGACTGGGTTTATTTCAACAATAAACTAATTAGCAGTAATGTAACAGAGGCAACCACATTTAAATTACTGTTAACTAGCTTAACATATTGATATATTGCCACGTTTTACCTTGTCATCATTTAGCTAACAAGTCTAACATTGTTTGCATTCAACAAGGTCACACAACTTATACGGTTTGTTTGGAAAGAACTGTGTAAAGTTTTTTGCTTCTTGCTGGCTCTGGCTGGTTTGCTAAACATTACTCCAGACGCACGTTCAGCACTGCTCAGCCAGCCCGGTCAGCACAGCAGCACGTCTCCTGTGGAACACCTGCGTTCGCATGCGCTCATGGTGCATTCAAAGACGGCTCGGGAAAACACGTTACTGGATGCTAATAACGGGTTTAGCTGTTGTAACGGCTGAAAAAAGTGCGGGGGACAGAGGGGACAGATGTGGAAAGTGCGGGGGACATGTCCCACGCGTATCCCGCGTCCGTTACGTCCATGTGACCAACAACCTATCAGATCTGGGGTGGCCGCATGGGTGGCCAATGAGATTTCAGGGGTGGCCCCGGCCACCCCAGGCCACCCCCTAAAATCGCCATTGATGAAAAGAATGCAAAAGTGGTAACTTTCAAGAGTTCATCATAGTATGAGACTTATAAGCACAAAACATATAAAACATAAAGATTTATTACTGGAATTGATGGAACTTCTTATGTTTTTTATATTTCTTTTCCATATGGGTAGTCATTTACCACATTAACTGTGTCTACACTGGATTTATCATTCATTTAATGGGATTTTCATTGGGAAAAAAACTTTTCTTTAAAAATAAAGGACATTTCTAAGTGACCCCAAACTTTTGAACAGTGGTGTTTCCTATATTGTGTCTCTTTGTGGTTGTTTTCTGTATGTCCTTAGGCTGTTTTGTGTCTCTGTATTTTCCTCTTACATCTCTAATTGCTTATTTTGTGTTTTTTAATTGTTGTTTTGTGTAAAAAAGATAAATTGTTCACACTTTCTGAAGCTGAGCTCCGATTTTCACCTTGTGTATTTTTGAATTCTGAAACAGAAAAAAAAACATTCTAAACAGAATTGTGTCATCAGGGCAGATCTGCAGCTTGTAGATGATCTGTCGTCATTCTCCAGCAACACTGAGAGACACATCCACATGTTTGGGACAAGAGTGATTTGAAGACGACCAAAACTTGAGCATTCAGCAACTGTGAGGACTAAGCTTCATCTCAACCTCTCTGAAACCAGGAAGAGAACATCAGACTGAAACATGTCATCGTGGCCAACCTCAGATATCTCTGGTGCATCAGGTAAATGAAGCTCAACACTAGCACGGTGATAAACTTGTCCTCTATGAAAATACACTTACACACCTAAATGTAGCAGAGGACAGAGCAGCTCCAGGTCACATTCTTTATGAAAATCCTGGAAAATCCTCGTCTGTTTTATTTAAGAGCAGCGTTTGCTACAGATTGTTGTTCAGATACAATGAAAAAAGTAGAACAAAATAAGAGCAAATTACAATATTAAAGAAAAAGACATCTTGTTCATAGTGAATCTCCAGTTTAGTTGTGTCTTCATGTGTACTTTTGCAGAGCTGTAACTTCTAAATGTGTCACTGCAGGGTTTTCACTTCACTAGTTAGTCACATAACATTTTATTTCATGTGTTTTTTAAGCATTATATCTTAATTTCAGGTAACTTCACATTATAGAAGATACTGTAAGGTGATTGTTTCTGTTTTTTATCTGAATTTGTAATGCCATTCTTTTTTGCCTGCTGCAAACACTGCTGTTTTTTTTTTTGTTTTTTTGTTTTGTTTTTTTTCTCTTTCTGGAACCTGCTCCTCTGAAAGTGGCTGCAAAGTTTGGTGTTTCTTAACTGTTTTTGCTGTATTTTTTTCATATTTTTGTCATTTTTTGTTGGCTGCTGATAGAGGTTTTTGCTGGGAGAATGCAGTCTCCTGTGTTTTACTGAAACCTGTTTGAATCAAAACAACTCAGACTCAGCTGTGGGTCTACCTGGCTTCACTCTCATAAGGTCAGACAGAGATGCTAAAGCTAGTGGTAAGAAGAAAGGAGGTGGTCTGGCTTTATTTGTTAACCAGGGATGGTGTAACTCCTCACACAGAACTGTTAAGGAGAAGCTGTGTTGTCTAAATATCAAACTGTTGGCAGCTGCACTTCGGCCATATTATGTTCCACGGGGGTTCAGTCATATCATAACAATATACATCCCACCCAAGACTTGGTTCCGTGTCATTTTTTGCATGACACTGTTGCTAGGATACAGACTCAACATCCTGAGCCACTTGTAACACAGTTTTTCTCAGTCACTTTGGTTCATTTCTCAGATCAGAATTGAAATTGAAATTGAACTACTTGTTCAATCTTCACATCATTGTGTCACTTGTGCACATCAAAAAAGCAGTTTCTCATTTCTCTGAACAAGCTGCAAATGCTTTGGTTCATCCATGCAAATGATCCTGTACAATCCTCTGCTGTTTTCTACTTTATCAGTTGCTTATATCATGTTGATCAAAATGTATTCTAACGGGTCTCCGTTGAATAGTCTCACCCTCCTCAACATTTAGGCATTAGTTCATCACATCAGTCTTTAGTTGCAAAATGATTGAACAAGTTGTCATAATATGTCAAGGATGTTTCTATACATTTCCATTAGACTTTTTTTTCTAAATCTGTCCTGATTGGTAAATTGCTCCCAGGTGAATCTGGACTTTCTCTACGAAGGGAAATGTGTGAAGGGTTAGGGTTTTCTGGAACTGCTCAAAGACACAAGAGAAGATATTTGTGATGTGGTGAGAATTTGTGGCTGAACAGACAGGAACGTCAGGAGGTGTTGGAAGACTGCACTGTAGTTCCTACAGCACAATTCCCTAAGGATATTGTCCTATGTTCACATTTCTGCTTTTGTTTTGTTGTGTTTTACAGACGTGGTCTGTCAAATTACAGTAAAAACAGTAAAAGTGTAAAAGTGAATCTTGTCCAGTCTATGGCAATCAATCTCCCACATACACTAAGGTGGAACTTACAATTTAAAATAGATGTCATCAAAGCTTTATCCATAGTTTACATCAGAACATCCTCACGGAGTACACTAGAATGACAACATGACTCAGCAATGTGACCATCTGATCCACACAATGACAACATTACTGGTCATTCTGATCCACTGACATGTTCATTGACACATATGTTTACATTTGAGAGATGAACTAAGGATTTTGAGCAAGAGACTGGCTTTTGCAGGTAATTCATGGTGTTTTGCTATTTGTACGAATTGTTTTGAGAAATGCACTTACTGTTTGGCAAATGTCGAGGATGATTGGAGAAATGTACCAAAGCGACTGAGAAAAACTGAAATATCAGGAGATTTCAACCATGTCGCCTCTCCTCTCACCTGACTGGATTTACACAGTTTTTTAACTGCCCTACCAGAGAAAAAAGAACCCTAGACCTGCTGTATGTCAGTGTGAAAGAAGCTTACAGAGCTACTGCCTTACCACCACTGGGCAGGTCAGATCATAACTTGATTTATCTGCAGACCTGTTACAACCTTGTTTGCTGAGACAGCCTGCAACTACAGTCATTAATGAGCAGTACTGGGGCTCCATTCCTGCTCACACTGCATACATCTGGAGTTCCAAATCCAGCACTGAGTCCTGCCCGACATTCAGGAAAATACTCTGATGACACTGCTATCATCGGCAGTATCAGAAGATGGACATGGAAGCTGAATACAGAGATCTGATAAGTGCCCATTCAGTGACTGGATCACAAAAAACTGCTACTCAACTGCCCTCAAAGGACAAAGGAAATGATCATAGATTTCCGCAGATCCAAACCCCCTCTTCAGCCAGTCAACACTTGTTGGTGTGGACATGGATGAGTGACATTCATTATTAAATATTCTAGGTGTCCACCTTGATAATAAGTTGGACTGGTCTACAAACATAGACAACATAGTCAACTTTATTGGCCTCAGAGACTTTGATCAATTAGACATGTGCAGTAAGAGATGCTGCACGATGTTTTATCAGTCTGTGGGTAGCAAGTGGTCCTGTTTCTATGCTGGCAGTCTGCTGGGGCGACGGCAGTATAAGAACAAGGATGCAAGACATCTGATAAACTGATTAAAAAAGCTGCTCTGTGGTTGGAATCACATTGAACTCATTGGAGGATGAGGTGGAGAGACGGACACTTAGAAAGATGGAGGCCATTCTGACAAACCGGATCACATTTGCCTCATGAGCAAAGAAACATTGATGGTGGACGGCTCCTATCCCTGCGCTGCAGGACTGAAAAGATTCAGAAATCTTCTTACCATCAGCAATTAGACTATTTACTTTTAAAATAAACAGATGAACCCCAGGCAATTGAATTTCCCTTCGGGATTAATACAGGCTATTGTATTGTTTGCTCTAATGTTCCATTTAAATTACAGGAATCAACTTGAAGTCAAGTGGTTTGACGTTTATCTGATCTCTCTATTATTTCAAATGTGTTTATTTAAAAGGGTCAACGAGACATTTCTCGCTAATGTTCATGATGTGTTGACTGAATGGTCCTCACATGTTGAACAATATTTTTCTCCACAGTCGCATCCAACAGCACCTGAGGTCCAGCTGGGTCAAACGCTGCTCAGCAGCTCGTTCTCGACTACTTGGTTCTGGACTTCATTGGTGAGGGCTGCTTTGGAAAAGTAGCCAGATGCTGTGACATGGACACCGAACAAGACAGTGGCTGTCAAGATCCTCAAAAAGACTGATTTGCCCAGGACACTGAAAAAGAGGTACAAATTTTGACTCTTTTTGATTATATTTCCATACTCAGGTGTTGATTCTCCAGCAGAATATGTACCATGAGCTGCTGATATTTTCTGTTGATATAATGTAGATTACATCCTCCTATTTTCTCCCCAGCTCTCCATGTTGAAAGCGATCAGTGTCCTCAATCCAGACCTCACTAATGTGGTCAAGTTCTTTGAGCACTTTGAACACATCGGGCACACCTGTCTAGCATTTGAGATGCTGGAGAGAAGTCTCTATGACCGATTCATGAAAAAAACTATCGACCATTTCTCTCCGGGAGATCCACCCTACTGCAAAGCAGGTTTGTTTGATTGTACTATAGAACCAATCCTCTATTTTTATGCTGATCAGTGAATACAACCATAGCCCTACCTCTAATCCTGCACTGCAACATGTGGTCGACTAAATCCCAAACCTGTCCATTCTTGTTTTGTCCCTGCAGCTGATGGTTGCTTTGGATGCCTTGAAGGGTCTTGGTATCCTCCACGCAGACATCAAACCGGACAACGTCATGTTTCAATATGCAGGACCAGCCCCTCAGGCGTCAAATTAATCGACTTTGGTCAAGCCATGTCAGCCTCCAAAATCCAGGCTGGGCTGGAAATTCAGCCATGGGGGTACAGGTGGGTTCCTCCTGAATGGCTCAGATGTTTTTCTGGATGAGAAGTCTAAACTTCCACCTGGTTCCGTTTGGCCTCAAACCTCGCCAACAGATGTCTCATATTGACTCTTGTCTTCCTTCCTCAGGCTCCAGAAGTTGTCCTCGGCCTCCCGTTCACTGAGGCTGTTGATGTGGGGGCGTCGGCTGCATCCTGGCCTTCCTCTACCTCGCTGACAACCCCTTCCCTGTTGACTGCCTCTGCTTCAGAACAATATCTAGAACCAAGTGGAAGTCTCATGCACAACATCACCTGATGTGAATGTGAATTTATGTGTATATTATATTTGCAGATGAAATGCATTGTTGACGTTTGGGTCTGCCTGACGACCACCTGCTCCACGCTGGAATAAACACCAAGTTCTTCTTCACTGAGCAGGAGGCTGCTGATGGTCCAACTTGGAGATTGATGGTAGAGTAACAAGTTTGTCTCAATTGTTGTTGGTGAAATATTTTTGTCAGCTATTCTAAAGAGTTTTCATACATTTGTGTTTTTCCTTAAGCACCAGAAGAATACTCAGATGTCAACGGCATTGAACAAAGCCATGGAGCCAACTCGGTGGTGCTGCCCAGCCCCTCTGGAGGAGCTGGTAGTGTAGGTGCTCTCTGCTGTGTTGTATAGCTTAGACTGAATAAGCTCCAGTTATTGATTTCTCTCTGAAAGGTGAGAGCTGATCAGCTAACCTGACTCTGTTTCCAAATGCAGATCTATCCGAGAAAAGGCTGTGTTGAATTTGAGGACAGACTTGCTTTTGTGGACTTTCCTGAAACAACTGCTGCCATCTTGACGGGGATCAAAGAATCTCTCCCCGTGAAGCTCTGCAGCACCCATTTATCACCATGTCCCACCTGCCTGTGAACCCTATCAGCATAGAATAGTAAGTTTACAACCAATAGTAGAGAACACATGAGGCTGGATGATCTGATGGAGTTAGTGATTAACTGATTTTTTATTTTTATCCAGTTTGATCACCTCGAAAGCTCTAATGAGCATCTGCCCGGTGGAGGACTCAGCAGACAAGCTGACATCTCAGAAGCCTCTAAACCTGGACTTTCCTGGACTTCTGATGGAGCTTTGACTCCAATGATGAAGAACCACCTCTCTGGTCCAAAGACGAAGAAACACTCCTCTGGTCTTCTGATGGTGAAAGAATCACTTGTCTCGACTTCCTAATGTAGTTTTTGACTCCTATGATGAAGAACCACATCCCATGTCTTCTGATGGAGATACATCCAGAGACCTCAGAGCCTCAGCCTCCTCTGGTTCTGGCAGAAAAATGCTGAACAGGATTCAGAACTTCTTCAGAAGACTCAGGGCTGCCTTTAGCTGCTGCTGGCGTCCCACAGTCAAGGACTGACTGCATTTACTTATTTGAGTTTCCTTTCTGGTTCCTTATTCAGTTTTGTTTTTGTTCTATATTTAGTTGACTTTGGGAACCTTATTTGAGCTTTGTTTCATATTGAGTTTATCTTTATGTTTCTTATTTGAATTTATTGTTTTGCTTCCCTGCATGCTTTATTGAATAAATGAATCCACATGCTGTTAAGCATAAGGGAAATACAATTTCTCACACAGTCTTCATTACCGCTACAAGTCAACAAGAAATAGACACCTGTTGTTTTGAGCAGCGATTCCCAAACCGTGGTACAAACACTTAAGGTGGTTTGTCTGCAGTATCAGCGATTAGTAGAAAGATTAGCTCAACTGAAACAACTGATGCTAAACTTTTATTGAACTATTTATGGGTCTGAATGAGCTTGAGAGGAAGGATAACAGTGAACTGTAATGATGGACAGATAAAAGGAATGCAGAGATGAGTAACTGAAATGAGTGGATAAATGGTTCAAATAGGTACCCATAGGTATGAGAGCTACACCTCCTGACCTGGTGTTTATTCTTACTTCAGCAATCTGTCTGAGGATTTTTATCTATGACCATTCATGAATAAGAATGCTAAAACACATATTTTATTCTGTAGCACGGCAAAAACAAGGCATCACACCGGGTTTGACTCGGTTCTACCAGCTTCTTTAACTCAGGACCTTCTCTCATTCACAGTTTGTTCATCGCGTCTTCCCAGCAAACAAAAATCTGTTCCTGAGGTGCATGTAAAATGCTTTTTTCTGTCCCTGCTGCCTCAAACCTTCCTTCAGTCCTCTGTCCTGCTGTTTGTATAGACAACCGTTAACTTACCTCGTCAGTCAATCCATGACAACTATTCCACAAATGTCTGCGTTACATGGAAACTAATGTCTGCTAAAGCTACAGTACGCAGAAATCTAGATTTTGTAATGGCCAAGTCAGAGGTCATGCTTAGGTAAATCAGTGATTGTAAATGAGCTTATATGGCTGTAACGTATGACTGAGGACCTGTCCAAGATCTTTCACCCTAAGTCAGATGGGAAAGACTTCACAGGATAATGAGATGTATCAGAACTTATACCCAACTTTACAAGTCACTGAAAACATAAACTCTAAATAAATAATGATGTCAAATTGGTTTTCAGAACAATGCTGTCCTGATATGAACATGAGCTCCACACAGGCTCTGGTTCACAGCTGAACTCCTAGTTAGTGCAGGTAGTTTATTTGTTAGAATGAAGTTCATCCTGAACTCTGAACACAGTGGTAAGGAGGCCTGTAAGGGTCAGGAGAGGAAGGCAACCTCTACATGCTCAGTGTGACATAAAACAATACCATCAGTGGATAAACAAGTTGTAAAAATTACAGCCACCAGAGCTTTCTGTGTAAAAACACTCCATTAAATATTTAGGATCATACAACAATAAAATAATTTATCTCTTAGGTAAAAAAACATTTATTACCTTTGTAGTTTCACAAGAATGCACTTAAAACCACAGTATTGTTACCAAAAAACAGACGGTCCAGTCTGTGAGACAGGAGAGTATTGTGACAGACAGAAATAACATACGAGCTCCATGCTGGGACTGAACACACTGGCTGATAAAAGACAGCATAAATCATCTAAAATTTGGCGTCAGACTGGATGGGAAAGAGGGTATGGCATGGAGGTAGCCTATAGAAATTAATATTTAAAATATTTCCTATCCATCTCTCTTCAGTCCAGTTAAAACATCTCTGCTCGTAGGTTTTGGTCATCACAGGTTGTGGTCATCAGTGTTCAGGCAGTGGAAGAAATGCCAACAGAAGAATGAGCTCATGTCGTCAGATCTCCTCTGATCCATTCAACCACCATTTTGGCGACGTCTCGTCCTGCATCCAAGACGAAGACGTGGCGGAAGCCGTTCTCACACAGTCTGAAGTCTCCATGAGGGAAGTTTCATTTGATGTCGTGATAGTACTGAACAGGGCACCAGTGGTCTGTAGCTCCGTCATAAAAAATGAGCTGAAACTGTGGACATAGAGTTTACTGCTGATGTGGATTTCTACATTTATACACATCTAAAGAACATGCCACAAGTAAACTATTCACTGATAATACAAGCAAGCGTCTGTCTTTTTATGTACTTAAAGACTACTAGCTGTTAGCTGGCAGCGAACTACAGGCAAGTGCAGAGAAATATTCCAATGTGATCATACAGGTGTGCATTTTCCCACCTTGTCCAGATTTTTCTTGATAGTTATGTTGTCTCTTTCCAGAACTTTCCTCATCTCCTGACCCCCCATGTACATAGCGTTGGCTACAAGCAGACACAAAAGTCACAGGTTTAATCTTTGCTGTTTTTCAGAACTTTCAGAAAAACAAAGGTTTTAAGATTTTGAAAATGAATAAAGCAGCAACTATCTGCCACTGTAGATAAAGTGAATCGCATCTTCAGGAGAGAATATGTCACGCTCCCTCTATATGTGCTGAAATCTGAGCTTCTATGCTTCCATACTGTGCACAGTGGATGTTAGTATATTATCAGTCAGGTCTACACAGCCCAAAATGAACACGTGCTTTCTAACGGACACTTAAACTTTTTAGCCGACGTGCTTTTTAAAACTTTAGCTATTATCTCACAACGCAGCACAAAGTCATTATAATGTTTATTTAGGTGGTTTTTACTAGTACTTCTTGTTGTGGGAGAGCTTGCTTTGTCACGCTTCCTTGTTTACTTTTTTTTTTCGCAGCCGCAAGGTTTGTTTCCGCGGGGTTTGCTCCACCCCTGCCGAGACGGTTTCACCACCGCACTGGCTCACGGGAAATGTAGTTCTCACAGTTCAAAGAAGCCTTTGTGCTCCGTGTTGAGCAGACTACCTTAAAACTACATTTCCCATCTGCTGTCGGCCTGCACTGTTTTTAACGGATAACCTGGGCTCAGGTAGCCTAGCCGCGCTAGACCCATGCTCTGAAGAAGCAAGGGTCTAGGCACGCTCGACAGGGAGGGAGGCGGGCTAAAAGGTTGTCTATCAAATCACTCTGCAGCAATTGGGTAGGTATACAACCAATCAGCTGTGGGTTGTCTAGCACGGCTAGGCTAGTTGCTTCCAGTTGTTTCTGTCAGAATCGTCGCTCCTCTGTCGTCACTTAGTTATGCCCGCCTTCTGACTCTACACTTCATGGTGATTCGTCCGGCCAGTTTTAGGAGAATCCAACCCAGGCGTAAACTAACCGTGACGTCACCCGTTGGTTTCAACGCTGAGAAAATGAAGCCCGGATTTTACTACTTCCTGGTCGCCGTTTTGGATTTTTTGGAGCCAGTGACGTATAAAGCGTCATCAAACAGGCTGGCCCGGAGAGCAACTAGGGGCAGGACTCTCTTATCCCACCCACATTTTACCGCAGAGGCTTCTGTTGCTGTCTATCAAGTATAGCCATGCCCCCTGGCTCCGCCAACTTTAACGATTTATTTAAAATTCAGTATTGATTTATTTTAAGATCGGCCACCTGATCTCTCATTTTGAGCATGAAAACTAACGGGGAAAAAATCCTGAGCTGTAGAAAATCAGTCTATCAAATTTTATTTTTTCCAAAAATGAATTGGGGTCTATGGAGCAAAAGCTTTTTGGAGCCAACCCTAGCGGACGGCGTGATATTGCAAGTTTTTGACACTTCCGGGTGGGGTTCAATTCTGGAGCCAGATGCTACGTCCACTGTATATACAGTCTATGATCCAACCTCGAGCCTTATGGAGGGTAACTAGACCCACCCTAGCAGAGAATTAAATTCTTTGCCGTGGGTTGTCTAGCGCGGCTAGGCGAGGGCTCAGGCATACTGCAGTAACCGTGGGGCTGCTTGCAAACAGCTGCCTCGTCGTTGGCACAAAACACCGGTCAGTTAAGTGTTTTTCTCAGTTTTTAAAACTTTGGCATCGTTAAAGGGCGGATAAATAATAACAGCCGCCGTCGACGGGGCACTAATTATATCTTCCGATGGTGTTTAGAGAGGTGACGTTAATAACAAACCTGGCAACTTAGTTGAATAGCAGCGAAACAGTCGCCAAATGTCGATATTTGATGTAAACAGTCGACGCTAAAGTCCGCTGCCGTGAAAAGATTATCGGTTCACCGCTGAGATCTCTGTTCCTGAGCTAAATGGGGCTGTTTCGAGAGTCAGGCCACGCTGGTTGGCATCATATGAGGGCTGCTAGTGAAGCTTCTCACCACCAGAGGCTGCTGTTTCTGCTGTTTGATTGTTTATACAGAAATATTTAAATGGAGAAGACAAGCTGGGAATGAATGACTGAACTGGACATTAGGGGATAAAGGCTGGCTAGAAATGTAACATGTAATCGGATACCTGACACTGCCTACTACACATCTTGGCCTGCCTGAATTTAAAAAAAAAAAATCATTATGGCATTTTTCAGATTGTGACATATTAATCTGCATTATCATTTCACAGCCACACACTCAATGTCTCAAATGTTCCTAATCTCTTCTAGACTCCTGTATATCGCTGACAGAAATGTCAGAGACATCAAGTGATGCAGAGTCGTCCTGTGGCTGGACCATCATCAGTAATGAGGTACAAATCCATACTGTTTTCTTTTGTTGTTGTGTAACTTCTTAAATTTGTCAGTGGCAGCAACATTTTATTACAATATAAGCTGTTTAGAAATAAGTTGAACACAACTTCAGTAAATTGTTGGTCATGTTAAAGAGTTTCCTCTCATCACAGGAGCTGTTGTCTCTCTTTTGTATTGATGAGACACCATTCCTTTGGACTTAGACAAACTTTATTGATCCTCAGAAGTAAATTCTGTTTAACAACAGTCTGGTAAACAACCAGACAACACACAAAATTAGGGTCAGATCCAAACTGTCCAGTATGTACAGTGGCTTAATCAGCCCTTTTTCAACTGCAACAGAGTTACACGTGAACTGGTCACCAGAAATCCCTGTATCTACAAGAACAGTTTGTCAAATTCTCTCACGCGGTGTTCTCCATAGTCAAATTAGTGTATAGAAACCAGCATTAAACAGAAGACAACAAAAAATCGTGTTGCATTTTTCAAGGTCCACAGCTTGCAGGAAGGATGGACAATGAAAAGTGGCAGAAGGTTGATTTTTCTGATGAATCATCCATTGAACTGCATCCCAATCAACGCAAATCCTGCAGAAGCCGCACTGACCCAAGATTCACCAAGAAAACAGTCAAGTTTGGTGAAAGAAAAACCATGGTTTGAGGTTACATCCAGTATGTGGTGTAGGAGAGCTCTGCAGAGCGGATGGAAACATCAACAGCCTGAAGTATCAAGAAATTTGTGCTGCACATTACATCCCAAACTATAAGAGAGGGCAAATTCTGCAGCCGAATGGCGTTCCTTCTCATACTTCAGCCTCCACATCAAAGTTCCTGAAAGCAAAGAATGTCCAGGAGCTCCAGGATTGGCCAACTCAGTCACCAGACATGAACATTATTGAGCATGTCTGGAGTAAGATGGAGGAGGAGGCTTGGAAGATGAAACCGAAGAATCCTGCTGCACTCTGGGAGCCCTGCAAGACTGTTTTCTTTGCCATTTAAGATGACTTCATCAATAAGTTATTTGAGTCAATGATGAGACGTATGGATGCAGTCCTCCAAGCTCTGGAAGTCATACACAATATTAATTCTTTTTTTGCAAGACATCATGACTTAATGTTCTGATGTTTTTATAGCATATTTGTGTATTCAGAATAAAGTATATGTATAATTTCAATATTATTTTTGTATGCGACAAGACTTTTGTCCAAGCAAAATCTGACCTTTCTGTCCTAATAAAATGCTAAAACTCAATGAATAATACAAAACTTTATTTTGGCATAATAAATATACTCTAGAGGGCTTTGTTATTCATATGAGCCATTTCTGATTCCAATCGATCAACTACAAGTCCAGTTATTTGTTGTTCCTACAACTTAAGAGAAGCAACAAGACTTTTGTCAGGGACTGTACAGCTGCTGACAGTCACACATGTGAAGTTTCTTTGAATGCTCTTGCCCTTCTTATAGGAAAACTGCTGAACAGATCATCCCAGAACTCTAGCCAGCAATATTTTCTGCATATGTCATGTTACCACTGACCATTTCCCACCTTATCCAGAAGGCAAGTGACCACAATTAACCAACAGCTCTTCTCCGTTCTGTCAATGAGATCACACTGATACAATAAAAGTTAGTATCAGCTAGTTGATTGATCTGTCCACATAAATGTCATGTTACAACCCAACAGACTGCATCAGACATGTAGCACTAATAACTGTTTTGATATGTAAGTTACATCTGCAACTTGCAGTGCTGTGAGAAAGTTTGCAGGTATCTTCAGTTTTTGCATATTTGTCACACATAAATGTTTTAGATCATCAAACTAATTTTACTGGAACAGTGGTGAACCTTTCCAGGAGTGGCCTGACTACCACCATAGCTCCAAGAATGCATCAAAATCTCATCCAGGAGGTCACAAAAGAACCAAGACACACATCAAAAGATCTGCAGACCTCACTGGCTTCAATTAAGGTCTATCTACATGATCACACAATAAGGAAGAAACTGGGAGAAAATGGCATCATGGAAGAGCTATAGGATTAAACCACTACTGACCAAAAACATTTACAAAAAAATATCCAATGAGCCCAAAGACTTTTGGGATAACATCCTGTGGACTGATAAGTCAAAGATGGAACTTTTTGGAAGACGTGGGTCCGTTACATCTGGAGTAAAGCTAAAGCTGAATTCCACAACAAGAACATGATACCAACAGTGAAACTTGGTAGTGGCAGTATGATGGTTTGGGGCTGCTTTGCTTCCACAGGACCTGGAATGAGACACAGAGTTGGCAGAGCCCACAGAGGAGACCGGTAAAGTACAGTGTTAAATGTATTAAATATATAAATGGACTTGTTTTATATATATATATATATATATATATAAAAATAAAAAGCAGTCGACTGATGTTTTTTTGTGCTCAGTCACTCCAGAGTTGGAAACGCTGGCTGACGAGGAGGTTCCAACCACAGCGTGTCCTGTCACCGTGAACGAAGGCCTGGCTGTCCCCAGTACATCACGAGACCATGGTACATCCAGGAGTGGTCGGGTCCTGACAGAGTCCTACAAACACAAAGGGACACCATCGGTGCCATAAATAAAGTGTGGGATGAGCTCCAGTAATGCACAACATGTGTTAGGTCAGCCCGGTCTCACGGGGATTCGTGAAACTGTCATGTCAGTTTTTGTTTCGGTTTCGTGCGCACCAACACGATGTCATGTTTTTCGTGCCGCTCACCACGAGCGAAACCCGCTGTGGTAATCACATCTGAAAGTGGTTTATACCGGCGGATTCATGACGATCTAAGCTGTCCATCGGCGTTTGCGGTGGCCGCTGCGGATATACAAGCTCTGTGCTTTCTGTCAATCCTGGCCGGATCATTGACTCACATGTTGTCACAGACTCTGTCCCCCACCAAACCTACCACCTCTGGACTGCTTCTGTTTATGGACTCTTCTGCTCCCCCCCCCCACCCCCGTTGTGGATTCTCCCCTCTTGGACTTTGTTGTGCTCCTGTCAATTTTTGGACTTTCCCCAGCCTGCCTTGCCCCTTGGTTTACAGTTTCCTCATAGTGTGAGTACCTCTCCTTAGGTCTGTTGTATTAAGCTGTTTTGTGTCGTAGCATTAGTATAGTTTGGTTTTTGCTCTGCCTCCCCAGTTCTGGTCTTGGTTTATAGAATAATTTGGATTCTCATTTAATAAAACCTCTTTCCTGATCATTAGTCTGCCTGTCTGTTTGTCTGCGCCTGGGTTCTCCAACCCCCGTAACACTTATAGCAACATGAGCGCAGTCAAGTGTGCCGATTGCATTTGGGAAACCGGACATTGCTGCAAATTTCCATTTAATGTTGGCCTGTTCACCCACAGTGTAAGGAAACCTGATGTATCGACTGGTCATATTTATAATGCCATTCAAAACAGCTGACATTATTGCACTGAGGGATGGTTGTGATAGCCCAAACCTAAAGGACATCATTGAATTGTATATCAGATCCAAAGGGAATTTCAACAAAAAAGGAAAAAAAATCTTATATATACTTAATGTAAGACATACCTGTCGGCCAATTCCCACTGGAAGGAGCCGGTGGCCAGAAACCCCAGAGTGGTCAGTACCTGGGTATGTACCGGGATGGCGTGGTTTCAGCGGGTGGGTTGGTCTAAGACAGAGCCCAGTTCAGCACAAAGATCCAAGAGCACTGCTCTAGGGAATCTAAATCGGCTTATTAGCCAGTCATCATCATGGGCCAGGAAATCTCTGTGGTCCCTAAAAACTCTCCATTCTGAGCCTACCATTTATGTGAGCTTCCAGCAATGCCAGCTCATTCATTGTGCCACATTATACACGGCTGTCACCTGCTATTTATCCGCTTGACCAGCGATTGGACAGATTGTCACATGCCTTTTCCCAATTAGTAATCAATCAGTGCCACTCATCGCTCTGTATCATTTGAAGATGAAAGTTTCATATATGGGGCTACATAGTGGTTAGCACTTAGGCCTTGTAGCAAGAAGATCCCTGGTTCAAACCCCGGCCTAGGATCTTTCTGCATGGAGTTTGCATGCGTGGGTTTTCTCCTGGCACTCCGGCTTCCTCCCACAGTCCAAAAATATGCTGAGGTTAATTGGTTACTCTAAATTGTCCGTAGGTGTGAATGTGATTGTCTGTATACACTCAACAAAATATAAATGCAACACTTTTGTTTTTGCTCCCATTTTTTGAGATAAACTCAAAGATGTAAAACTTTTTCCCACATACACAATATCACCATTTCTCTCAAATATACAGGGCTTAAAGTGAGAAAAAATCCTGAGCCTTAACTTCTAAGATCCAATTTATAGTGTCAATAAACGTATTTAAATGTGTTTTAAAACGCACTAAAACACAATATATATGAGATTCTATTAATTCAGAGCAAATATGAGGTCATCTGGTGGAAATAATGCCCATTATGATCCCACTATTTTATTGTTGCTCAAATGTAAAACCTTACTCGGCCAAAACTTAAGGCATTTTAGAAAGTGCCCCAAGTCAGATTTTTTTTGTGTTGATGTTTCAATACCACATCATTATAATTGCAAAGATTTATTTTAGTGTAAAGGGGAAAAATCATGAAAACCAAGTACATGTATTATTAATAACTTTTAATAATTTTTATCTCTTCAGTAGATTTAACAAGAACTCAAAACAACACCAACCACAACAAAACTGCTACAAAACTATGCTGCTTTCCTTCATACGGCACAATTTTTACTTACAACATTATCTCAAGTGTCAGTCTCAAGAGAATATTAAGTGCTTGGAGAATACTGTTTGAAAAAGTCATTTCTTTTTTCGTTTTTGCTTTGTTTGTGAATTTTCTGAACATTTTCTTTTTAACATGTTCAAAATGTTGTTTGTTGAAATAAACTGCAAAACACAGACAACAGAATTAACTTGTTTAATATTCTCTGGAACACTACAAGAGAATAAACTGTCATATGTCACTTGCTATACCAACTTTGTATTTAATCAGGTAATAAAAGTACTAGTATTAACTCTTTAATGCAATTTTAGTTATTGCCTCACAATATAAATAAGTTGATCATGACGCTGACTCTCTCAAACTCTGTAACTAGCAAAGAAATTCGGGCCTTCCTGATCTGGTTTATCTGGGTCCTGGCGGCAACGGACTGCTCATGCTGAAGAACTTCTACTCTGGCGTTTTCCTCTGGAGTCAGCCCATTTCTCACAAAGAACTGATTAAGAAGCCCTCTGTAGCACATAACCACACATACGCATGTTAGTAACTGCTCATTTGATAAACCTCAATAATCTGTGTGATTAGTTTAAATCATTTGATTTTCAAATTGAACTGACACACATTTTGTTTGTTTTTGATAAGGGAAAAAATGTATTCACTGTATAATTTGTTCAGTTGGCTTTCAATTTAAATGTTTCTATTTTTTATCTATATTTTGGGAAGAAAAAACGGTGAAAGCAGCCTAAGAACATTCTTATTTAACTACCTATCCATTATTCATTTCACACAACCCATACGTTCATTCTGTTCTTACTAACAATATTTGCTTGAGATTGGAGAGTTTTTGTTTGTGGCTAGACATCATTCGGATGCATAAGGTCAGAAAATCTGCTGAGAGCTATTTAACTCATTATTACAAACATCCTATATGTCCTCAAATAAAAAAGGTTAATATCACCTAAGCTACATTCAGTTTGTGCATATTTAACTAAACAGATGTTCTGAGGAAAATAATGGAACAAATCCGTATGGCTTGATGTTTGATTTTTTTCCCTTTCAAAATAAAAGCCAGCAAACTAAATAGCTGTTTCCTTTTTTCCTTTTGCCGTTGTAAAACACATAGAAAATGTTTAAAGATTAAGAAATCAAACAAAATCAACAACTTCTGTTTTTGTTACTTTTTTAAATTCAATACATAAGCCCGTTTGTTTTTATTTTGTGGCGAAACCATGGGGATTGTGGGACATGCACGCACATCGCCACTGACGCACTTACGCCAATGGGGCGAGTCAACGCACCGCGGCTCAGGGATCGCGGCAGCGGCTGCGGTAGCGGCAGCGACTGCTCTCTTTGTTAATCAGCAGAGACACATCCTCTCTCCTCTGTCACACAAAGTCTGAGCAAACTTTAGTATCTGCGTCTTTGGGCTAAACACAAGCTCCAACGCTATTGACCAGTGATCAGCTGCTCGATTCTTCACCGCACCACTCACAGATTGGAGCTCCGTGCGCTCTGGAGAGACCAGGCAGCCACAGGGCTGGGACACACGTGGAATGGGTATACAGTCCAAGCAGAAATAAAATAAATAATATGCAATATATATCAATGTGTTTCCAGTAATTCCCTTTAAATATAATTACAAAAAACACCAACAAATTTTGCAAATTTGGATTTTGTTTGTGGGATACTGTTATTTCTTATCAGTGGCTCAGCAGCACTGACGATGCCGAACCAAGAGGGCGCGGCATATCGTGCGCCCAGCAGTCGATGCGCACTCGCAGTTAGAAAACTGTAATTGTATAAAAGTTCTATCAGAAAGCCGCATGCCTGGACAGAAGGTGTATATTTTTTAATGTAGGATTTGGAGTTTGATTGATTAAAGCGGAGCAACTGAATGCACAATGACGCACATGCTTGGAGCCTTCTGGACGGAGATGGATGAAATTTTTTCAATGGTACATTTCCATGCGCCGGAAAACTTTAAGCCCTGAATATAGTTCACAAATCTGTGTAAATCTGTGATAGTGAGCACTTCTCCTTTGCTGAGATAATCCACATGCGTGTGCTGATTTAAATTGGCAGGAGACCTAGTACTAAAAATAGTATGAGTATATGGTGGTCATATCAGTGGAAAACAGGCTGGGAGTTTTTTCCTCTGGAAAAAGGTCCTGAGATAGAGGGTGAAAGAATCATAGAAGGTGATGTGAAGACTGACAAAACCCAAATTTCAGAAGTGAGCATGGTTGTTTACTTCACCATTTTTGCGAGTATCTGTTTCTGCCTGACCACACTAAACCGCAGGGTCAGTTTTCGATTCAACAGAGTATCAGCAACATTTCCAAAGTCTTAATTTTAGGGTTGCTAATGCATCAGAGCAGTGTAAACACTAGGCTTAAATATAGCACAGATTACAGATGTTAAAATGAAAATGTATTAGTGTTTGTAAATTTTTCAGAAGACAGTCTGCAAAGAAATTACTGTTTTATCACAATATAATTTGTTTAAGCAAAGAAAGCTTAGCACACACTCTGCTGTCAAATAAAATAGAGATCTTTATTAATCAGACATGAACACAACATTTGCTCTCTGATAATTAGATGTTCATAACTTAACAAGATAAGCAGTTGTATAAATTTCATGTTTACATCATATTCAGTGGAGAGGAAAAAGAAAAGAGGATGGCATCTTCCATGGCTTTGCCTTTTTAACTGTAAATGATCTGTATGCAAGGATTTAAAAGCCAGAATAAAACACAGACATCTGCTGCTGCTTGTTTTCATTTGTAAAGTGACCGCATGACATTAAATACAACCGGAAAGAACAAGAAACACTGAAGATGTGCTGTCATGCTTCAGTGAGATGCAGCAGAGAATTTACCGCCATCACATGCCCCGGTTGTAACAACCTGCAAAAAGCTGATGGGGACACCTCAACATGTCCTCATTACACCGAGTACACATTAATTATGATTCTGACAGACTGACAGCTGTACTATAGAGCCATCTCAGTCTGAGTGCCATTTATCCCACCACCAGTATGTCATCGTCTTGGAACTCATAGTAAGGGACCTCTAGGTTGAGAGGGGCAGGACCTTTCCTGATGCGGCCAGAAGCGTCGTAGTGCGAACCGTGGCAGGGGCAGTAGTAACCTCCATAGTCTCCGGCATTGGCGATGGGCACACAGCCCAGATGTGTACACACTCCAAGGACGATGACCCATTTTGGGTTGATGACCCGATCCTTGTCATGCTCAGGGTCTCGCAGTTCTGCGAGGTTGACGGCAACCTCTGTAGCGATCTCTTTCTCCGTGCGGTGACGTACGAAAAGCGGTTTGCCTCGCCACTTGAAGGTCATGTTCTTGCCTTCTGGTATGTCGCTCAACTTTATTTCAACCTTGGACATAGCCAACACGTCAGCTGATGCACTCATGGAGGACACAAACTGAGTGACCACCGTCTTGGCAGCATAAACGCCCACCACGGCTGTGGCCCCAGTGACCAAGTAGGAGAAGGTTCTCCTGGATTCACTACTCTCCTGGGATGACTTGTTGGGGTCAAGCACCTCTGGACGCCTGTAGTCAGAGAAATCTGGTATCCTGATGTCTGTGTGGGCGTACCTGAGACCTGCACAGCCTGCAAAAACAAAAAAAAGTCAGAAATTAACTAATTAGACATTAATTTGGCCCACTAATGACAACAAACTGTTCACCTTGTATAAATTTGTTTGTTTATTGGGGTGAGCCATCTCACCAAAACATTATAGGAATCTCTTTAGGTAGAATCACAAACCACAATCAAAATGACAATCTCCATGCAGTTTTAGGTGAAGTCATGTGATTACATGATTTTCTATGCATATGGTGGCCTGAAAAGGTTCTAAATGCAAGTATTTTTTCCTCAAAGTTCAATGACTGATAAGCAGCTATTCCCAGCCCTTACTGTCTCAAATATCACTGTCTACAGATACCACTGCTGTGGTAGTCATTGATGTCATTCAGCTGCCTCTTCAGTATGTCTCGCTTGCTGTAGCATAACACTAAGTCCACTATCTTGAAGTGCAACTGGCCATCTCATTATTAGCAAACTAAATGGCACAACTGTTCTGAATATGAAACGGTTCTCCACCTGCTGCAGTTTCTGGTTGGAGTGAATCCTGGTACATCTCACAGAGAGCACAACCATACCGTAAGCAGTGTAGTTCAAGTCAGTCTGTCGATAGGATGAGAGACTAAAGGCAGCTGAATAATCACCACAACAGCAGCTTGATTTTTTTTTTTTTTTTTACATATACCGGTTTATGCTAACCGCCGACAATATCTGATAGCCAGTTAAACTAGAATACTGGAACGGTAACGATAGTCGGTGAAGTGCATGAATGCAATTTGTCAAAGTTCTGCAGCTGATGTTCCGACCCACAGAGAAGCTGTCAGTTCCCATTAATCTCAGTTGTTGACCTCAAGTGTAGCCACTGATTAGCCACCTAAGCTAGCACGTAGCTAGCTAGCTTTGTGAAACGGATGTTTACGTTAGCAATTCAGGACTAGGTGGAAATTATCCGTAATAAACGTGAGAAGACGGCACTTTTATGGAAAACAAACTCCGTGGTGTTTACGTCGCAACGCACATTCTGAAACAGCAGAATATTGCTTCAGTCGGCTAAGCTAACGCTAGCAGTCAATGACGAGACTTACCATTGATGCTAACTGTCACAGCAGGCCCAGTATGTGGGCTTTGACCGGCTAGTGACTCGCGGCAAAGGAATGGTTTCTTCGGGTTCAGTAGAATCTTCTCTCCTTTAACAACAACCCCAGGCACCAGAGCTTTCAGGGGCCCGGCGACAGCAAAAGCTGTAGCCTGCATATAAGGGGAAAATGCCCCTGAACGGGCAGCTACCGACATCATGTTTGCTCCTACGACCTTGTCTGCCTTGGTGCGCACGGAACGAGTTAACGTAAGTACATGCGTAATCACGTTGCATGTCACGTGACAGCGAACTAATCCGTTGGGCCTGAACGCCAATCAGAAAATATTAATTATCAAATATCAAAAAGAAATAAAAGTAGAAATCAGTACATGTGATTTTTTTTAATTTAATGCTTTTTTCTTTTTTCTTTGTATTATTTTCTATACTGAAGATTGACACTTTTTGTTTACAACACAATTTCATATGTATTCTTTTATAATCTATCTATCTATCTGTCTGTCTATCTATCTGTCTGTCTGTCTCTCTGTCTGTCTGTCTATCTATCTATATATATATGTATAATGTCAGTGATATTTTACTGACAGAAAAAAAAATTACAGAAATGATTAGTTGACTTTAGGAAGGAACACACTTGTCCAATATAACATAGTTACAAACATTTGAAAACAAATTCTCACATATCCCACCATCCATTTGGGACAGTCATATCAGAGATGAAATGCTAGTTACAGAAAGTGTAGCAAAGCTTCAAATGTTAGACTAAACCTTTTGCTATAACTCAGGGAGCTTCCTGAAGTCTCAAACAATGTTTATTGTTGCGGCATATTTTTCTTTTCACTTGTTGTATCCATTTGACGTCAGTGTTTTCTGCAAGTTTTTTAATGAAGTTTGTTGTGTTGAGGTTTCCAGTACTGCTACCACTTGCATAAATTACACTTGGATGTTTTCCTTTTTTCAGTTCTTGAGTTAAAAATACAGTAACTCCACACTGTTGACAGACTGCTGACAGATGTCACTCAACTGCAAAATGCTCAAATCTCTCTTTCCAGTGCATCACTCAATTGGTGTCATTTACATGATACTTTTGGCTAATAGATTGTATTGTGTTCTTTTTTCCTTTTTTTGCTACTATATGATCAGACCTATACTAATACTGCATGCATGCTTGGATCGGCACATCCGTTATTCATCACATTAAAAAGCTAACAGCTTCACCTCTGACCCTCTAGCTGCAGCTGTCTGACTGCCTGTAAGTATTATTCTGGCACAGCTGGATACTGCTGAGAGCTGAGGGATTACACCCCCACAGCTTCACCACAACTGTTATCTCTTCAAATCCCAAAGAGGCCAACGTCCATATAGTTCACATATAAATACACAAGACTCCTGAACATACATTTATGCTCTGTTAAGAATTCCATTAATCTCTAAATAATATGAATTACTATGAAATACAGGACACATACCTATTATCTGAGTTACAAAATTCATGATCTGAAGAGAAATATCCATATTTATGCTAGGTAGGGAAGGGCCTAGAGGAAAACAAAAAAGATAAGAATTTAATAATTTTTATAATATTGCATCATTAAATTGAAAGCTTTTTGAAAACATTCACTTTTGTCACGTCAAATCAAGACAAGGAACATCAATGACCAGAAACAGCAGTCCTGCTCTACTCTAATCTTATTGATTTCTTTCTGTCATAATACACAATTAACAACAGCATGCGCTGTTCATAGGCCGCAGTACTTTATTAACTTCTTATCCTAACTACAAATGTTACATTCAATTCATACTAGAAAGATGAGAGCACAAATTAGTAAAGTGGGAATTCTTCCAAAGTAAAGGCACTGTATAGTGTCATCAACACTGTAAAAAAAATCAAAAGGACAAAAATATGTGTACATAAAAATTGATGGTACTGAAGATGGGATTTAAGGAAGAACGTTCCATCTGCTGCCCTTATTGATTTGGGAGGGTAACATCTTCATTTTTAGCACAGAGCTGCAGTGGCAAATGCATGACAAGTGATAACTGAGAGGAGGAGGGAAACAGAATGTTTTTGGACAAGAAATATGCAGATATGTTGGTTTTACAAGTTGCAGGAGAATTGTATGTTTCTTTACAAGCATTAGTTATGTCACCTTACCCTTTATGTTATAAAGGAAATTGGATTAATATTTACTCCGCCAAGAAACGCGGTGGAGTGATGTGACGATCAGCATACCTTTGTCTGCATGTCTGTCTGTTAGCAACATTACTCAAAAATGGATTAATGGACGTGGATGAATTTTTCAGGGAAGGTCAGAAATGACACAAGGACCAAGCGATTAAATTTTGGCAGTGATGTGGCTTATAGTCTGGATCCACGGATTTGTTTAAGATGTCTATCATTGCAAGGCAGTGGCATGGAGCCACTGTAACTATGACAACAAGTGAACACTACGTCAGCTGCCTGCTGATGATCACATGATTGCGAGCCTACTACAAATCGACCATTGCAGACTTATTGGAACCTCTCTGTTGGAAATGATACAAAAACTGAGCAGCCTTGGTGGAGTACTGCGCTGTCTGAGTGCTTTTCTTCTTAATCGTGTAATATAGTGTACCTGAGAAATATGGCACTGCTTAAAATGAATACAGAGTTTATTTTACACAATTGATGTCAGCATCAGAGAGCAAAGAGGCTCCAAATTCCATAAGATAAAATACAATTTAAAACAGTGATTTTATTAATGCCTCTTTTGATTAGGTTGCTAAACTAGGAAAGTCTTGCTTTATCTACAAGTCTGTATTTATTTTAACCTCAACATGAGATAACAATGAACTTGTTTGAAGCTACTGTAGTAAAAATACCTCCATCAACAGCAGTTTGCTTTTCCAGGGCAACAGACTCCAGCTATTCCACTTTGTGGCACTCCATAGACCACTTGGCCCTTATGACCGCCGCCAAGGAGGTTATGTAATTCCAAATTTTAACAAGAATTCAGGCAACCTTTGTTACTCTGTCAGATGAGATTTAAACTATTGTTGACTTGAATACTGTAGTCCTCTAAGAAAAGTCATTGTACCAGTTCTTGATACTCTTTACATTACTACATTTCATTGTGACAATGCCCTCTACTGAAGGAAGACAGATAACATACATAAAGCCAGGGAGGTGTTGGGGCAGATTAATGGATCAACAGAACATTGAACTTTAACGTGAAACACTGCTGCTTGTTTCCTGTTTCAGATCAATAGCCAACATTGCTTCTTTTAACCAAGTCTGTTTATAACCTTCACCACTTGTTTTTTTTTTTTATAACCATTAATGTTTTCTGATCCTAAAAATGCACTTGCTTTAATTATAACCTTTATTTGTCCTTTCATTGCATTGACTGGTACTGTTTAAAATTGTATTAGTGACTACAAAACAGTTCTGTCTGGCACTCTAGACTTTAGTTGCTCAATGAGCAAAACTAAACCAAACAGGTTACATTTGAAAGCAGTCTTAGAGTCTTAGAGTGTATTTCAGTGGAGGGAGTTACAGCCCCCAAAATATGTTTTCTCATTTAGTCTTTAGTGATGGCAGTGGTTAGCACAGTCTGAATTATTGTTTACAAAATCACTAATGGAAGTTCAGTGAGGTGGATGTGTGGTCACCATAAAGGTCAATGTTTCACCTAATGCTCATCGGAACATTCATATTTATTATGAGTCTTTTCTCTTTTTGTTTTGTCTAAACAATTTAGTATTTTTTGGCCACAAACAGTTTAGTACACCTGACCTTTTGATGAACTGTATCCATTGAGTCTATCTGCTCTGTAATTTCACTCATCTTGATAGCATTACTCACAGAGCACAGGAAGATTTGAGAGATTGTTCAGTATAAGTAAAAGATCTCATCTCCTAACAGCCACCCCATCCTGCTGATATGAATCACAGAAGAGCTTCCCCCTCCATCATATCAGTCTATATAGATTTGCTTTATAATACATTTCTCCACAGAGGGCTAAGGGCACCTTCAGTGGCACTTCCTGTCCTCTCAGACATGGAGTACCATGGCATGTGGAAGTGAGTTAGCCGTCAAAGGGGGACAACAGCAGAGATTGCAAACTATTTGCAGAGTGCCCAGGGGAAGGAAGTAGAGTGATTAGTGAAAAAGTCGTAAAGGGGCTAGGAAACTTTTATTGCTGCTGTGATTTATGGATTATGGGTTTTTAATGGTTTGCTGTATATGCCTGCAGATTTTTTCTAGGGGAAAGGGGTCTGTATCTTCCTGCATGGCTACAGGGTGCAAAGAAAAATGACACTTCAATTTTCCATCCTGTAACAAGGTCAACTACACTGTGCCCTTGTTTCTCGCTTTTGCTCTGAGATAGCTGAAATTAATTCAGTTTTGATGTATTCTAAAAATCACTGATATTATGAAATACTTAGTGTAATATGTTGGTCTTTGCTATACAGCTGGAGTCAACAGTAAATTCTGACCATAGGTCAGTTTTCTCTCTGGGACCAATAGTTTCCACAAGTAGCATGTTTCAATAAGTCATTATTGTCAGTAATGTTAAAATAAAATCAGTTTGTCAACTGTATGTGATGTTATTTCTCATGACTCTCAAGGTCAGACTATGAGATTAGTAGCTGCTCCTGTTAATTTTTTTTTTTTAAAACGTGACTTATGTGACTTACTATGTATGCAGCTGTACTGCATATTTTCTTTTGCACCAAGGTGAAATAGATGTAAATGATAATAAACAGCAGCCAGATATAGTTGTAGCTCAATGTGGATCATGTTGTGGTTAAAGCTAAAGCCTGTAAAAATATCATTAACGTGTCTTTTCTTTTAGAGAGCCTTTTGTATATGTTCAGGAGTTGCAGATGTGCTGTGGTTACTTCACTGGGAACATGTCTGTTATTTAATATTTGGTAAGTAGACTAATACAACCCCTTCAGCAAAGAGGAGCTAAAAATGTCTATGAAGCATGACAGAACATCTCTGCAGAGATGCATATTCTAACTAATGTACAAGTAATCACTGAAAGGTAAAACAATGCTAAATCAATTGACATTTAAGTGATATTGCAGATTTGTACTCACTTCTGTTGTTTACTATATTAGGATTTGCATGAGATTCATCGGGGCTTCATAGGGGCTGCTCAGTGGCTTGATGGTTAGCACTGGCGAGATCCCCAGTTCGTGTCCTGGCCTTCCCGAGATCTTTCTGCATGAAGTTTGCATGTTCTCCCTGTGCATGTGTGGGTTTTCTCCAGGTATTCCGGTTTCCTCCCACAGTCTGAAAACATGCTCAGGTTGATTGGTGATTCTAAATTGTCTGTAGATTTGAATGTGTGAGTGTGACTGTTTGACTCTGTGTATCCCGGTGATAGACTGGTGACCTGTCCAGGGTGTCCCCTGATTTCACTCTAAGTCAGCTTGGATAGACTCCAGCTCCCTGTGACTCTGATGAGGATTAAGTGTTGTAGAGATAATGGATGGATGGATAAGCTTCATATTTACATTGAGAAAAGTAAAGTAAACATGCTTTGAAGGTGAAAATTTTAACTTTCACCAGGGACAAATATTTTTGCCACAGAGCACTCTATGCCTGTCTATGACTGCTCTACAGAAGCTGTCAATGCAACACAAATGTCAATAGCCCAGAAAGCCTATAAACTCCATATAACAGTCCCATTTTGGAAGGCTCACAAGGCAGTCGACCAGGATGAGTCCTGCTTGCGACCCAGCGATCTGGTGGGAACAGTGGCATCCGGATGGGCAGGTCTTGGGAGCAACCCAAGACCTTGCTACAACAGGGCCCGCTGAAAGGAAAGGTGTCAGTTGATTCAGGAGGAGGTCCGAGAAGGTGTGGAGGAAGCCCGCTGCAATAGGACAGTAGGGATGTGGCAGCAGGGGGCGTGGACCCGATGGAAGGAAGCAGCTGACCGAAAGACGTCATGTACAGATCTATGGCAATCTGAGCCACACTGAATCGAGTTCCTCATTCAGTTGGTGTATGATGTCCTCACACGGCCGTCCAACCTCTTAAGCTGGGGCTTGGCCAAGAATCCACTGTGCCCTCTCTGCCAGAGAGCTGGATCGCTGGAGCACATCCTGAGCTGCTGGCCTAGGGCACGAGGACAGGGGCGTTACCGCTGAACATGACCAAGTGCTGTGGGTCATCGCAGAGGCAATCAGCATAGGGATCTCCACCAGTAAACACCAACAACCAACAAAGCAGTCCATCGCCTTTGTTAAGGGTGGAGAGAAGCCCCAGCAGCTCCGGAGCCAAGCAGGGGGGCTGCTGACAACAGCTCGGAAATGGCAGCTGAAAGTCAACCTAGTGAGACAACTCAAATTCCTGGAGAAAATTGTAGTGACCACACTCAAGCCAGACATGGTCCTGGTGTCAGAAACAACAAGGCAAGTGGTCCTGCTGGAGTTGATTGTTCCCTGGGAAGACCAGATGGAGGAAGCCTTCAAGAGGAAGAGGGCGAAGTATGAGGAGCTGGCAGGCGAATGCTGAAGCAGGGGATGGAGGACCCGATGCAACCCCATCGAGGTAGGGTGCTGAGGATTCGACGGCCAGTCTCTCATCAGGGCACTCAAGATGCTGGGAGTGAAGGGACTGCGCAACAGAAAAGCCATCAGAAACATCACTGACGCTGCAGAAAAGGCGTCCAGATGGCTGTGGATCAAGCAGGGCGATCTGTGGACCACACATGCTACTTAGACACAAGCCAGGACTTGATCATCCTGGCTGGGTCGCCTAGGCGAGGGTGTCTGATGGTGTGAGACCTGAAACACCCAGTGAACCCAGGAGTCATCACTGATGATGTGTCTAAGCAGCACCAAAAGTGTATATTAGAACGAAGAGATGGCTGTATATGAATAGTGCTACAGAGATGGAGTAGGTATCTCAGCAATGAGCAGATTGCAGCACATATTTGTGGAAACCTCATCTTCTTGTATGCCAACACTTGTGGATCAAGGTACAAACCCAGCTGCACTGCTGACAGACCAATAAAAACTGAGGGGATACTGCGTCCCAGAGGCTGCAGGTCTGTGTATCAGCTCAATTCTGATACTTATAGAGATTACATTATTTTATAGCTGGCTGTGTGACAGGCTGTGACACATTTTTTTGATACTCTGTAAACACAAAACTCAGCCTACCATGACAAACAAACACTTTAGAATTCCATGGAGAGGTTTCCTCCAATAAAAAACTATTATTTGTTAAAAACATGAACAATATAGTCTCATATGTCTTGCTTGAAGCAGATGCTGTCTCTTTTTAAGTTAATCATAAAACATCCTACAATTACAAGCCAATGACAGATTTGTAGAAAAATGAAACATTTCTTCAAGAAGTTAGGTGGTGGAATAGACATACTGACTTATTTACATTTTTTGTAACTTTATATTTTTATTGTGAATCAGATTATTTTACTTGTGTGGCATGTGAAATTTGTGTCCTTTTAATTCTAAAATCCCACAGAGTAAAGAAGCTGTGGGGCTGCAGCTGTGCTGTGTTTATTATATACTCTAAAGTCACTTCTGGTCCCATGTGTATGAAGGTAAGTTGAGTATTATGAGCCGCTGAACATGCACAGAAAATGTGACATATCTTATGATGCATGATGATGCAAAATAACAAATAAAGTAAAAACAACGTGATCTGCAGGTCACTGAGTAAGGGATGTGTCATGTAGCGGAATACTAGACAGCTGTTCACTGAAAAACATTTTTGTCCACAAAAGTCACATGTAGTCTCCTTGTTGCACAGGGCACTAGAGACCTCACATGCAGCAAAGATGATGATTAGTGGTAAGAAGAGTGCATTTTGTTTCTTCTTGTGTAAGTCAGGGTACAGCAATACGCCAACTTTTACATCAACTCCAGTGAGTTGCTGTCTGTTGGTTATTGGGCCAAGATGTGTTGTTGACTAAGAACCTGTAAAAACTCCCAGCAGCAGGCAGACCTGTAACCTCAACTTGGACTACAGTAAATATTCATTTAATTGAACCACAAAGTGTGTAACAGTCATAGACTAGAATATTTTACCCAAGCAAAATTACTCATGTACTCATGTAGTTAAATTTTAATTTGTCGGCTCACATGGGGCCCAGCATGTTCAGTATGAACCTGGCCTGGACTACCATAGTGAAAGTGTAGTCCTGACAGTGTCCTTCACCCACTGCTTCCCTGATAACTGTGGGGCTGTATTTTTAAGATTGTAAATCTGAACTGTTAGCTTTTAATTTTACACCAGTTAAAATACTCCACTGTTCAATGTAGAAGTAATACAATTATTGTAAGGTGATACGATTTTAAATCATTTCACATTTGGGCGATATTGCACAGGGATGTACTCACTTCTGTTATACACTTTAAATACAGTTAAATACACGTGACATGTACTCCTGGAATACTTAGCCACTTCAGAAGGTATCAGTATCCACGTTACTGGAGCTTCACCCACATTATTTCCATTCTCACTTCTCTCACTAACTGCCTATCTACACCTTCTACTCTTCATCCAGCTGCCTCAGTTTTTCTTTTCCATCACAAATTCCTCTCTTCATCCACTCTCACAACCAGTTATTGGTCATACTTATTAGAGCTGAAGGCCCATCGAGGAGAGGAAACTGCCCAGACTAGCAGCTCTTCCAGTGCCCTGACAGGTCACGTTTACCTCTCGACCCAGGCTGTGCTTTGCACTCATCTCACAGCCTGCTAATAGTTTCTGGGACTACAAACTCCCAAATGTCCACATGGTATACAAGTGTCCACAGAGAGCTCAGACACCATCCTTTTCATTAAAAGAGATTAGAAAACAGAAAACAGATTTTATCCACTCTAGACTCATACCTTGTCTTTCTTTTTCATGCCTTTTGATAAATCTTATAATGTATAACAGCCAAATATAATTGAATACCAGGTTTAAAATTAAATATGCTACAGATAATGTGTCTATTCTATACAGGCTGCATGTAGATGGAGATGATCTTACATGTCCAATGATTTGTGCCATTTTCAGTTGACTTGACTTGCAGCAAAGAAGCAAAGCAGTCATGCAAGTAACAAGTGACCCAAAAATGGATGTGAGTGTGCATTTTTGTTTTGGTTTGAGCCAAACTCCCCTCAGAGTACTTCCTTTTTTGGATGGTAACTTTGTTCCTAAGAGCTGAATTTTAAAGTGCAGGAGGTTTTAACTGGATCCCAGACAGGAGCACACAGTCCCTGCTGCCCTCTGCAGAGAGGAGCTCAGCAACCTGTTATCATGGAGGTCCTGAGTCTGACGACAACACTCACGCACGCATGCACGCACAAGCACACACACACACACACGCACCTTGGAATATTTTGGGCGAGTGTTTTGACTTGAGCCTGCTTCACATCTTTAGGGAACTGGAGACTTTTTCTTCAGAGTCGTCAGGGCTTTTAAAGTCACTCACCACAGTTAAATATGTCTCAGCATTTTAAAAACACCTTCCAGTGCACCTTGAGGAAGAGGAATATGTTGCATGGAATCCAGGGAATAAGCTGACTAACAGGCTAAAGCCTTAAAGCACATGCACACCTTGTCAGAGACAGCAGCCTCGGTAGACTGCAGTGTTTGTGACGTCCACCGCAGGAAAGTGCTGTTTTTAAAAACAGAGTTTCTGTTCAGCCGTGGGACTAAACAGACAACATTTGACCTCTTCATTGATTAATTAGGTATCCCAGTTGACTAAGAATCAAGGAATGGGAAAAAGAGTGTGTCTATGAAATGTACCTTCCTTTCAGGTTCATGTGTTCAAACTGAAAATAGCCCATAGTCATTGTAAATTATAATTTGTTCTACTGAATTTAAGTGATTATGTTTTTACTTTTCTGCTCTTTATCTGGACTGTACAGGGGCTTGGTGGTTAGCACCGTCACCTCACAGCTAGCAGATCCCTGGATCATGTTCCGGCCTTCCTGCGATCTTTCTGCATAGAGTTTGCATGTTCTCCCTGTGCATGTGTGGGTTTTCTCCAGGTTCTCTGACTTCCTCCCACTGTCCAAAAATATGCTGAGGTGAATTGGTGATTCTAAATTGGCCGTAGGTGTGAGTATGAGTGTGATTTTTTGTCTCTATGGCCACGGTTACATGAAGTTTATTAATTCGGAATTAACTCATTCGGAATTAAAGTTTTGTGCTTCGTGTTTACATGGAAATATTTATTTCGAATTAAGGTTTACATGGCCCTTCAACACTTGAGCATTGGAAAGAATTCTGATTGGACAGGGAGCGGATGTGACGTATCCATTTTTACCGGAAGAAAACTAATTCCATTTGCCGTGGCATTTCTTTTCCCCAACAAAATGGAGGAACAACTAATAAGCACGCTTTTAGCTTTGCTTTTTATTGTCATTTTGAAACAGCAACTCGACAATGGCGTATTGCTTCTGTTGAAGTTGCAAGAATGTGCTCGCGCCAGTAAGGTCGTAGAACGTGTACATCGTTGTATCATCGCTACATGAGGAGCCAAGCATAACCAGAATTAACTAAAGCGGAATTAATTGTATAAATGAATCAAACGTACACAGGAATTAGTTTATTCAGAATTAACATTGGAATATACTAGGTAGTTTATTCAGAATTAAGTTTATTTGGAATTAACTTTTTAATTCGGAATTAAGTGTTTACAAGGAGATTTTAAAGCGGAATTAACTTTAATTCCGAATTAAAGAGGAATTTCAGGTCTCATGTAAACGTACTGTATGTGTAGCCCTGTGATAGACTGGTGACCTGTCCAAGGCGTCTCCTGCCTTCACTCTAAGTCAGCTGGGATAAACTCCAGTCCTTCCGTGACCCTAATGAATTAAGCGGTGTATAGGTAATGGATGGATGGATGTTCTTTATCAAGTGAGTTTCCTGCAACTCATTTCAAGACTGGCAGATGTCCACAGTGAGTCTCATAGGAACTTAAACACAATAATGTAAAAAACATAATAGTGTTGTTGGGTATTAATCTGATTCACTGGATGTTGAGTTTGAGCATGAATCTGCCATTTCTCCATCTGCTATCCTGCATTCCCCACCCCAGCCCCTCCTGCTATCCTCCACTTCCTTTATCGAGACTGTCCTCCTTGAAAAAACAACCACATAGGTCGTCTGTACACGCCCTTATTACGACCGAGTGTTTTGAAGTTAAGTGACCTCTCACGGTTGAGTAAATATCAACACTCCGGTGTCTCAGCTGAAACGTCACCATGAACAAACTTTGACCGAACACTAACCCTAACCACAACCCTAAACCCGTCTTGCGAAAGTGAGGGGTATAGCCGTTTCGCGAATTAAATCCCGTACAGCCTTCCTGTCTCCCGTAAGGGCGCTAACCTAAATACGCTCTCATGGGTCGTATTCAGGGGCACTGTACATACGACCTGTGTGGTCGTATGAGTTTGAGGGCTTGTTGTTATCCCCACTCTCACCTCAACAGGTTGAGCCTGGTTCTGTCAGGGTTTATTTTTTGGTTCTTTCACACTGTTACCAGCTGCTTGCTCATAGGGAATCCAAAGGAAACTTTGGATTGTTTGCTTCTCTGTTGGTAAGATCCTCTCCTCACTATGTTAAGTGTTATAAGATGGCATATGTTGTAAACAGGCGCTGTATAAAAAAAAAAAAATAGAATTGCATTGAACTGAAAGGAATCTCTTCTGTGCATTTTCAAGCAGTTTTTTCCTCTTCTTCCATTACCTGTGTGTTACCGTTTTAAAATTTGCTTCTATGTGGGAAACAACAACCTCCAAGCAGCAACCTACATGTGGAATATCTGTGGTCTTGGACTGTGCAATAAGGCAGCACTGCTTGTTTTTTTTTTTTTGTTTTTTTTTTTTTTTTTGTTGTCTTTGGTAAAATATCTATTTTCGTGATGATGCTCACCTTCCTACCACCAAATAATTTTCCTGTCAATCTTTTTGCAGGGAGACCATCACTGGATCCTGAACTTCACCAGAGATGACTGTGATTGCTTTCAAGAAATACAAACAAGAGTGTTTGTCCCTAGTAGAATGATAAAGGTGCAGTCAGATCATGCGCCAACACAGACATTGTTGTAGCGATTGATTTGGCTATGGAAAAACAATACTCATCTGATCCTTCATGATGGCTTATATCCAGTTTGTATTCAAATAGAGTATTTAGTGTTTCAGAGATGTGTTAATGATTATTTCAAAGAATTCACTGTTCGTGAATGTCAGTTCCCCTTACACATGTTGCCTCAGAAACCACTAATACTAAAATGAAACACTACCGTGCCCAAGCTTCTGTTAGCCAGTGAGCTTTATTAAATTCTTGTGAATTAGAACCAAGTGCAGTTGCCATTGTTATTGTCCTGTACTTGAGCATATCATGAAACCTAAGTTCCTTGAAGTACCATGGCATATCATAGACAAGGGTGAGAGCCTGGGCCCCACAAGGCAGAGTTGGTAATCCAGAATTCAACAAACAACCCACAAATAACACTGTTTGCTATAACCTTCCAGTAAATCAGATATCTCTAAACGGTCCCTCCAGGAATTCGCGATGTTGCGATCGCGTGAAATCAACCAATCTCCGCGAATTATGCACGGCCTTGCAATTTTGTCCAATCACCGCAACTTTACCGCAATTTTGGCCTGCCTCCTGTGAGCTCCACCGATCAGAGCAGTCCCCAGCGCAAACCTAATGCACGTACGTCACCGAATTCACTTCCTTGTTTATGGTTTGAGGATGCAGACATGTGGGATACTAATGTCACTCATTTACCAACAAAAATTACTGCTGAAGACCGTGATAAACAATAATCCACTGATGTTCTTCACCAAAGCGGAGCTAAACTGCAATACTGTGGTGGAATACAAAAAAGAAAAAAATCATCGATTGATACACTCAAGAAAACATGAAATGGCAGAAATGATCAGACAACAGACCGCATAAATCACCATGATGGAAAATGTTGCATCCAGATCCGTTAGAGCACTGAAAGAATGAAGGTAAATTAGATTATTTATTCCCCCTAAGAACACGGCGGAGTTATGCGACAATCAGCATGTGGGAATCCTTCCTCTGTTACCAACATCACTCAAAAACAGACTCAGGGATTTAAATGAAGTTTTCAGGGCCGGTTAGAAATGACACAAGGACCAAGTGATTAGACTTCAGTAGTGATACGGCTTAAAGTTTGGATCCACGGATTTGTTAAGGATTTCCCATTGAGGTAGCAGCACGATAACCATGGCACCAGGTGAACGCTACCTCAGCGGCCCGCTGATGATCACATAATTGTGATCCTACAACAAATCTACCACTGTGGACGTATCGGAAATGATACAAGGAAAAACTGATTAAATTGTGGGGTTGTCTCCGAGTCCCATCAATTCCCGTCGCCGGCTACATATTTAGGCCACGCGATTCGGTATGTACACATGCAGAACACACACCAGTCTTGGTGGAGGACTGCGCTCTCTCAGTGCTGTTCTTGGTAGTTGACGTGACAAGCCGTGAGCGCATGTGTGTGAACACGTGTGTGCCAGGATATGAAATTAACTTTTTAAGCCACTGGCAGATATGTCCGAATAGGATTCATTCAATAGTAAATTAGCATTTTGTGCCGCAAATCTACCAACCACTTCATGTTAAACCAGTATCTGGCTGCTGCTAATTTCCCACCGTGGTGTGCCAGCTTTTGTGGAAATGGGTTGGAACACAAAATAATTAATTTCGGAATAAATATTGTCAATTACAGGGTTGAAACATGTTCTACAAGCTGGGAAAAAAAAAAAAAAAAAAGCAGCTTTTTAGCAGTCGTCACTGTCTCCCGCAATTTCATCACAATAAATAAGCTTAAAACATCGCAACTTTTATCGCAATTTTTCAGAAAAGCTGCTGCGAATTCAGGCATTTTAGGCCGCAACAATCACGAAAAATGGCCACAAAATCCTGGAAGGACTGTCTAAAGTAGGCTGAGCACAAACTGGATATTCCTTCATACATGAAGATTATTCCAGACTGCAGGATTGACCTGATTTAGTTTTAAGTGGGTCTTCCTAATAAACTGGACATCATTTTTCAAAAACATGACATACCTTTTTGTCTACCAAAGCAAAAAAAATAATTGGTTATGGATTATTCACATGCAAAGAATATATAACCAGTATATACATTTAACATTGACTGTTATGAACGGGGCATTTAGAACCCATGCAGCAGGCAACAGACAGGTGAATTATTAAGGAGTTTTAATTATATAACACAAAATCACTCCCAACGGGCGGCAAACAGAACAGGGAAACAAAACTAAACTAATGGTGATGGGTCTACGAACATGGTAGGGCTAACTGAACTGAAACGGGGAGAGGTGACTCACGCAGTGTCCAGGGGATCGGGAGACGAGGTGGGGGGGCAGAGCTGAGGGAACCAGTGGCGGAGACGTGGCGAGGACTGAGGAGCAGGCAGACTGGGAGCAGACGGAGGAGGGGTGCAGAGTGGACGAGGGATTCCGGGGTGAGAAGGGAAAACAGAGCCTGCAGGGTAATCCACAGAAGCAGAGTCCAGACAGCGGTGTGCAAACAACGGAGTGCAGCTTGTATCCAGCGTGGAGCATATGGCGTGAGCTTGAGGCAAGAACACGAGGTACTGACAGAGTCCACAGAGGTGCGTGTCTGGCGGAGGATCGCGTGCAATGGCCCAGCAGAGTGCTGTTGGCAGAGCCAGGCTTTTGAGCAGAGCTTGATTGCAAATTTGAGCCGGCTGTGCTCTCAGCCAGAGCACTGGAGCGGGAGGGGCATGACATTGACTTAACCTTTTGCTTTTATATATGTCTGTTGCTTCACTAGTTTCCCAGCAACGAGGACATTAGTGACACATTAAAAATGAGGTGCTTCCTTCTCAGCTGCAGTCCTTATGGTGAAGACTTCAATCACACAGGAGAGCCATCTGTTCCCTGCTGTGACCAGGAAGGACAGAAACAGAGACTGTTAGTAAAGAACAGAAATGAGTAGAAAGAAAGAAAGTTCTGCCTGCAGCTTAATTACACCTATTAAGCATATTGGCAAGCACAAGTTAATTCTCAAACAACCAAGTGAAGGCAATAAAATTCTCTGACCTTGTGCTGTAAAAGCTCTTTGGTATAGTGTTCATTAAAGTAAGACAGAACCATTTTCAATACTCTGAATATACCACTTTCATTTTTAATGTCTGACTCAATCCACCTCAGCATGGAGGATGCCAGTGTTGCACAAATGTCTGGACAGATGTTCTGTCAGAATGTTTCTGATCACTTGCTCTTTGTTGGAGGAGTTGTGTTGCTTTGCCGTTCTCTATAAAATACCCCAGAGGTGTTCTATTGAATTCCAGTCAGGTTACATAATTGCCCAGATCATAGTAATCACATTTTTCTTTATTAGAAACCCTTTGTGATTTTGGCATCGTGCTTCAGATCATTATCATACTAGAATATTCTTCTTCAAGCTTCTTCGGATTGGAATTCATCTTATCAGCCAGTGTTTCATTACATCCACGAACAGTTATGGCGCCACCTATAGAGCTGTGAAAAAAAATATTTGCTCCCTTTTTGAATATTTCCCCCCTTAAATATTTAAGACCATCAAACAAATTTAGAAATCAGACAAAGATAATTAAAGTAAACACAAAATTTAGTTTTTAAATGACGATTTAATGTTTTAAGGGGGACAAAAAAGCTATTTTAACCTATCGGAAGCTGTATGAAAAAGTAATTCCCCCCCTTGTTGTGAATTAACTGTGGCTAATCACATTTTTTGGAAAGCAAGTTCAATTTCATAGACCACACCCAAGCCTGATTACCTCCAGACCTATTTAACAAGAAAGGAACAAAGGAACCCAGAGCAACATTTAAAGAACTGCAGGCCTTCCTTGCCTCAGTTAAGGTCAACAGCAAGGAAGCGACTGGGCAAAGATGGAATCCATGGCAGAATTCCAAGGTGAAAACCACTGCTGACCAAAAAGAACATAAAGGCTTGTCTTACTTTTACAAACAAAAATCTGAATGATCCCCAAGAGTTTTGCGAGAACATTCTATGGACTGATGAGATGAAAGTTTAACTTTTTAGAAGGTGTGTGTCTCGTTACATCTGGCGTAAAAGTAACATTTCAGAAAAGGTACATCACACCAACAGTACAATATGCTGGTCGTAGTGTGATGGTCTGGGCCTGCTTTGCTGCTTCAGGAGCTGGAAGACTTGCTGTGATTGATGGAATTCCGCTTTCGACTGGAAAATCCTGAAGGAGAATGTTTGGTCATCAGTTTGTGACTCAAGCTGAAGTGCACTTGGTTTTCTGCAGCAGGACAATGATCCAAAACACACCAGCAAGTTGACTTCTGAATGGCTTGATAAAAAACAAAATGAAGGTTTTGGAGTTGCCTAGTCAAAGTCCAGACTTGAATCCGATTGAAATGCTGTGACATGATCTGAAAAAGGCCATTCATGCTTGAAAATCCTCCAGTGTTGCTGAATTAAAACAATTCTGCAAAGACAAGTGGGCAAAAATATCTCCACAGTGATGTGAAAGACTCATTGTCACTTATAGAAAACATTATATTTCAGCTGTTACTGAGGGTGGTATAACCAGTTATTAGGTTTAGGGGACAATTACTTTTTCACACAGGGCCAGGTAGCTTCAAATAGCTTTTTTCCCCTAATAAATAAAATCATCATTTTGTATTTTGTCTCTATTTGGGTTATCTCTGTCTGATTTTTACATTTGTTTGATCTTCAACATTAAAGTGGGGCAAAATATGCAAAAAATAAGATTTTGTGAAAGGGGCAAATACTTTTCCACAGCACTGTATAAATTGCCATTTTCCAAACACCTTTTTGCACTCATGCAGCCTGAAATCATCACACTCCCACCTTTATGCTGCACTGTCAGGACCATGCCTTTACTGTTGCAGTCCTGGCCAGGTTGATAAGAAAAGCTGCTGGATTCCATCTGAGCTGAACAAATGTATCTTGTTGTAATGTACCACACAACGGATTGCAACATCATCAGGCTTCTTTTAATGTTCTTTAGCAAAGTTATATTTAGTGCTGAAGAACCTAGAGGTTGACATTATTTTGTGTCCTTCACACTGTTAGAGCTGTCACACAAACATTGATTTCCACAGATAAACTCTGTGCCAAGTCTGAGACATTTCCCCCATCTATTTTTGATTGTAAGAAGATTACTCTCTGTGGGATCATTTTAGGAAGTCGTGTGCTGGAAGCTTAAAAACCAAAACAATTCACAGCAAAACAAACAAAAAAAATTATGATACAGATCATTTTTGTTCGATGTAGGTCAGTAGAAACACAACAGTGAATGTTTAATCATGACTTGATGGACTCATTGGGGTTGTATCTGACTGTGACTTCACATCATAATAAACAACTCGTGCTGTCTGCTACATGCACAGGGCAGTGCTGTTGTTTTGTCATAATTAATGACTTGTCTGGTTCTCGAACTTGACTATGAATTTCATCCTCACTCTCATTCACTTGACAACACACGCATGCTTGCATGTGCACACTTCTCCTTTGTCCCCAGGCAATACATCTATATTAATTTAATGCAATCTGACTTTCTAATTACGCTAATGGCCTGAGCCAGAGCCATGAGGAATGTATTATTCAGACAAAATATATTTTTCAGCATTCCCCAAAGTGACTGATTGTCTCCTGAGGATGTCTGGCAGTATCATTATAATCAATGGCATCAGTCCGGTTTGATTTTAGAACAGAGTCCCTTGCTCTTTTAACTGCCCACTGTAACTCACAAGGTCTGGTGGTCTGCAGTGTTAGAAAAAGAAATAAACTCAGCATACATCTGCCTATTTTCTTTTATTAGTTATCTGTAACAATATAAACCACAGTAGTTTGTGTCCACTGAAGGAAGAATTAACATTGGAAACAATAAGATAAACATCTTCCTAATCAAATATACTAAGTATAAGCCCAAACCTACTGAACACACAGACACATGACATAAATGAGTGGAGAACATGACAAATGCTGGAGTCTCTGTATAGTATGCTGAATGAGTGAATTCGCTGAATGCTTTGATGGGAATGAAAATTATGTGAAGCACATGTGAAAGCCCTCACAGTTTCCAGTATTCATTATTGATAAATGATGGAGAGTGTATTCATATTGAAGCGCATACATAATAAGTATTCTCAGTGAGCTGAAATTGTTTCACTGCGTGTAAAGTTATTTTTTGTAAATTAAGTTTAAATTAGCAATTAGGGCTGTAATTTCCTATTACAGTGGATTCATAATGGAGTCATACTCGTTCACTTTATGTCCATGGTTTTTCCATCAATCTAAACAGACTGGAGTCAGAGAGGTGACCAAGAACCGAAATGTCAGTCACTTCTGATGCAGACATTCCTACTGGTGCAGCAGAAAACAATAAATCGAGTCCTGCTGGGAAGGACAGATCCATTCATGATGGAAGACGGTGGGAAAATGTTAGAGGACAAAGTCAGAGTCAGAAATGTATAAAAACTGTGGGACAGTGAGGTTTACCCTGAAAGAAACAATGTTAAAAATCCTAGTGACATTATCTTGTTTGGGTGTTGCTTTGGTATCTCTAGATCTGTAGATGATACTAACACCATATTTGTCTCAAAAACTGATCTCACCAGCATGGACTTTGTCTGGGGTTACACTGAGAGACAGAAGAAGTAATTCAGTTTCTTATGTCAGATATTTAATCAACTGCTGCAAATTAAACTACACATCATACTTGACATAGCCAGGGTTGCTTTGTATGAGCTGGGTTAACCAAACCTTGAACCCAATGAAAGATAATGGATATCAGTCAGAGACAATTATCATGATGATGGTCATGAGTTTTCTCTGTAAACCAGATTGTCTTCATCAGACTCTGGGCGAACTCCCATAAAAGTAGCTGTTCACTGCATCATGTAACTGGTCTCGAAGAGAAAATGGACCACTGGTGTTGCTTTCTACTTCAGTGAAAGGTTGTCATATTGGGAAGAAGATAAATTGAAAAAAGATATTATGGGCAACATTTACTTTCTACTGTTTATTTCCTATGTGACAACTATACATTGCAGAACTCTTCACCTTGATACAGCATATGAAATATTATACTAAAGAAGTGCATTTATGTCTGATGCTGCCCCACAATAAAGAATACAAAATATTAACTTAAGTTTTGGGAAAATCAAGGTGGACTGAATGTTACTGATTTATTATGTGATCAATATTAACTGACTAGTCAGTCCTGTAATTGGTATGTAGTTGCCATGTCTTTATCATTTTTTTAATCTATGAAAATGAGGTGTAAAATCCATCCATCCATCCATCTATACACCGCTTAATCCTTATTAGGGTCATGGGGGACTGGAGCCTGTCCCAGCTGACTTGGGGTGAAGACAGGGGACACTCTGTTCAGGTCACCAGTCTATCACAGGGCTACATACAGAGACAACCAATCACACTCACATTCACACCTACGGCCAATTTAGAATCACCAGTTAACTTCAGCATGTTTTGGACAGTGGGAGGAAGCTGGAATAGCCAGAGAGAACATGCAAACTCCACACGGAAAGATCCCAGGCCCAGGTCAGGACTCAAGCCAGGGATCTTTTAGCTGTAAGGCGATATACTGATCTCGGACCAGTCAGAGATTACTGCACTCTGCACTGTGTTCAATCAATACACAGTCATGGAAAAAAAATCATTAGACCACCCTTACTTTCTTCAATTTCTTGTTCATTTCAGTGGCACCACTAAAGGTATATTACCTGAACAATTCAATGAACAAGACAAAAAAAAAATGCAGCTGATTACATAATACTTTACATACATAATGTCCTATTTGACATGCTTAAGCTTAATTGTATTCTCCGGGTACATAAGAGGCCATTTCATGTCATAAGCAGCACTGCACCTGCAAAGGCCTAGAATGGTTTCCTGCTTATATTCAAGCCGTAGCACAACTCAGAAGTCAGCTCTCACATAATGCCTAAAACAAAAGAATTATGTGAAGCCACAAAGGCAGCCATCTTGGCACCACTGGAAATTAACATGAGTGAGAGACAGGTAGTCAAAAAACTGCAGATCTCCAGGACAGACATTCATTATACCAAGAAAAAGCAAGCTGAACGTGATACTATCAAATTGCTAGCTGGTCGAGATGAGCATGCACGCATCCGTTCCTGTCAGGAATCGTCATCAGACCTCCAGGGACCTTAAACATCAGTGGGCACTGTCCGAAAATATGACTTGTTTGGCAAGGACAGTTCAAAACTGACTTCTTGAATCTGGTCTGAAGTCACACAGGGCACAGAAGAAGCCATTCATCAACAAAAGGCAGAGGAAAGCCTGGTTACTCTTTGCTGGGGGTCACAAGGATTGGACTGTTGATGACTGGGATAAGGTTCTCTTCAGTGATGAATCCAATTTTCAGTTGATGCCCACTCCAGCCAACTGATTGATAGGAGGAAGCCTGGGGAAGCCTGGAGAAGCCGACAAACCAGTCTGTCTTACTGTCCCTACTGTAAAACATGGGAGTGGATCAGTGACGATCTGGGGTTGTTTCAGTATGGGTGGAACAATTGTGTGAAGGGCAAATGAACCAGGTCATGTACAGGGTTACTCTTGAAAACAGTCTTTTTCCATCAGCTGGAAAACTCTTTCCTGCCTCAAATGACTGGATTTTCCAACAAGACAATGCACCTTGCCACACGGCAAGGTCAGTTAAAGCCTGGATGGAAAACCAGAACATTGAACCATGCCTTGGCTTGCTCAATCACTCGATCTAAATCCATTTGAAAACCTGTGGAAAATCATCAAACGCAAAATGGAGAACCACAAGCTCAAAAACGAAGCAAATTTGTTTGAATTTGTGCCACAGAAATGGGCTGAACAAAGTCAGAAGCTGTTGGAGAGCATACCAAGAAACATGACTGCAGTCATCAAAAACAATGGTTATACAATCAAGTACTAAGTCCTGTTTGTATCATGTGTCTAAAACAGACAGAAAAGAAAAGATGGACTGCCTAAAGGCACTGCTTTTGGCTGTACAATGCCATGGCTATTGTACAGCCATGAATGATGATGAGATGAATGATTGAACTTTGATTTCTTTGATTCATGGTGGTTTTGGTTATTATCAAGAAAACTATGGAAATGGCTGGATATCAGCTCTTAAATTAAACTCTTATTTTTGTTGTATCATATTTGTCCAAACAAATGTACCTTTAGTTGGAACAGGCATTAAAGAGAACAAGAAATTGAAGAAAACAATGGTAGTTTAATATTATAATATTATAATATTTTTTCCATGACTGTAAGCTGCCACCACTGTTTGAAAGCCAAATTCTGACAGCAGAAAAAGGAAACAGTGAATCTTCTGCTGAAGCTTCAGTCTATATTCTGTTATGAATGGATGTGACTGCAGTTGGATAATAGAGTGCCAGCAGACCTGGGATCTGCAGACTGGCCTTCTAATAGATTGTGCATGAAAGCATAAAATAATAAATTAAAAAAAGTAGTGTGATGAATGCTTTAAAATGGAATGGCTGTTTCCCCCCAAAATTAAGACTACTCCAACAACTAAAATTTACGTTATTCAAGTGCATGCAATGGAGTAAATGTTACTCCTTACATGAACCTCAGGCAGATGTTTTAGTAGAGAAAAGAGATGTAAAGCACTATGTAGTAGTATGTATTGTAAGGAAAATACATAGTATGTAATATATAATCAGTAATTATTCTATTATATATGTTTGAAAATGTTGTCATTGCTAACTGGTTTGGAATAAGCAAATCATCTGACCATACCAACGGAAAAATGAAAATTCAGTGTGGCTCCATGAGGAATTCTAAATGAAGAAGCAGAAAACAGTGTAGACAGTGGTAGAATAATTATTTTAATTTATTTTTATGTAAAAACATTTGAACAGTTGGACCATAGCAATACTGTGGCTAAATTGAACTGCTTATGCATTTTTTTCTTTTGCATGAAAAAAAAAAAACTTTTCTCAGAATCCTCCAGGACATGTCCTGAGGGGTGAATAATAATCCAAAACACAATGTTTCAGTGTTTAGCTGTTTTACATATTGTCAGATTCCTTTCTTTTACTCTTCCATCCATCCATCCATTCTCTATACACTGCTTTATCCTCACTAGGGTCGTGGGGGGGTGCTGGAGCACCGTTTTAACTTTTTTTTACACAAATTTTTACCGATTTTAACTCTTTTAACACACTTTTTTTTGCCAAAGTCTGAAACTTTTAACCCCAGTGTCATGAATTATGTATTTACCACATTTTAACTTTTAACAAATCACAATACTATTTCCATTAAATCTGCAATGTACACAGTGTTCTGAAAAACATAACTGTTTATTACAGATTCTCCTAACGCACATTCTAACCTATCACAGGGGCATCAGCCTCTCAGAAGCTGGGGATGCAGGGATACAAATCAGTGAGAACATTCTCTGTTTACCAGGGTGGAAGTATGAAGCTGAGGTTGTTGGAGTTGTACGATGTGAAATGTCCTCATGTCAGTCCAGCTGAGCACAGATTTAGCGACCTGACAGTGTGATTGATTCTTGTTGTGTTTCAAGCTGATATATTTTCTGCTGATCTGGCAACACATATTGCAGCTGAGACCACCTTTTTTCCCCCCTGTAGCCTTGACATGTGAGCTGAAACATTGAAGTTGGACTCAGTGAGAAAGGCTTTAGAACTGTCAAAACCATAGACCACAATTGATTTTCTGTGATGTTGTGTTTAGTCCAGCAGGGTCCAGTAGAATATCTCTAACCTGCATTCTACTTTATTCAAATGACCAAAGGAGGCTCAATTGTCTGTTAACCTTTTTTTTGTTTTAAACCAATAGAAAATAAGACATGATGTGATCAGGCAGCATTTGAAGCCATGTGTAGAATATACAATTTTGATGTGATCTTTCTACAATTTCTTTTGTCAGATGTTCAACTTGTACTTTCATCTGCTCCCTTTGTTCTTTCTCTGACAACACAGATCAAAGTTTCACTGTACCTTTCATCACACATTTTGGTTACACTGCAATAAAGTATTAAACTGAACATTAGATGCTTGTGTCAGGGCCACAGCTTTGGGCTCACGATAGTGGCAGTTCTCTCCACTCCCCCTTCCTCTGTTCCAGCTCAGGTGTGTTCATGTGGCACGGGAAGTGGCAGGTGTGCATCATCAGCCAATCAGCCTGATCAGCATGAGCAGGTGGGAGCGATCCAGTCACCACTCTTCAACCAGAAAAGCAGGCTGCAGTCACTACTCAACTCTGGACTGTGAACAACCACCAGTTAGTCCGAGTCTTTGTTCTGTCTCACTCTCCTGGTTTCTGTTGATCCTGGCTAACTTGTTCTGCTCCTTCCAGTCTGGTCTCCCACCTGCTCGTACCTTGCCTTGGACCCCCACAACATTCTCATCTCCGCCACCCTCCAGATTCCTGGACTTTCCAGCCCGTGCATCGGACAGCCATCCCCGGAAAACCGCCTGTCTTCCCACACGCTGCCACCTACTTCTACCATGCCACACACCACACCAGCACCTCCTCCACCTTCCTATTCTGGACCCTCCACTTACAGCCGCTGCTCCTCCTGTCAGCTAAGTTCCTCCACTTCAGAGCCAAACTGTTAGTATGGTGTATTGTTAGTTGTTATTGATAGTGTTGCATAGGTTTGTATGGTTCTTGTTATTCCTGGTTTATCTCACCAGTTGATACTTGAGTCATTCCATGTCAATTCAACAAATGCTTGTTGCACCACTTTCTCAGATCCTCCCAAAATTTTTTTTGGGCTTTATTTGGGTAATTTTATGAACAAATGCAAAGTATTATGGTTATAAACATACAGTATAAGCAGTAATGATCTAATCTAATACCCATAGTCAGTCCAAACTTAATCCTCGCCTATGATTTTAGGGTTTTAAACTACTAAAAAAGCAATTTATACTCCTTTTACATGGTCAGAATTTTTTCCCCTTCCAAAACTTTTACCCTTCTGGTGAGAAAAGTATAGAAATGAATGAAAATAAAAAAATACTGGACTGTGGAATTTCCCAAAATATCCTTATTATTTCATGGGCGACTTTATTTTGGGTTTTTCATGCCTCTATTTTAGGACTTATTCTTGTGAAAAGACATTGAAAGAATGAGTTTTCTTCTTTACTAATGAAAGTTGCATAAGGTAAAAGTTTTAAAACATTAAAATAAAGCTTATTTATTGATTTATAGGCTGTTGAACTCAGGTGTAGACCCAAAATAGCCTAACTTTAGGCATTAAAAAGTGCATGTGGGATACATGGTACGCGGTTCAAATTTTTTTTGGAGGAACTAGTATGTGTGAACTTACTTTCATATTTGTTTCTTGTGCCAAAGATGAGCAACTGCTGAATCAATTTACTATACATTTTGATCCTCGTTTTTGTTTTTAGGAACCATTTACATGACCAACTAAAGATGAAAGATGAATCTGAAGCATCAGCATCGTAGTATAAGTTACAAAGGGCATATCTGAAGTTAATTATTATATAGACATTGTTTTTTCTTTCATACAGTAACTGAATAAGAAGAAATGGCATCACTCCCAGACTGCATTCTCAGGACAGCCTCAGTATCGTATTTGACTTATCAGCTGAATTTGAAGATTTGCAAGTGAAATTCATGCACCCAAAAGGTCCCAGCAAGAAGTTCACATGGCCTAGAAAGGATGACGTAGTGTGGGTGCCTACAGCCCACATCCTCTGTCCAATCACTGCTCCTTCAACACGCCGTGGTGGACAGTACCACATATCTGGTGCAGATGATGGCCTGATTTCAGAGAAATTCAAGCAGTTCAAAGGACAGAAATAGTGGTGTGATAAGTTGGGGACAAATTACATGTTTTACATGGGACCTAAGGCAATATAACTCATTTTAACTGCAATATATTAGTTAGAATTCCTAAAAAAACGCCTATAAAACATAGTGCATTTCTTGGTTAAATTGGCCATGAAGGATTCAAGAAACAATGTTGATACTTCAGATATCAATTATTCGGATGTTTATTGTTATACAGACAAAGTTTCATGTTTCTACTCCATGTCCCACATTGGTTTCTGTGCCAATATATGTATGGTGTTTTTCAGTCTGTTTCATAAATAGGCATCGTTTTGAGGTCTAAGGAGACTAGCTAGCTCTTGGATATTTTTAGGTTAGAGAGAACTTTTAAGGTACTTTGAGATTTTTATAACATATGAACCTTGTTACTTATTAAAATTTGTGAAAAAATGCCTAAATTCTTGAAAAATGCCATTTTCGCCAAATTTTTAAATTGCCCTGTACCACAGAGAAATGGGTATATTCATTCCAAATTTTTTTTTCCTGCTCTATTGTTAAGGTGTTTGAACCCTTCAGATCACTTGTAAGTCTATATCATCAGTCAGTTCCCAATATTATCTTCCTAAATCAAGCCTTTCTACCTAACATATCAATTTCCGAGTGGAAAAATAGGGATTTAAATATTTTATAACTTAGCAAATAGCAATCATATGATGTTAAAACTTTGCAGGTAATCTATTCTTATGTTGGGATAGTTAAAAAAAAAGTTTGGAGATGATCAGAGGAGGTCATGCAACAAAATTTCCTCAGATTTGTTGAAATGAGATGGAATGACTCACTTAAGTTTGTATAGCTCTTGTTATCCTGTCATTTAACATATTTATTTAGTAGACTTTGCTGCTTAGGTGTTGCCTTCTGTGGGTTAGCTTGTGTTCTTCAATGTAGTGTAGTGGAGGCTGTTTACATACCAACGAATTGAGGTGGGTCTGCAAAAAATGTACACTGCCATTCAAAAGTTTGGGGCCACGCAGGCAATTTCAAAGTTTTCCATGAAAATTCTTTTTTTTTTTTTTTTTTTCATGTGCTAACATAATTACACAATGGGTTTTCTAATCAATTAGCCTCTCAACACCATTAGCTAACACAATGCAGTATTAGAACGTGATGGTTGCTGGAAATGGGCCTCTGTACCCCTATGGAGATATTTCATGAAAAATCTGCCGTTTCCAGCTAGAAATTTACCACATTAACGATGTCTAGACTGTATTTCTGATTCATTTAATGATATCTTTATTGAAAAAAACAAACTATTCTTTCAAAAATAAGGACATTTCTAAGTGACCCTGAACTTTTGAATGGTAGTATATATTCCTCAGTTCACCAATATAACAGTTCCTTGTTCTTTTTGAGTTGCATTCTAAAATCAGACAATTAAAATACTGACAAACAGGGAGACACTAGGTATGCATACGCTCACTCATCTAACATATGCTATGTTACAGCTCTATGTTGTATCAAAACATCAACAGCTGAAGCTACCACTGGAGGTCAAAAATCTTTAAAGCTAATTGAACAAAAATAATTACTGACTTTTGTCAACTGTTAAGTCAGCCACTTCAAAATCTATTGTCGAACAAAACAACCCAAAAGGTGCTGTCAAACAGTCGCACCCAAAACTGAAATTTCCACAATATGGCCAAAAAGATCTTTTCCTCTTATTTGTATCAAAAAATATAAAAACAAATAATATTGACTGTAAAATGTTATTTCAGTTTGATTTATGGTTCTAGATGGAGCCACAAACCACCAGGAAACGGGGAATGGGGGGTTGCAATTAATGGCCCATTTATTTCATTCAAAATTGTTATTGTTTATTGCTATAATGATATGTCTTAATTGATGCAGGGATGATTGCCAAGGTTCTAAAGAAAGAAAATGTATTGTAGTGTCTTGTCTACACAAATCAGCCTTCAAATCATGGTGTTTGCCAATTAAAGTACTAAAAGTATGACTTTCAATCATTTCAGGTAACTCAACCAAGTCCTGATGCGAAGTAGCTTGACGGTTAACACTGTCACCTTGCAGCTAGAAGATCCCCAGTTTGCGTCTCAGCCTGGGCATGGCCCCTGGCCAGGACGTCCCATGGGCTTGAAGTTTACACATTCTCTCTGTGCATGTGTGGGTTTTCTCCAGGTACTCTGGCTTCTTTCCACATTCCAAAAACAAGAGGTTATTTGGTGACTCTAAGTTGTCTGTAAGTGTGACTGTGTGCTTGTTTGTCTCTGTGTAGATTGACTGGTGAGCCCAGTGGATGGAACTTAGGCAAACCCATTCATTATCTATACACCACTTAATCCTATGTAGGGTCACGAGGTGCTGGTGTCTATCTCAACTGACCCAGGATGAAGGCAGGGAACACCCTGGACAGGTCACTAGTCTGTCACAGGGCTACACATAGAGACAAACATTCACACCTACAGACAATTTATAATCACTTTATTTTTGATTTCATATTAGCTTAAGATAAACAGTTTGCACCAGATCCTATAAAAAACAAACAAAATCAACACTGAGAATTGTGAAGCCATCAATGACTCTGGTCCAACAGGACTGGACATCTAGGCTGGACTGGATTGAACTGCAGGCTTTGTTTACAAAGGGCAACTAAAGACGGGTATGGAAAGTGAACTATTTTCCCAGCATTGGTAACACCTGTAGGTACTGTAAGAAAATATTTCCAGGTTGGATAACTTTTTGTGTAAACTAAATAATCAAAGAAATACTTTTTTTTTTTCTCTCCTTTTTAATGATTTACGGCTATCTAACTGTCATTATGCGCAGAGGATGCTTTCCTCAATTTTTTTTTAAAATTATTATTATTGTGAGTCAGACACCTTCTTGAAAAGGAGACAAAAGAAGTAAGCTGACAGTAAGTAAAGGAGACAATTTTACTGAGAACTTCTGTTATTTGTCTGGTTCCATAAGGTTCTGGGTTACTGATTAGCTATTCAAGGTTCAAGCTCCAGCATTGCCAAGTTTAATGCTATCTGCTCCATTAGTACTGCAGTGTAATCTTGGTTGCTGGCTTGTGATTTTTTTTTTTTTCATATGTAATCAATGGGTTTCACGTGGGAATACGTATGGGTCTTAAATATAGACACCATGAAAGTATTATGACACCATGTTTCCCATGTGATTGTGTGAAAACACAATAAATTTTGCATGTGAAAAAAACACTTGTCCATGTGAATACACATTTTTGAACATGTAAAATTCATGTGATTCTTGTGCAAAGAAAGATAATTCTCCTTTGATTTGCTTGTTGTCTGACAGCAAAATGTACAAGCACGGTATTGCTGTGTTGTATGGTTGGTTTCTGTGTATTGTGATATATAGTCTGTAATTTTGTTAGGAAAAATATTGTACATTGGACCAGTCCAGTCAATCTTATAACATAAGAATATGGGATATGGCACATGACTGCACTGAACATCTGCTAGTTTTTTGTTGTTTCAGCATGAATTACAAGGTGAACTCCCATTAAACGCTTCTCTGTCCAGACACACAGGTGTCTTTTCACTGGAGTCATGATTTGTGCTTCATCATGAATGATGACTGACTCACTAGAAACATCTGCACATGAGGCTGATGTTTGACTGAGTATCTAAATAGCTTTGAATGACAGACCAGTTAGAGAGACTGACCCTGGAACACATTTAGGAGAAGCTTTTGTAATTTAGGCAGCATATTTCAAACGTCAGATGGCAGTATCAAACCAAAAGTGTCATAATAGTCTGCTGTGTGTTCATTTCAGGCAAAATTATTCATGCAAGCAAAGTTTTGAAATTCATTATTGTGACCCATTGGAACAATCTGTCATGTGAGGACCTCAGGCTGTGAAGCAGTTTTGAAATGGAGGGCTCCTCTTCATCACCAGCCTAGTGTTCATCCTCCTCCTAATGGACTCAACTTCCAATTGAGGTGACGAGCAAGCCGAGAACGCCTCCCACAACAGTTTAGTTGACTCTAAGCCAGAGATGATGCTAATTCACAAATCCAAAACAGTTTTGGTAGTGGCTGCTTTTAGATGGGTTAATGTTTCAGATAGACTACAAAAGACTTGACAAACTACAGAATGAATAGAGCAGCCAACAGAATAAAGTTATTGTGAAATATGCAACACAAGTCAGAAAAGGCAGAGCATATTTACCTATTTGAGGATGTACATTTTTTTTGGCAGAATACCAAAAGGTCAGCCATCATCAGCTGCACATTCTCTGTGGACTGCAGTTACACTGCTCCACTCTGTCATGTTTTCACCTGTTTCTTTGCTGTAGAGAGTCAGTTGTGATGCCTTTTGCACTTTGCTCCAGCCTCCTCCTACTGCATCCTGCTGTCGCCCTTGCCTCTATCCAGGATTACTTTGTCTTTTGCATGTTGCCGTCTTGACACAATGAATCAAACAACTGATGATAGCACTGCATATTTTCATTAAATAGATTTCAAATGTTACTCTCAGTTGGGTATAAGAATGGTGATGCTAGAGTATTGCCAGGAATCCCAGATATGTGCCCCCTTTTCCCTGATGTGTGATGACTTATTCTTCAGATTTTTTAGTGACAATAATGACTGAAGTAAAAGTGTGATGCAGACTAGTATTTTAAAAATATGCTCATGTAATACATGCATTTCAAATCAGGGTTAATGTAGCAGGTATAAAGCATGTCATGCCTATTCTAAAATAATTAACAAACCACCCCCACTTTCAGACATCTGTTAGGAAGGCACAGTTTTAACAGATAGTTTTTCCTTTGTTTGGAAACCTTTTGATTCTATTATTTGACATAAAACATGGAAGTTCAGAAGGCCTGAAGCCCACAACAGTGATACTGACCCAGATAAAAATGGCTAACATGTATCTCCATACTTCAGTGGCTCTTTTGAGAACACATTGTGCTACTTAGCAAAGTGTGAGCTCAGCAGCACAAGTTAGAAAAATGTTGTGTTAATCAGGCCAAATGCAACAGCTGACCTCCCCATTCATCTGCCAGCACACCTGCTTGGCAGTCAAGACACAAAATAAAGCACTATTCCAAGAATATTACCCAGTCTGACTTATTTTCAGCAAACGACACATTTCAGATATCTGGAAAGAAAAGAGAGATTTGTGTTGCTTCCAGTGGCGGCTGGTGAAAAATATTCTAGGTGGGGCTGTGCCATATCAAGTCAGTTTCAGTAACCATCCCGATACAACTGAACAGAAACGGCAGGATATCAGTGCTCTGTGAAATAGTAATTATTTAATGCCAATATTAATAACTTGATGCATTTTTGCACAAGACATGAACAACATATTGCATAACCACAATTTTGGCAATAAATTATACCGGGCTTTGCAAAAGTTCTGTTACATGGTTTCATGATCTTTAGAGACGTTTACATGTCGGAGTGAAAAATTCCATTAAATAAACTGAAAGTTCTACCTTATAGGCAGGTGTCCTTAATACAGTTTTTTTCTCCAGTGAAGTTGTATCAAGATGGAAGTCAAAAGAGTTGAGATATCTGCTCTCCTTCATGCTGGCCACAACAAGTCTGACAGAGCCAAGCAGCTGAACATCAGCCAGATGACCGTCCACAGAGTCGCGGAGGGGCTGAAGAATGGTGAAGATCTTTCAGTGATCTTTCAAGAATGGCGAAGACCTGAAAGATCTTCACCATTCTTTAGCCTCTCCACGACTCTGTGGACGGTCATCCGGCTGATGTTCAGCACAAAGGAGAGCAGATATCTCAACTCTTTTGACTTCCATCTCCTTTCAAATGGATTTAGGAGAAGAGATCATACACTTTCACCGTCCGCCTCACCCATCATTTTCACTGTCACAGTTATCCACCGCACTCACGCATGCTCACTTGGCTTGGGGCGATATCGATATCGCCCCTCTGGGCATCAGATTCGACAGCGCTGATTGGATAAATTTCTGTTGCTATGTCGAATCTCTTGTAGGTAATTTGCTGCTCTGCTGCACTGGAAGGGCGATTTCTCTAGCGCCCCAGCAGCTCAGCAGAGATGAGCAGGAAACTATTTTCCCCGAAAATTCTATTTAATATTTTGTACATGACATGTAATTGCGAATTTAAACACGCATGGTGCTAAAAATATAAATGATTATTGTTTATTAAAAAAAAAAAATTATTTTAAAAATGAAAAATCAAAAACACCGGGGGGGGGGGGGGAGCATCCTCTATTGGCCAGCCGCCACTGGTTGCTTCAGTAAATCAGGACTTTGTCAAGAGTTTAGACATGTAAAACTTTGCAATGATATGTATTGAATCAAATCTTTCTTGTCTGTTAGTTTTTAAAATTGTGCAGCACTCAGGATCGTTGCTTTGGTATTTTGAAACTAGTTGCTATCAGAGTAAGCATTTTCCTTGTTTTCAGAGTTGCTGAAAGTAATCATAAATTAATTATCTCAGCATTTGAAAACAAAATATTAATCAATATGCAGTCAAATAGATCTGCCTCAGTTTTGTGTACTTTAGATGATCATCAAGCAAGAGAGATGTCATTCAGCCTCAGAGGCAGCAGACACAATTCTGATGTTGTGAAGTGAATGTACTTTATTTTTTACTCATTACTCTCAGACATTTGCCTTTAAGAAGCAGTCCATTGTTTACTCAGCCCTTCAACATGCATGCGTAATTTCCTTGGCAAGAGCTGTTATTGAAGGCTACTTAGTCAATTAACTTACAAAATGCATCTGCAATTAGCTGGTTTATAATTGCTTCTGGTCCATTATTGATTCACTGTCCTTTAGTACGCATCTTTTTGCTGAATGAGGTCACCCTCAATCAAGAGTAAAATAATAATCATGGCTGTGTACTCCAAGCCAGAGAAATACAAGTGCACAGAAGCAAAGATGCCTAAGCCGTAGTTGTGATTTCAGACGACATTTTTAGTTAGGAGCAAAACAATTTTCATGTTTGACGCAACACTCTTTATTGCTCGGGATGTGCTGGTGCTGTTCATGGTGTGAAGAGACTGATGTTAATAAACTCCTACAAACCCAAAATGGCAAGCTTTAGGTTGAGGCTAGAATATTAAGGAGAAATGGTATTATCCAGGGGCTGCACAGTGGAGTAGTGGTTAGCACTTTCACCTTGAAGCAAGAAGATCCCTGGCCTGAGCCCGGGATCTTTCTGCATGGAGTTTGCATGTTCTCCCTGTGCATGCATGGGTTTTCTCCGGGCACTCCGGCTTCCTCCCACAGTCCAAAAAATGTTGGGGTTAATTGATGACTCTAAATTGCCCGTAGGTGTGAATGTGAGTGTGATTGATTATCTGTATATGTAGCCCTGTGACAGACTGGCAACCTGTCCTAGGTGTCCCCTGCCTTTGCCCGAGTCAGCTGGGATAGGCTCCAGCACCCCCTGCGACCCTAGTGAGGATAAAGCGGCGTATAGAGAATGGATGGTATTATCCAGTTCCCTTGTGAACTGTGGAACTGTTTAGTAGCTCAGACATCTGTTTTGTGCTTAGAATTGCACTAAAAAAGCAATGACAAAAAAACCCTTCTGATCTTGATACCTTCAGCTCTCTTCCCAAGGCACTTGAGTAAAAGCAAAACAACAAATCAAAGTAGCAGACATCCTTCTTCCATATCACATGCATGGTGTTCCCAGGAAGACTATGGGGGTATTATTGTAGCAAAACTATTTGTCAATGCGAATCGGGAGTTGTCTGTCTGTATTTCAATCCATGTGTCTGAAGTGAGATTTGTCGGTGTGTAAAAGAATTTGTCTATGTGAACTGAGATTTGTCAATGCGAACCGGAATCTTCAAAAGTCATCTGAAAATTTAAAATTTGTACATGTAATAAGATTTGTCCATGCATACAAAGAGTTGTCCATGCATAAAAGGAGTTCTCGCCGTCTGCAAGGCAACAGGTGGCGCTATGCCTCAGAGTCTTTGAGCGATTGCGACATTGTTTGGCAGGGTGTCTTCATGAAAGAGTTTGCTCAGCAACCTATAAACTCAGCAAATGTAAGTTGTTCACATGTACCTGCAATATTATATTTTTAGAAGGCTCAGCAATAGCCTGCCTAAATATACAAACTGCAAAAACATGAACATGTACTCACTGTGTGCGATCGGGGCTCCATCTTGTCCACACCCTGCCCCACAATGTCGCGAACGCTCAAAGACTCTGAGGCATACCGCTGCTTGATGCCTTAGACGATGAGAACTGCCGAGGTACAGGGCAGCAGAGCGGAAGGCAGCCAGCATGGACGAGCCTGTGAGCCTGAGGTCAGGGAGCTAAACCCCATACGTTTTTCAGATACAAATCTCACTCACGGCAGAAGTGTAGCAAAAGTCACGTGAAAATAAAACAGCCAATTGTGAAACCGAACGACTCGTAACTGGTGAGTCGTCTGTATTTTCTGCTGATGTGTAGTGGGATACGTAAATTTTTCAACTACGAATGCCTTTTGTACGCACTGACAACTCCTTTTACGCATGGACAATCTTATTACATGTATAAATTTTAAATTTTTAGACAACTTTTGAAGATTCCAGTTTGCATTGACAAATCTCAGTTCACATAGACAAATTCTTTTACACATTGACAAATCTCACTTCGGACACATGGATTGAAATACAGACAGACAACTCCCGATTCGCATTGACAAATACCCCCATAGAAGACGTCCTGCCAAGGAAACTCATTTCAGCTGCTTGAAAGGTGACAACTTCCGGTAAGGGATCGATCGAACCCACTTCTGGCTCAGCTCCATCTGAAAACCACTACAGTCCTGTACAGTCACATGGCTGCTGAGTCTCCATCCTCTCCCTCACTCCTAGTTGGTCTGCTGTTTTTGCCATCTGCAGATGTAATCGTCTGCCAGTAAAGATCCTGCCGCATATACACTTTGGCTCCACTTTCCAGTCTTCACTCTCCACCAGACTGTTCAGTGTGAAAAACGTGGTTCATTTTCTGCAACCTGCCAGCCATGGTCAGCTTTCCTTTTTTACTAAGCCAGTCTTTTCTCCACTCCATACCACTGGGACAATGCAACCAACCAACCAGCCCTGCTCTCTGTCTTTCATCATCAGCTGACCCTGCACCTTCCAGTCATATTCAGCTTCAGCAAGCCACGACTCACCATGAGTCACATCAAGCTTTCCACTCCAGCAATATTCCAATTTTCCCTAACATTATGCAACCCCCCCCCCAAAAAAAAACAAAACAAAAACAAAAACAAAAAACAAAAAACAAACAAACAAAAAACAGTTCAACTCCTTTCTGTCTGTCTTCTGAGATTTGCTTTTAGGTCCACTCTTGTTCAGTTCCAAACAGAGCTGGTATGTTGCTGTAATTTAGTTGGGACTCAAATGCAGGACTCCATACAGAGCTGGAAGACACTAGTTTTAATTGTGAAGTATAAATAGTAGAACGAATCATCATGGTGGGTGGTAGTTTGAGCCTGACAGTAGGTGGGTTCTTTATCTCATGCACAACAAACCCAGATAATCCTTGAACAGCCAACAAATCTATAGGTCCACTGGCCAAGAAGTTGTATGAGAAAGTCATCTATGATACTTTGGAGGTCCAGGTGTAAGGATTTTCAGGTTGCATACTGAATCATAAAGTCTGCAGTTTCATAAGTTAAGAGAAGCTTGGGGAGATTCACAAAATGGTCTCTAGACACAATAGTAAACAGTATTTTTTTTTTAATGTTTTGACCTTTTTTTCTGTGGTCAGACACGTAATTTTGTCAAAATTTATACCTGACATGTTTCGACGGCGCCTTCTGTCGTCGTCAGAGGTGTGACTAGGTAGTGTGTGATTTAGTTAAAAACCAGCTGATGTTTAACTACGCCACACACCACCTAGTGACACCTCTGACGAAGACGGAAGGCTCCGTCGAAACATGTCAGGTATAAATTTTGACAAAATTACGTGTCTGATCACAGAAAATGAGGTTAAAACATTATAGTAAATTTAGACACTATGAATTTCATTGGATTAATATGCGAAAGGTAAACAGTATTGTTACACAGTGACAAAATTGTTAGTGATGTGGATGTGGGTAGTGTAGTGAGATCCAGGTTTAAGTGATCACTTAACATTCCACAGGGGATCTCCTCCTCAGATAACAACAAACTCTCTCCTCTCAGAAAGCTTAAACAAACAAGACTAAGAGCCCAAAGTGCTTTTTATGACCAGAGAGAGCCCTGTATCATCTCAAATGTGATCCAGGACCATCACCCAGGACACCCCTGATTCATGTTTATGACGACCTCTGACATTGCTTAAGAGACTCCTTTTTGCAGGCTATCACTATTTCTGTAATGAATTGAATTGGGACATGTATGCTTTCATGTATTTCTAACTTCACATACAGACTCTTTTTGCAGAGGACTGCTAACACCTTTAAGTTTGATTACCATTTAAATGTTTGTGGTCCACACCGACAGAACTTTCACACCTTCTTAAGGAACTGTTGTTTGCAACTCTGGAAAGTGCTTTGATGAACTAAATGTCCTCGCAGCTGGACCTCTGCTGCTCTCCCGGTCTGCCATCAGATAAGCAGGATCATAAATATTCTAATGACCTGCTTCTCACCTCTGAAAGGCTAGCAGAGACTTTCTCCTTTGTTCAGCCACAGAACTTCTAAAACTCATATTCAGAAATGTATTTTTGTTATTCTGTGTTTACAAAAGATATAGTGAGATGTCAACATGCATTTTGAACCAACTCCCGTTTTTCTAGCTGGTTTAGATCGAAAGTTATCAAACCTATTGTGTTGCTCATGAACAGTACATTTTGCTTCCACACCTCAACATTGCCCCCTATTGACGTCGGAATGCCATGACATTATCGAGGTTTCAATGTATTAATCATAAAACTTTGCGTTATTCAGGTTTCAAAGAAGTGGAAACTGTTTTATTCTGCCTTGTATGAACGTATGTTACCATGTCTTCACTGTGATACATATAATAACCATTAGAATGCACACGAACATATAAAATAGAAACTAGAACTCACATATTCTTAGACTAGCTTGTATAATCAGTTTATTTTATCTTTGATTGTTTAACATATATTGTAAGGACCATGGAGGAGGAAACAGATCGTTCTTTTTTGCGCGTTTTAATATTTTTAATCATTATTTGATCCGGTTTCGTCTCTCCTCTCTGAGCCAAAGTGGGAGGCGCGCCTCAGCCAACAGCTCTCCGCCCCTTCTCAGAGAAAATCCTTAAAATCAGCCATCTTACGTTGCTCTTTCTTCTTTCGCCTTTGCCTCTTCTTCCTAACTTGCTTACCGAAACTCCGTCCGAGCGACTCTTCTGTTTTTTTTTCCTTTGGCGCCTTTACTTCTTTCTTCTTTTCTTTATTCTAAGCTCATCCTGGTAACAGAGCTGGCCTCTGCTAACCACGACTCTTAATCATTTTTCTTTTAAATCAAAGAATAGATATCTTCGCTCACTGCTTAAACAAATCAAGTCCATTTTTATTTTGACGACAATTATTTTTAATCAAGAACTAATTCGATCCGTTTCACGGCTACAACAGTTTTTTTAGCGGCTCTTTATTCATCTGTTCTCCAAACAAAACTGTTGACCGAGACAGACCAAGAGCCTGCGGTTTTGTTTTGTTTATCAAGCTATTTTTCGGTCAAGTCAACCCCAGAGAAGGACGAACATTCCTGCATCCTCTCCACCATCTGCTGAGATCCACCCAGCTGGCCCGAACCGAACCAGAGGCGCTCAAAAGCATCAGCAGGCAGGACGCCAAGACGTTGCCATAGCGACAGACTTCACGGCCGGAGAATCTGCCGACCCGTATGGTCAGGTCCGTTCAGACGCAACATGGTCCCAGCCCAGACTGAGCAGCCGTTCTCTGACAAAGTAAGCCAGCAAACGCATTTGTGTGATTTGAATTATTGGGTTGACGTAGCAAAATAGCTTGAAATCTTCCTTAAATAGCTTCCAAAGTCCTCTTTTAATAACTCCATTTAGTTACTTATCAGTCGTTCATTTTCCAAATTATTAATCATCTCATCATACTTTCAGCGGTCTGATTCCTCAGTCCATAATCCTAGTTAGAAATGCAAATCTGAATAATTATCACACACACACACACACACACACACACACACACACACACACACACACACACACACACACACACACACACACACACTACCTATTATCACCTACACTCACACACAAACGCCATTATACTTATTACTGTATTAATCACTGTTTTGTTATTAGTTTTAGTCAATAAATATCTTTCATTTAACCCAAAATTACAGTCTCTTTTGCGTTTATATGTGTTGACTGGGGTCAATGTTTTTCGAGGATTCTCGACATTCAGATATTAGACTGTACAACTGAATTAATCCATTATCAGTTATTTTATTTCTCTACTTTGTAGAGTGGTGCCCCATTTCATAACGAGTGCATACTTATTAAATTAATGTTTAATAAGGCAATATCGCTACAGTAGGAAGATTTACCCTGGATGCAAATAGTAAAAGCAGAAATGTTGTCTTGAGTTTCGACATACATCATGGACTAACAAAAGTGCTTCTTGAATAGCTAGATGCAACTAATTCCTGTTTGACCAGTGAGCCAGGAGGTGTGAGCCCACCAGCACCACTACCATACTCAACACCACCACACAAGAAGCAGCAGCGCATGATGTCACACTAGCATGAGAGAGCATCGGGTGTACATTCTTGGATCCTGGGTCTCATGTGAATGTGAAACTGAACCTCGTAAAGACCAGAACCCAGGGAGCTTATCTGAAGTTCGGTTGTTTGCCTATTGAAATGTTTCACAATAAACAATAAAAACAATGGAAACAACAGCCTCTCAGCATGTCCACAGGCAATGAGTCTGGCTGGCTGCTTGGGATGTACTTCACACATACAGATGGAGTCCTGGAAATTGGCTCCCTGGTTCATGTACCTTTCCCCATCTGAGGATCTCTTCCAGCTTCACGATTCCTTCATTAGCCCACCAAAGTAAGTACCTTGTTTTCTCCTTTTCAGTAGGGATGTAGTGTATGTCACAACATTGTAAGACAATTATATGCAGAGCATCAGTTTACAGCAGGACATCGGTTAACTGCAACAGAATCTGTTTCTTTCCCAATTTTGTCATCACCATACAAATGGCCTTTTAAAGTCTCATTCATGCTTTTTTTTTTCATTTGACCTGACAAAGAGGTTTTGATTGAGCTTATTTTAGTACTTTCTGGCAGCTTTCAGATTGATGTCTGACCAGCAGAGAATGATACAACTGCAAGAGATATCCACCTAGATATTATAAGTCAAATGTTGTGCATAAACAACAATCTCCAGTGTTATTGTGCTTTAATAATTTCAGCTTCAAAGCCATGAGTGTTCTTATTTCAAACCCCTATTGCTTTTAGACAGCGGCAGAGGGTTTTTGTAATAATTTACAACAAACTATGATCCCTTAAAAAGATGCATAAGCTCAAATGAGTGTTAGTTGGGGTGAAGAATGTCAGCACTGTGATTGAACTCTGTACACCGGACAATGATGAAATAGCAGCAGCAGCAGCAAAAAAAAAAAAAAAGACACTGATGGAAATAAGATAGTCTGTCTGAGGGCAGCCCTTCCATCATTACCATTCACACTCTCATTTCACTCTGCACATTTCTCATTGTGCTACTCCTCAAGCCCTCCCTCCTTATCTATTTTTACTCTAAGTCTGAAGGGAGAGTTCAGTGAAGTCAATACCACCCACTAAGAACTTCCCCGTGGGGCAAAGCATTTATTATTGAGCGAACATTACAGGCTTACCTGATCAGTTTTTCGGATTTCTTTTTACACACACATGTAAGTTATTGGTCATCTTCACAACATGCAGCCATTGGATCGATCAAGACCTGCAGCAGAGGTTGGGAGAAAGCTGCACTGAATACAAATTATTTTAAAATGTTGAGCACCATAAAGAGGGAGGATGGGACCTTGAGTGGAGATGTGCAGGACCTTATGTAATTATGTAATTCTAATTAGCAAAAAGGGGTCACTGACACTAATTCTAGCAGAAAAGTTATGAGTGAGCATGAAAACCTCAGGCAGCTGGACGCTAAATCCTCACTGGAATAACAATGCAATGTATAGAGTGCATAAATCTCACATTCATTTCCCTGCAGGGAGTTTGATTACTGGCCATAACATTTCAGTGGTCTAAATTAGAGTAACAATGAACTATCAGACTGTAAAAGAACGATACGTTACTGCAGCACCAATCGGTCTGCAGCCTTGTTACAACTTTGTAGTAATTGTACTTTAATCCCAATTCCTCATAAAATATCATATAATACTGAATCTGTTGCAGGGTTTTACTAGCTGGAGAAGTTGCTCTTAACCTGCCAGTTGGCTGGGAGATACTTCACTATTACAGTTTGTCTGTCCAAAACAATGAGTTCAGAACATTTTTGTGCGAAGTTATGCACACTAATACAACACATTTTATTGCACATGAATTATTAAGCAGTTCCATATGTGACACATATTGTTAATATTAACAAATTAAATTATAAGGCAGCAATATTGTTTATTGATCTACGCGTTTTGTGATATCCAAGACATCCTATTGTTATGACCCAACTGCTAGGGTCAGCTGGGTGTAATAAAAGCAACCCGTTGTCATTGGTTTAGGTAAAGCAATTTTTTGCTCAGTGACAAATTTAACATAAAAATTATCAAACAAAGAAAAACAAGATAGGTGGATGCTGCTATATCAAAGAACAAAATAAATTAAAGCTGCAAGCAGCGATGGACGGGTCCTCGCATCCACGCTGGTCGGTGAATCCACGCACGTCCACCAGGTGGCGCTGTGACTGAGAGTGTATGTCGGCCTCTGAATCGCATCTGGACCAGAGTCCAATCATACATGTAAAATTTCAGCCAGACTGCAGCATGTTCAGAGCAGTTATAGAGCATTTCCTGTCTATCCACCAGGTGGCGCTGTAACTCAGAGTGGATTTCACACAGTGGATGTGATGAGGGTTGGACTCTGATCACTCATGAAAAGTTTCAGGCTGATTTGATCATGTAGAGGCCAGTTATACAGCATTTACTGTCCCTCCAACAGGTGGCGCTGCGACTGAGAGTGTCTGTTGGCCTGTAGACGTGATCAGGATTGGATTGTGATCACACATGGAAAGTTTGAGGCAGATTGGAGCATGCAGAGGAGAGTTATACAGCAGTTGATGTTTCATGGCGAAGCATCAAAACTCTGATGGTCGCCATGGCCACGCCATTTGGCTTCTGGTTAAACTTTTGATAACTTTTCATCACCAAGTCCTGCTGTGTGGACTGACAAAATTTCAGGTCTCCTGGAATTATCCCCTAGGAGGTATTAACTCTCAAAAATGAGAAAAATCATCAAAAATCTCACAATTAATCCAAGATGGCCGACTTCCTGTTGGGTTTAGGACATGGCTCCAAGAGGCTTTTTTGTGCGTCCTGATGTGCTCTATAAGCCTCCCAAATTTCATGGATGTAGGTGAAACGTGCTGGGGGGGCTGTTTGTTAAAAATACTGTAGGGGGCGCTATAGCATGTGCAGTGCCGAGATGCATACGGTGTCGTTGCTTGGGTCGATGGTGATGTGTGTGGTAATTTTTGTGAGCATTGGAGTATTTCTAACCTGTCAAACAGCACTTTGTTTTGCATGGCGATATTTGGTTGCTACGGCAACAGCGTTGCATGAAATGTCACACCCTTGACAATGTGGGATTGTCAAGAGGTGAAGACTCGACTGACCAATTTCCAGCATGATATCACCACGTTTGGGGCCATTGTACCTGAAAATATAAGGCCTTAAACTTACTATTACCAACAGGTGGCGCTATGACTTTTTCAGAATTTATGAGTGTGGATGTGTTCAGACTGGACCTGGTGTCCAGCATGTGAAGTTTGGGGCAGATAGGATCTTGTTCAGCTGAGATATGAATCGTTAAATTTTCATGGCGAAACATTGAAATTGGTTTGGCCGCCACAGACACGCCCTTTGATGACAAGTCACCATTTTCACTGGGATGCATCATCAATGTGTTTAGGCTGTTGTCACTGCATTTGAAGTGAATATGATCAACCAGGTAACAATAGGGCATGAAAGTGTAAAAGATGTCTATTTCCTGAAACCACAAGGTGGCGCTATGACTGTCAATGAATATCCCTATGTGGATGACATCAGGACAGGACTGTCATCATACATGTAAAGTTTCAGGCAGATTGGAGCATGTTGAGAAGAATTAGACACCACTTCCTGTTTCATGGCGAAGGATCAGTTGTTTGAGGCTCTGCCATGGCCACACCTTTTGGCTTCTGGTTGAGTTTTTGATAACTTTTCATCAGAAAGGTCTGGTGCATGTACTGGCCAAATTTCAGTTCTCTCAGACTTATCCACTAGGAGCTATACATTTTGACAAATGTACAGCAAATTCAAGATGGCCGACTTCCTGTTGGGTTTAGGGTGTGGCTGTGATTGACTTTTTGGTGTGTCCTGATGTGGTGCATATGCCCACCAAATATTGTAGCTGTAAATAAAACATTGTGGAAGTTGGCCTAATGACCACTTTTTCAATTTTGCAGGTGGCGCTATAGAGCCATTTTTCCACACACATGTGCAACTCCCATAAAATATCAAATTTTTCGCCAGTCCTGATGTGCACGCCAAATTTCACGCGTTTTGGTTCATGATAAGGCCCCCAAAAAGGCAATTCATTTGCCGAGGAGCGATTAAGTTTGAAAAATTTACAGCAAATTCAAGATGGCCGACTTCCTGTTGGGTTTAGGGCGTGGCTGTAATTGACTTTTTGGTGTGTCCAGATGTTCTGCATATGCCCACCAAATATTGTAGCTGTACATGAAACATTGTGGCAGTTGGCCTAATGACTACTTTTTCAAGTTTGCAGGTGGCGCTATAGAGCCATTTTGCCACGCACATGCGCAACTCCCATAAAATATCAAAATTTTTCGCCAGTTCTGATGTGCAGCCAAATTTTCACGCGTTTTGGAGTATGATAAGGCCGCCAAAAAGCCAATTTACTTTACGGGAGAAAAAAATAAATAAATAAAAAAATAATAATATATAATTAAAGCTGCAAGCAGCGAATGGACGGGTCCTCGCATGCCACGCTGGCGGCGAATCCTGCACGTCACCAGGTGCGCTGTGACTGTGTGCGTAATACAGAATCAACGTAGTTTCAGCCACTGTGACTGAGAGTGTGTGCTGCCTCTGAATCACATCTGGACCAGAGTTTAATCACACGTAAAATTTCAGCCAGATTGGAGCATGTTCAGACTAGTTATACAGCATTTCCTGCCCATCCACCACCAGGTGGCGCTGTAACTCAGAGTGTATTTCAAACAGTGGATGTGATGAGGGCTGGACTCTGATCACTCATGAAAAGTTTCAGGCTGATTTGATCATGTAGAGGCCAGTTATACAGCATTTATTGTCCCTCCAACAGGTGGCGCTGCAACTGAGAGTGTCTGTTTTGATAACTTTTCCAAACCAAGCCCTGCTGTGTGGACTGACAAAATTTCAGGTCTCCTGGAATTATCCCCTAGGAGGTATTAACTCTCAAAAATGAGAAAAATCATCAAAAATCTCACAATTAATCCAAGATGGCCGACTTCCTGTTGGGTTTAGGACATGGCTCCAAGAGGCTTTTTTGTGCGTCCTGATGTGCTCTATAAGCCTCCCAAATTTCATGGATGTAGGTGAAACGTGCTGGGGGGCTGTTTGTTAAAAATACTGTAGGGGGCGCTATAGCATGTGCAGTGCCGAGATGCATACAGTGTTGTTCCTTGGGTCGATGGTGATGTGTGTGGTAATTTTTGTGAGCATTGAAGTATTCCTAACCTGTCAGAAAGGGCTTTGTTTTTCATGGCGATATTTGGTTGCTACGGCAACAGCGTTGCATGAAATGTCACACCCTTCACAGTGTGTGATTGTCAAGAGGTGAAGACTCGACTGACCAATTTCCAGCATGATATCACCAAGTTTGGGGCCATTGTACCTGAAAATATAAGGCCTTAAACTTACTATTACCAACAGGTGGCGCTATGACTTTTTCAGAATTTATGAGTGTGGATGTGTTCAGACTGGACCTGGTATCCAGCATGTGAAGTCTGAGGCAGATAGGATGTTGTTCAGCTGAGATATGAATCGTTAAATTTTCATGGCGAAACATCGAAATTGGTTTGGCCGCCACAGACACGCCCTTTGATGACAAGTCACCATTTTCACTGGGATGCATCATCAATGTGTTTAGGCTGTTGTCACTGCATTTGAAGTGAATATGATCAACCGGGTAACAATAGGGCATGAAAGTGTAAAAGATGTCTATTTCCTGAAACCACAAGGTGGCGCTATGACTGTCAATGAATATCCCTATGTGGATGACATCAGGACAGGACTGTCATCATACATGTAAAGTTTCAGGCAGATTGGAGCATGTTGAGAAGAATTAGACACCAATTCCTGTTTCATGGCGAAGGATCAGTTGTTTGAGGCTCCGCCATGGCCACACCTTTTGGCTTCTGGTTGAGTTTTTGATAACTTTTCATCAGAAAGGTCTGGTGCATGTACTGGCCAAATTTCAGTTCTCTCAGACTTATCCACTAGGAGCTATAAATTTTGACAAATGTACAGCAAATTCAAGATGGCCGACTTCCTGTTGGGTTTAGGGTGTGGCTGTGATTGACTTTTTGGTGTGTCCTGATGTGGTGCATATGCCCACCAAATATTGTAGCTGTAAATAAAACATTGTGGAAGTTGGCCTAATGACCACTTTTTCAATTTTGCAGGTGGCGCTATAGAGCCATTTTTCCACACATATGCGCAACTCCCATAAAATATCAAATTTTTCGCCAGTCCTGATGTGCACGCCAAATTTCACGTGTTTTGGAATATGATAAGGCCGCCAAAAAGGCAATTCATTTCCCGAGGAGCGATTAAGTTTGAAAAATTTACAGCAAATTGAAGATGGCCGACTTCCTGTTGGGTTTAGGGCGTGGCTGTAATTGACTTTTTGGTGTGTCCGGATGTTCTGCATATGCCCACCAAATATTGTAGCTGTACATGAAACATTGTGGCAGTTGGCCTAATGACTACTTTTTCAACTTTGCAGGTGGCGCTATAGAGCCATTTTGCCACGCACATGCGCAACTCCCATAAAATATCAAATTTTTCGCCAGTCCTGATGTGCATGCCAAATTTCACGCGTTTTGGAGTATGATAAGGCCGCCAAAAAGCCAATTTACTTTACGGGAGAAAAAAATAAAAAAATAAAAAAATAAACCCTAGGGTTTCAATAGGGTCCGTGGCACCGCTGGTGCCTTGGACAGTCGGTGCCCTGGCACCGCCTGTCCTTCGCACCCTCGGTGCTCGGACCCTAATAATAAACCCTAGGGTTTCAATAGGGTCCTTGGCACCGCTGGTGCCTGGACAGTCGGTGCCCTGGCACCGCCTGTCCTTCGCACCCTCGCCTGTCCTTCGCACCCTCTGTGCTCGGACCCTAATAATAATAAACCCTAGGGTTTCAATAGGGTCCTTGGCACCGCTGGTGCCTTGGACAGTCGGTGCCCTGGCACCGCCTGTCCTTCGCACCCTCGGTGCTCGGACCCTAATAATAAACCCTAGGGTTTCAATAGGGTCCTTGGCACCGCTGGTGCCTTGGACAGTCGGTGCCCTGGCACCGCCTGTCCTTCGCACCCTCGCCTGTCCTTCGCACCCTCGGTGCTCGGACCCTAATAATAATAAACCCTAGGGTTTCAATAGGGTCCTCGGCACCGCTGGTGCCTTGGACAGTCGGTGCCCTGGCACCGCCTGTCCTTCGCACCCTCGGTGCTCGGACCCTAATAATAACCCTAGGGTTTCAATAGGGTCCTCGGCACCGCTGGTGCCTTGGACAGTCGGTGCCCTGGCACCGCCTGTCCTTCGCACCCTCGGTGCTCGGACCCTAATAATAAACCCTAGGGTTTCAATAGGGTCCTTGGCACCGCAGGCGGTGCCCTGGCACCGCCTGTCCTTCGCACCCTCGGTGCTCGGACCCTAATAAAATAAAATAGTTTTTAAACTAAACAAAAACAAAGCAACTAAACTCGTTATCCAAGCACTAGCAACATCCATTACACAGAAACTAACAGAATACAAATGAGTGTCAAGTGCGCATCATTAACTAAATATAACAACTGACTCAGAACACACATTGCTTAACAAGACACAACACGAGTAGACTTTAGCCACAAGTAGCTTCTCGCCAAATTAATCAGCTGCTAACAGGAGCCACAGTCTTCACCAAGACTGGCAGCTCCTCACCAAAATAGCAGTCGGCAACAGAAGCTCTAATTTCCATTTAGCCCCTCCTCAGTGTCTACAGAACCTGTGAACCACACAGAACACACACAAAACACACAGACACAAGAGGCGCCAGGGCGAACTGATCACATTTAAACCCAGCAGCCCTGACTGAGAGCTTGGTTGCACATTTATTCTCTCCAGGTGTGGTTTGTGGGAGGAGGAGTTGTGGTGGACCAATCCGATGGATGGGGAGGTGTGGAGGACTAGGGCTGAGAGCCGGTCTGGGGCTCCAGGCCAGTCACTCCTGACGTCTCTCGATAGAAAGCAGAAGTCATGACTGATCACAGAAAAGATGACTTCACATGCAGCTGTACACAGGCATAAAACACTTCATCAGTGCTGACTTCACACTCAGTCATCTTTGTGTTCTGTACCTCAAAAGCTTGATTATGCAATTCACAAATAAAATATTTACTACCTGTTTCAAGCTTCTCCCACTATGATCTCATTATTATAGCCAGTGTAAACAAAAAGCTAATCATTTTGTGTGAGATGCCCAAAAGTGTGTGTGTTTGATCCATTAGAGGCCCACAGGAATGATTCAGCTTGTTGCCAACATAATTCCAGTTAGCACATCTGTATATCTGACCCAGTCCTCCTTTCCTCTGCTCCACTCATCCATATGAAGGGTTTGTTTTGACTCCTCCTTCAGCTCAACCTCCATCCTTGCATCTTAACCACAGCCATTAGTTCAGTAAGCATACTTCCATAGTGACATTCTCTACAATCCTCAGTCAAATCAAGAGCAGCAGACAACAGGCCATAATCAGACTATTCCCACACAGACTGATGTGCGTGTGTGTTCACAGTGGAAGCTAAGCTTTGTGTTATCTTACCACAACACTGGATTACTGAATAGCTGACGCTGATGGTGGCTGCCAGCATCTGATCTGAATGATCACAACAGTGAATATCTCCTCTCTTATCTTTTATTGCTACCTCCTCTGTGATGTTTTTTTTTTTAGTTCCTCCTCTAAGAACGATGAACTGAAAGCTCAGTGTATCGGCATTTCTTCAGCTTTATCAGCTGGAAATCATGTTAATAAGAAAATAAAGAGCGTTTGATAGAAGGATCTGGAGGAGCAGAGGTGGTGGTGAATTTCAATGACAATTCTCTTAATATTTCCATTCTGATGTTTCATAGCCTTTTTTTGTCTGTGGTAGGATTATGAAAAACATAAACACAAGAATGACAGTGTACTTATAGAAAACATCAATTCAGTCAATCAACACAATTACACTGTAGGTGGTATGCTTTGTAAACTGTGCAGTGGATGAAAACCTCAGAAAGGACCAAGAGCTGCTAAAGCACTGAAATTTTCTGAACTGTTATACAAGAGGACATAAAACGTACTGAAAAATGACAACCAAATGTGAAACACCAGACAACACAAGCAGCTACAACATTAAATCTCAATACAAGAAGACACTGAGTTATAGTCTCCTGTCTGCTGCATAGATGTATCCTATTCTGACCACAATAACAAAGGCATGTGTATTTTCTTTGGCATCAAATTACAACATAAGTCTTCTTGGGACAACATTAACCTGAAAAATGTTCCCGTCATTAAGGACTGTACATGTTCTGCATCAGTGCTGAAACACCATCTGCAAGCATTCCAGGACCCAAGGCTCCCCAATGGAACATTGCCCAAAGCATCATAGGTGCTTCAGTGGAAGGCAGCTAGACTTTTCCTGGTTTTTCATGACATTTCAGCTCTCATGGAATTGTGGAAGTAGCTTTCTCTGTTTGAACTGACTGGTAGGGAGTCCCAGATATTTATTTAAGGCCACGTATGGGTCGTCAGTCAGTCAAAACTCATCAGCCAACCAAAATCATATGAATCAAGACTTATTAAAGACCTGAGAATCACATGACTCAAGGTGTGACTGAGTTTTGTCCTGAGGAACAGGCTGTCCCATGTTGACCATAAATAAATCTATAGGTCTCCCCAACAGTCAGTTAAAACTGAAGAAGGCTGTTGGAGGTGAAAAGTCTTCAAGAAACAAAAAGAAGTTCAGATGCCTTAAGCATCTAATAACAGACAGTCTTCACAAATACACCGATCAGCAACAACATTATGACCACTGACAGGTTAAGTGAATAACATTAATCATCTTATTATAATGCAGTGTTCTGCTGGGAAACCTTGAGTCTTGACATTCATGTGGATTTTTGACATGTACCACCCACCTAAAAGTAGCAGGTCAAGCAACCCCCCACCTACCATGGCAACAGCAATCCTTGATACCAGTGGCCACCCTCAGCAGGATAATGCACACCACAAAAACTGCTCAGGAGTGGCCTGGGAAACATGACAGAACTGAGGTTTTCACCCAGGTTCCACACTCCCCAGATCCAAATCTTATTCAGCATGTGTGGGATGTACCAGGATAACGTGATCTAGGTAGGACCCACCCTGCAACCAACAGGACCCACAGAATTCCATGCCCCACTGGGTCAGGAGTTTTAACAGCATAAAGGAGACCAACAAAATATTAGTCAGGTAGTCATAATGTTATGCTTGATTGGTGTATATTGCCCAGAACATCATACTACTTTTGTCGCTTGCATCACTTTCCCAGGTAAACAATGCCCTTGGATCCAGCTGTCCACATGATTCAAAAGAAAGCATAAGTCATCAGACTGTTGTGCTGTAAGTCACCAGGCTACCTTCTTCAACCATGGTCTAGTTCTGACACTCTGGTGTGCCAGCTGTTATGCAGCACGTGTTCTGACACCGTTCTGTCACTGTCAGCATTAAGGCTTTCAGCAATAGTAGCTTTTCTGTGTAATTGGACCACAAAAGCCACTGACATAAAATTACGTATATTTTCAATCATACACACAGTCAGAAAATAAAATGAAGGCATAAAGCTAAAGGAATGACAAAATTAATATTTCAATATTAATATTAAGCATCTTATTTCCACTTGACTGGACAACCAACATGTCAGTCAACATCACATAAGTCCGCTCCAAATCCTAACTTTTAGCTTAGTCATAACTGTAACCTTTTTTCTTTAGTTCAGTACAGACAGTTCAGATGCCAGCAGACCATCAGTAAAGTAAAATAAGATGTCCAGCAAAATCCCCAAACAGTGCACTCTGTTTTATTTAATTAATAATGAGGAAATGTGCTCAGGGCTCTACAGCCAGAGTAGTCTCCATTCAGCTCTGCCTCTATGGTCAACCAATCAGCCAGGGAAGAAAGACAAAATTAAATCCATCACTAAAGGCACTTCAAGTTAACGCACCGTCTGTTCTTCTGCTTTAGTGATATCGGCTCTGTTGCGGTTCTTAATTTTAGATCCAGGGTTTGGGGAAGAAACCTGCTGCAATTGTAGGTTCTACTTTTATCAGGTTTTTGATCTCACCTGTTTGTCTGCAGTGAGATGGTTCTGAAACTGAATTGAATGAAAGTTGACTGAAATTAAGACTGTGAGGTAATGAGATGTTCGAGCAGACTGGAGTGGTTAACCAGCTATGCTAGGTGAGTGTCTGGGCTGTGATCTGGAACTTCAGATGTCCAGTCCAGACCTTTTTTAATTTGGTAGACAAGACAGTTATGATAAGATGTGTGTAGATATTACACAACAATGGTACTTTTTTAAGTTTATTAATGGAATGCCCCTTGAGATGTAGCATCTCGTTTTCGAGGGGGTCCATAAACACATACATATAAACACAATTTACAATGACATACATAAGTGCACACATTTACACATAAACACACATACCCACACACACACACACAGGACAGACATGGTTCTTTGTTCCCTCCACCCCCCAATCCTCAATGAATTCTAAAACAGGTGCCACCAACTCAGTGCCAATGAGGCCAGATAGCCTATTAGAGATGTGTTTGTTTGTTTATTTGTCTGTCTTACTCTTTTTTCTTCTTTTTTTCCCCTTTTCCCTTTTTTCTTTCCTTCTTCTCCCCCTTTTCCTCCTTCCTTCTCCTTTCTCTTCCCCTCTTCTCCTCCCCTTTCCCTTCCTCTTCCTTCTTTTCCCTTTCTCTTTCCCTCTCCCCTCCTTCCTCCTCTTCCCCTTCCCTTCCCTTTCCCCTTCTTTTTCCTTTTTTTCCCTCTTTCTTTCTCACAACTTGGTGCTGCTGACAAACTAACCCTTGGCTTCCAAGATTGGTGACCCCTGGTCAGGAATATCAGCGATTCTCAAACCATGGTTCTTAAACCTGTTCAGGTTTCATACAAAATGGAAGATGTCACCTGAGGGACAAAGCTGAAGAACCACAGTTCAAGAGTAGAACTAAGGATAAATATGAAAATACAAATAAATGATACAGCATTGACAGAAGTTCAAAAGAAAAAAAAACATAAACAGGAAGCTTTAAGGTGTGAAAATAATAAGGATTGGAATTGACCAAAAGATGTTACATCCCAAATTGATAAAGGCAACCTATTCCAATCAGATGGAGCCCTATACCGGAAGGCTCTGCGACCACTCTCCTTATTTGTATATGGAACAGCAAAAGTAAGACTATGAGTGCCTCTTAAAGAATATACAGAAGTAACTGGAACCAAAAGTCGCTTAAGATACAGAGGACAATAAAAATAAATACATTTGAAAATGAACAGTGTCCAGTGATATTGGCACCTTTCATATGGTTGCAACCAGTTCAGCTTCTCAAACAAAATACAATGATGAGTTCTATAAGGGCATTTAAGTATGAATCGACATAGAGAATTAAAGAGAACATTTAAAGGCTTGAGATATAAGTCATGAGTGTTTTGATAGATTGTGTCAGCATAATCAACAATAGGGAGGACAAGTTGAATAATTATTTGCTTCCTGACTTCTTGTGTAAAACAGTTTGCAGACTGAAAAAGAGGAGTTAAAGTAGCATATGTTTGTCTTATGATGTAATCTATGTGAGGTTTAAAGCTGAGTTCAGGATCAAACCAAAGTCCAAGATATTTAACAGAGTCAACGTTTTGGACAATTAATCCATTACTAAATGCAATATGTAGGCTTGGGGATGAAAGTAAGTTATAATGAGAACCAAAAAGCATGCAGCACAATTTCTTCAAATTCAGTTTTAATTTATTATTTTGAAGCCAGTTTTGAATCAGATTAAAATCTGCTTGCAGCTGATTCTGCAGTAGTGTGAGATCGGAGTTAGCATTATAAAGCACTGTATCATCAGCATACAAATTTATTGAGCAGTTCTGTATAATTTGCGGGAGATCATTTATGAAGAAAGAAAAAAGTAGAGGACTAAGGGTGGAACCTTGAGGTACCCCCTTTTCAACTATGCATTCATCAGATTGAACACCATCAAAACGAACATACTGTTTCCTATTGTGAAGATAAGAATTGAACCATAAAACTGCCTCTTTATTAAGGCCGACTGTATAAAGTTTGTCAAGAAGCAAATAATGGTCAACTAAATCAAAGGCTTTGGACAGGTCTAAAAATAAATATGGATCCCACAAGTTGATCCTGGTCAATGGAGGAGAATATGTCATTGGAAAATTTTAGCAAAGCTGTACTTGTTGAGTATCCAGCTCTAAAGCCAGACTGTACTGGTGATAAAATATGATATACATTAAGGTACTGATATAGCTGATTGAATATAATTTTCTCAAAAACCTTGGCAACAGCACATATAATAGAAATTGGACGATAATTGAAGTCAGTCGGATCGCCTCCTTTAAAGACAGGAGTAACTCTAGCGGTCTTCCATATTGAGGGAAATGAACAAGTATTTATGGACAGATTAAACAGATCAGCTAGTGGAAACATTAACACATGTGCAGCCATTTTAAGAAACTTAACATCAAGACCGTCAGGGCCTGCACCACTATTAGTTTTAAATCCACATAGTGCATTAAAAACATCTATAGGGGTTATATTTCGAAAAGAAAAGGAGGGTCCAGTGCGTGGTTCATTGGTAAAAACCCCTGAGAAAACAGGCGGATTATTGGAGACACTACTAATGTTAGAGAAGTGTTGATTATGTTTCATTATTAACTATGAGATGATGAGTTTTACTTTTAGATTTGTGAAGAAGCAACCCGGTCTCACGGGGATTCGTGAAACTGTCACGTAAGTTTTAGTTTCGGTTTCGTGCGCACCAACACGATTTCGTCATGTTTTTCGTGCCGCTCACCACGAAATGTTTTTCGCTGTGGTAATCACATCTGAAAGTGGTTTATACTGGCGGATTCATGACGATCTAAGCTGTCCATCGGCGTATACTGCTTGTGTGATCGCGTTTGCGGCCGCCGGCCGCCGGACATTCTTGAAATTCCTATGCAAATTGGTAAGTGTACCACCGGCTTATGGTTAGGTTATGGTTAGGTTATGGTTAGGGTTATGGTTAGGGTTATGTTTAGGGACGATGTCATGCAAAATATAGCGTTGGATTCGCCACGGTTTTACATTAAAAATATAATATACACATTCTTTTGAAATACGTTCTGAGTGGCACGAAAAGTCCGCCGTTTAAAATACATTGGTGCGCATTTCGTGGTGAGCGGCACGAAAAACATGACGAAATCGTGTTGGTGCGCACGAAACCGAAACTAAAACTTACGTGACAGTTTCACGAATCCTCGTGAGATCGGGCTGGAAGAAGTTGATCCAACTGGCGCCAAAATTGTTTTGGGTTATTTACATTTTGAGAGAAGCTGTCTTTATAAAAATTTGATTTTGCATTCCTTGTTTGTGTTTTACTCTGATTTCTAAGTACTTTGTAATATTCCCAATCAGAGGGATCATTTGAGGATCGAAATTTAGCCCAAGCTTGGTTTCTTTTCCTGAAGAGATCAAGTAATGTAGAGTTAATCCAGGGCAGATGTCTGCCTTTCACACGATGAGTTTTTAGAGGAGCATGTTTGTTAATTATTTTGGATACTTCAGAGAAAAAATAACTCCATGCGTCTTCCACATATGGTATAAGCTGAAATTTATCCCAATCAATATTTACTAAATCATTAACAAATTGCTCATTGTTAATATTTTTGATTTGTCTAAATGTAACATATTTAGGAGCAGCTTTTGGCAATTTTATTTTCCAAACACAGTAAACTAATGAATGAACACTTATGCAATCAGACATAACACCAGAGGCAGAAATTCTATCAGGGTGGGTTACCAGTATCCAATCCAAAAGTGTAGAAGAAGTATTACCAACTCTTGTAGGCTCTTTGATTAGTTGTGTAAGGCCAGCACTATTTACTAAGTTTCTTTCATTTGATGATGAGCGATGCAGCCAGTTACTGTTAAAATCTCCCAAAATTATAATTTCATTATGCTTTTTGACAGAACCTAGAGTTGCAAGAATACATTTCATAGATTCAGTAGGAACAGGAGGAGGTCTATAAATATTCATAACGAGCAATTTTTTGTTAGTATGAAAAGCAATATCAATAAGTAAACATTCAAAGTCAATCGGCTCAACAGATGGAGTGACACGTACAGATTTAAGCTTGGAAGAAACATAAGTTGCTACACCACCAGCTCTAGAGCCTCTGTCTTGCCTAAATAATACATACCCATCAATTATCACCTCATCATCAGAAATATTACTATGTAGCCAGATTTCTAAGACTTCTTATGTTAAGATGTACAATTTTTAGTCCCTTAGCAGTCTCAATCTTAAGTGACCCAGCTCAGGCAGCTGAAGTGGAGAAAAGTGGGAAGAGGTGACAGGAGCAAAAAGACAAACAGACACACTCCATACACACAACAAATAAAACTGAAAAAAAAAGAATGGTGAGTAACCATCACCACTCCATTATATGCTATTCTTACTCCTCCCCCCAAATTTACCAGTTCCTTGAATAAAATAATAATAAAAAAAACAACAACAACAAAAAAACAAACAAACCCATTGACAGAGAACAAAAACAAAATAAAATATGCCTATTTTCCCCAACAACAACAAAAGATCACTTCTAGTAGAAGGTAAAAATATGTATTTCAAGGTTGTTCGGATATATGGTACTTTTATTTGCAGCACAGCAGGAGAGAGGTAGGATCACTTTCTAAGAGACTTCCATACAACTTATTTTTGGAGCCAGAGAAATCGCCCACTGCTGAGTCTTAGCAAGAGTGTAGATATGAAACACTTCCACACTGCCTTTTCTTCTACTGAAGACCGTCTGTTTTTGATATACACTTTATGGAACAACACAAATTGTAGGCTTATTTGTTTTAGTGTTGTTGTTGAACTGTTTGTTTTGCCCCTGGGGCACAAAATATATAGGTTGTAAAGAACTTAATGAAATCAGAGTAAAATGGATCGACATTTGAGAACATAAGTGGTAGTAAGGCAAGGCAAGGCAAGTTTATTTGTATTGCACAGTTCATACAGAAGGCCATTCAAGGTGATTTACGCTGGCAAAGAAATGATTTAAAGGTAGACATACATTAAAATCATAGAAATATACCACAAAAGTAGACATTAAGATCACAAAAGTGCATTAAAAATCAAGAAAATAGATTGAGCATCCAAGAGAAAGCTGAAGCAAACAATATGTTTTTCAGGCCTGATGAGCCGACAATTTGAGTAAACCTCAGTTGTCTGTAGTATCTTGTGTCTGCAGTCACAAGCTGTAGTAACTGCTGTGAACTTTGATTGTTCCCTCAGTTCAAGCCCACTCTTCAGCCAATTAGTACTTAACCTATGCATGCTGGGGGCAACATGCTGTTGTCTAGTTGAAGAAAACATGCAAGTGTGTTTCCATAGCCTCTGTGTTGGTTGAATTTACATGATAATTCACCGTGTGTGCATGAAGAGCTACACAAAAGGACACTAGTGTGTTACCATAAATCCCCCTGAGGATGTGCAAGGACCTTAAAAGTGGCCAGTCTTCTCAAGGTAATTTGGTCTGTCATGGAAATCTGCCAATGATTTTTTAAGCTATGAAACTATCAGTTTAGCGTTCAGTTATACTGTCCAACACGGAGATGATTAAAAAGCATTTTTTTTTCTATATGTCACAAAGAACAGAACAGAAAGACAACTATTCTTAGTTTACATGAGTGTCAGGATGCTGAGGTTAAGTGTTGGATACCAGCAGCAAAAAGATGCAACCACCTAACAATGAAAAAGTCTTTTGTAGCCAGAGATTACAGTTTGGCAGGAAAAGGTGGAGTCATGTCCATCTCAGACCACTGTCACCAAAACTCTGATTTTAAGTGATAGTCCCTGTGCCAAGTCTGGAGGATTTGTCTGTCTGTTTTTCTGAGCTAGAATCTTAACACCCTCTTAAAATAATGCCCCAACTCATTTGCCCCACAAAAAAACTGAACCACACCACATAACCTGGCCTTGATCTAGGCCATTATATTATTGGGGTAGAATCGCATGATCTGTTCAACTGAGGATTTAGGTGATTTTACCACAGGTGGCCAGCATCATGAGGAAATAATTTAGGCAAAGAAAAATAAATTTGTCAAAAAATTATTTAAGGCCATTACTTTAGGAAGGCATCGATGTGCAAATCGTGACTGTCCATTGTGGGATTTAGAACAACTACTGTGGCTGCTATTAGTGGTACTATGGCCCGTTCTATACCTTCTAGTTACTGCTGCAACTGTGTTTCCACTGACTTTTAGCTGATGTGTACTTTTCCTTTATGTTGCAATTCCTTTAAAGAGCGGCCATGATACGAATTGTAGATAAAACAGCCCATAGGTCCTAGCCTAGCCATGCTACACCCATGTTTCTGCCGGCACAAGGGTCTAGGGAAGCTCGACAGGGAGGGAGGCAGGCTAAAAGGTTGTCTATCAAATCCCTCTGCAGCAACTGGGTAGGTATACAACCAATCAACGCAACGAATAGGCCGACGTAGTTCCTAGAGCGCCAGCGGATTGTGGCTAAGTCCCATTAGCTTCCCAACCAGCGGAGCCGCGGAGCCAACTGGTATATTAAGGATTTGCCATATCCCGTCGGCATAAGTCCAAATACGTCTTTCTTCTCAATGAAACACTTCAGTGCTGTCCTTTGTTTATCTTTCAAGTTGAATTTTAGCTTCAAATCTTTAAGGGCTGTGGCCAAAGCAGAGTCGAAAGATAACTGTTTATTGTGCGCCGGTTGTTTCTGTCAGAATCGTCACGCCTCTGTCGTCACTTAGTTACGCCCGCCTTCTGACTCTACACTTCATGGTGATTGGTCCGGCCAGTTTTAGGAGAATCCAGCCTCGAGCCTTATGGAGGGTAACTAGACCCACCCTGACAGAGAATTAAATTCGTTGCCATGGGTTGTCTAGCGCGGCTAGGCTACATAGGTCCAAAACTGAGAAAGTTCTAGTGGTCACAGCTCATTTTATTACCATGTTCATACATTTAGATTCAATGTAAATCACAGTTGCACTGAATTTTGTTTCAATAATTACAAGTTTGCTAACTTATGTGTCAATTATCACTGATGTATTCACGTTCGTTTCATTGATTTTTCACTCTGGGGTCTTTATTTCATCATGTTAGCAACAGAGCTTGGCAAATACATGACATATTGCATGTTATGTTTTGCAGCTGATTTTAGCAAAGTGCATTTTGATAAGGAACCTTTTCTTCTCCTGTGAACAACTTCAACTTATTCCTCTGATCATCCATGTTGAAAGCCCAGCAGAGCTCTTAGAATCAGCTAAAACCATCATCACTCTGGTTTGTCCCTGAAACACTTTTACTAAATGAAATAAAAAAAAATATTTGAAGTATATCAGAAGATAATGTCAAAATAGATTGTAATTAGTCTTTTTCCTTAATCTGTCTCTCTCACACACACTTAAAGGATAGGAAGATGAAAAGCACCAGACGTTGTATAATCATGTCACTTTGAAGTAGCTGCTGCTGCTGCTGAGCTGCCCTGTGTTGCGTAAGAGGCTGGCACGGTGGTTCTTGCAGGCTCTGCTGCCCTGTCAGCTTGGATTATCCTACTGTCACTCTGACCGGCAGAATGTGCTTACCAGCCAAAGCACAGCATAAACCTTCACGTGCAAACACGTGACCCTGATGGACCGAGTCACTACTACTGTACTACATTTTTCAATAAAATAATTTGTGTTTTTGCACTGACAAGGTTTTTAGGTGAAATTAATAATACATGCAGTCTGTCAGCATGTGGGAAGAATGATCAAAAAGTTCTGGAACTGATTTTGGAGTGCATGTATGGAGCATATCATGGTGCATGTAGAGTAAGTGAGCACTAACTGTCAGAGGTCAAGATGTCACATGATGCTACACTGCAAACAGCAGGACCTGTAATGCAAATGCTTTTTGTGATTATGGTAAGTGTGCATTTGCTATTTCTCCGTGGGCCAGACACTGGAGCAGGTCAGAAAACATCCTATTCTGTGAGTCAGCAGCAATGATGATCCAGCCTTCATGTCAGAAATCATCAATGATGAAAGCTGGATTTGCAGCTACTACAGCGAGAAGAAATAATAGTTTAAACAGTAGAACAGACTGCTGTTTCCAAAACCAGACAAGGCACATCCGGCCAGAAGCACTATGAGCATGCTTGTTGTTTTCTACAACATTCACGTGCTTGTGCAGTGGTAATTAGTCCTCCAGAGTTGAACTGTCAAAAGACCTGAACTGTGGCATGATAACATATGGGTTCTCAAGTGTGTTGTTCACCTGCTCACAGCTTGGTGATTACACACAGGTTTTTCGGACGAAACAACACAAATATTGTTCTGTATATGTCCTCCTTGATTTAACCTGTTACCACCACTACGTGCCCCCCAACAAGTGGAAGAACATGGGATTATGTATAAATTAACTTGTTGTCTATGTTAACAGCTCATGTAGCCTCAAGGGGGCACAAGCCAGTGTCCTCTATGTACTGGTCCCAAGCCTGGATAAATGAAGAGAACTGTGTCAGCAAGGGCATCTGACATTAAAACTATGCCAAAAATATACAAATCAATTAAAATACATACCGGACAGATCAAGACCCAGGTTAAGAACAACCGCCATCTGTGCTGTTGACTCTCAGGATGCCGGTGAAAGTTGGGCTACCTTTGTTCAAAGAAGGAAGGAGGAAGGTGTGTTCAAACGCAGAGAGAGAAGAGGAAAGTCAAGAGTCTAGAACTGAAACGGAGACTTTGAATGTTGGGACTATGGCAGGAAAAGCTAGAGAGTTAGTTGACATGATGCAGAGGAGGAAGGTGGATATAATGTGTGTTCAGGACATCAAGTGGAAAAGTAGCAAGGTTAGAAGTTTAGGAGCAGCGTTTATCCTCCACAGGTAGGAGGTGAGCTAGAAGAGAAGGAGAAATTCTGTAGGGAGTTTAATGAAGTGATCCAGAGTATCCCCAGGAGTGAGGGAGTGGTGATTGGTGGATATCACTGGATATGTTGGTGCAGGCAACAGAGGTGACGAGGAAGTGATAGACAGGTTTGATATGCAGGCTAGGAATGCAGAAGGACAGATGGTAGGAGACTTTGTAAAAAAGGATGGAAATGGCTGTAGTGAAATACTTTCTTCCAGAAGAGACAGGAAGATAGGGTGACTTATAAGACAGGAGTTAGAGCACACAGGTAGACTACATCTTGAATAGACAGTGTAATGTGAAGGAAATCAGTGACTACAAAGTAGTGGCAGGTGAGAGTGTAGCAGACAGCAGAAGATACTAGACTGTAGGATGACTCTGGTGGTGAGGAAGATGAAGACGGCAAAAGCAGAGCAGAGGATGAAATGGTGGAAGCTGAAAAAGGTAAAGTGTTGTATGACTTTCAGGGAGGAATTGAGACTCTGGGTTGTGAGGAGATGCTTCCAGATGACTGGACAACTACAGTTAATATGATTGGGGAGACAAGTAGGAGAGTACTTAGATAAGGAGATTGGTGGTGGAATGGGGAAATGCAGGCTTGTATACAGAGAAAGACGGTAGTTAAGAAGAAGTGGCACACTGAGAGGACTGAAGAGAGTAGACAAGAGCACGGGGAGATGCAGCGTAAGGTGAAAGTAGAGGTGGCAAAGGCCAAACAAAGGATGTACTATGCTTGTGTGCTAGGTTGGACAGTAAGGAGGGAGAGACTAATTTATATAGCTTGGCGAGGCAGAGAGATAGAGGCACAGGTGCCAGAAGTTTGATGGAGTGATGGGAAGATGGAAAGAGTACTTTGAAGATTTATTGAATGAGGAAAATGAGAGAATGAAGAGTAGAAGAGGTGACTGTTTGTGGACCAGGAAGTAGCAATGACTAGTAAGGATGAAGTGAGGAGGGCATTGAAGGGGATGAAGAGTGGAAGGTAGTTGGTCCTGATTATATGGGTCCTTCCAGAATTCGAGGACATTCAAAATTTTTAAAAAATAAATTTTATCTTTTACAATTTTCTGCTATGTAGTCATCAATAATAGGTAATAAACGATCAAAGGCTGGAATAGCTCAGCTTACACATCAATGGTAGTATTTTTTATTTCATGTTTTATTTCTTGTTTGCTAACCCTACTCTAATCACAGTAACATGATTGCTAATCCATGCTAATGTTAGCTTTTTCTCAAGAGTAAAAGCTAGATATTTATCTAACGGTTACTGCTCACAAAGAAGACAAACTTACTTATATTAAAAAATAAGGAAAAAGTAAAGAGAATTTGTCTTTCTCTAATAATACGCATAATGGGGTTGCATGAGGTAGACTGAGACATTCAATCAAGGCTGACAATGTTATGAAATATGAAAAATAGAAGAGAGGACATAGCTTTGCTCTACCCATTCTTTTGGAAAACTGATGATGTCAGTTTCAGCCTATCATGTGTTTCACTGTGTCTTCTTCTTCTATCAGCTAAAAAGGTTATTGATAACAGGGTTGGGTGCATGTTGTGGGACACATGTTCCATGCAAAATAATTATTATTTAAAATATTACATTAATGGAAAAAAATTTCTCTACAATTACAAGAGACATCGATGAAAAAAATACCAATAAAAGGAGATTTAATTTAATTCTAACCGTTTTTTAAATGAAATTAGATCATCAAGGAGGTGGGACAACAGAAAAATGACATCTTAGGGGGAACTCCAGATTTATTTGGTATTTTAAAAATATTTTCAAACATTCTTTTCTCTCTTTTTTTTTTTAAGATTTGGTCTCAGGACAAGTAAATTCACATAACTGCATGTTTTAGTATTTTGTACATGGATGATTTGAAATTTGATGGATGGGACATAAAATGTCCTTCATTTCTGGAATGGCCCATTTCCCTGTTAAGGTATGGAAATGTCTAGGAGAGGTGGCAGTAGAGTTTCTGACTAGGTTGTTCAACAAGGATCTTAGAAAGTGAGGAGATGACTGAGAAATGTAGGTGAAGAGTGCTGGTGATGATTTTAAGAGCAAGGGAGATGTGCAGAGTTGTGGCAGTAACAGAGGAAAAAGTTGATGAGCCATACAGCGAAGTTATGGAAAAGAGTTGTAGAAGTTAAACTCAAGAGCATTTGTGAGTAGTAATATGGTTTCATGCCAAGAAAGAGTACTACAGATGCAGTATTTGCTCTGAAGATGTTGAAGTACAGAGAAGGTCAGAGGGAGCTGCATCGTGTCTTTGTATATCTAGAGAAAGTATATGACAGGGTATCAGAGAGAAATGTGGTATTATGTGGAAGGGTGAAGTTACCGGTAGGGAGTAGGAGATAAAAACGGGGAGGATTTTAAATACTTACGGTTAACAGTTCAGAGCAATGGAGAGTGTGGAAAAAAGGTGAATAAGTGCGTGAAAGCTAATTGCAGCAGGTGGAGAAAAGTGTTATGTGTGATGTATGATGAAAGAGTATCAGCAACAATGAAAGGAAAGGTGTAGAAAATGGTGATGAGACCAGCAATGTGGTATGTGTTAAGACACAGTGGCACTGAGGAAAAGACAGAAGGCTGAGCTGGAGGTAGCAGAGATGAAAATGTTGAGGTTCTCTTTCGTAGTGACCAGTATGGATAGGATCAGAAATGAGTACATCAGAGAGACAGCACATGCTAGATGTTTTGGAGATAAAGTCAGAGTGGCCAGACTGAGATGGTTTGGACAAGTACAGAGGAGGCGATAGTAATATATGTGGAAGGATGCTGAGTTTTGAACTAGAGGAAGACCAAAGTGGAGGTTTATGGATGTAGTGAAAGAGTACATGAAATTAGCTGAGAGAAGAGGATGCAGAGGATAGGGTTAGATGAAAAGAGATTGCTGTGGCGACCCATGAAGGGAAAAGCTGAAAGGAAAAGAAGTCTATGCTGACAGTTGTAAATTTCTGTGTTTCATCATGTTACTATAGCATACATTTGCAGTAGATGTACTATCATTGATTAATTAATTGATTTCTTCTCAATCATGAGTTAGTTCACCTTTTCTATTTGGCTCCAAGCACTACTTTTCTACCGTTCTTTCTTCACAGCTGGGTCCTTGTGGCCATCCTGAGCTTCTCATTTTGTTATCCAGATTTTGTTGCTTTCTATTTGCCTTCTATATTCAACATGTCTGCACACCAATTTTCCTGCTGTTGTGACCCTGCTGATTAGTTTCTCTGCCTCTTCAAGCTACCACCAATGTCCTTCCACCTCCTCCAACCTACTGGCCTCCAACGTTTTGAATCTTGTTTTTAACCTCTCATCCTGCTATTTCACATACAGGAGCTGTACTTAAGAAAGCTAATTGTTCTTCATGCTTGATGCTTCTTGCTTAATATGATGTTGTCCACTATGCTCTTTCCAAATTAAGTTTGTTACCTTGTTCCTATCTGAATGCAGCTGCCAGCTATTCTCTTCAGTTAAAGGATAAACCTTCTGTGGACTTAAGAGAGCCACATATCCCATAATGCATTTACAACTAGTGGGCAGCTGCAGACAAGAAAAACTCACATTTGTAAGTAATAATTTACTGCTGTTGATGTTGCATAGATGTAGTTTTAAGATATATTGGCAGACAGTAACAGCCACACCTCGATCTCATGACTCTGTCTTTGAACTTTTTGCTGGTGGAGCACCATTACCGTTGATGCTGTTTTTGGAAACCTTGATGGCTTTGCTTCTCCAGAAAAGAACATGATGAAAGCAGACACATTGCTTTCAGAATCTGTGGATACCGGGCTTTGCAAAAGTTCTGTTACACTCGGTTTCGTGATCTTTAGAGACGTTTACATGTCGGAGTGAAAAATTCCACTAAATAAACTGAAAGTTCTACCTTATAGGCAGGTGTCCTTAATACATTTTTTTCTCCGGTGAAGTTGTATCAAGATTGAAGTCAAAAGAGTTGAGATATCTGCTTTCCTTTGTGCTGAACATCAGCCGGATGACCGTCCACAGAGTTGCGGAGAGGCTAAAGAATGGTGAAGATCTTTCAGGTCTTCACCATTCTTGAAAGATCACTGAAAGATCTTCACCATTCTTGAGCCTCTCCGCGACTCTGTGGACAGTCATCCGGCTGATGTTCAGCTGCTTGGCTCTGTCAGACTTGTTGTGGCCAGCATGAAGGAGAGCAGATATCTCAACTCTTTTGACTTTCCATCTTGATACAACTTCACCGGAGAAAAAAATTGTATTAAGGCACCTGCCTAATAAGGAGAACTTTCAGTTTTATTTAATGGAATTTTTTCACTCCGACATGTGAACGTCTCTAAAGATCATTGAAACCGTTGTAACAGAACTTTTGCCATAAGCCCGGTATGTTTTGTAAAAGGTCCTTTAGGGCCTGTTAAAAATAAAATCCCTTGGTCAGGAATTTTCTAATATGCCCTTATTAATTTATTATATTTAATACTAAGTATGCAAGTTCAAACTTGCTGTACTTGGTACTGAAGCAGAACACTACAGAACTGTGGGAAAAATGCGTGTGCGGGTGGTTCATAGCACTCTAAAATTTAGGTTCCGACAAGTTGCTGGAGTAAACAGTTTATAAGAAATTGATTCTTTTGCTCTGGTTCTTTTACAGAAAATACAGAAAACCAAATGAATAAGTAAACGTCACATCACGTGGATCAATTCAGCTTTAAATCACATTAATGTACTGATGATTCAGATAATATGCAGATTAGGATTCCACATGCTTAACATCCTGTCTTTGGCCCACTGTGTTGAGGAGCTCCACAGACACGCAGGGATTTGGTGTAATTCCCTTCAGCAGTCTGTGGATGAAGGTGGACAGGAGGAAGGATTAGGTAAGGCAGAGGAATAGGGAGGGCAGGGTGGGGGGTCGAAGACTAAAGTCTGAGGAGCCATAGGGAGTTCGGATTCGTTTATTGAACTCAGCAGGACAGCTGAAAGAAAAAGTGACACACAAACGTACACAGGATGTTGGCAGGAACAGGGCTTTATGGGATTCTTGTACTTTGTGGCTCCTCTGGACTACAAAGCTCCTCACCACATCAGGACTCTGCACTTCATTAGCATGTTGAAATGAGACAGTGTCTGGAAGCTGGGTGAATGCTGAGGATATAAGATGGAGGGAAGAGGCAGGGAGGCTGACAATGTTCCACAAACTCAACAAAACCAAACAGGAACACCGAGAATGATACCAGTGTCCTTGGAGAAAGGTTAATATTACAATGCGGAGAACAAAGTGGACAACCATAGCATTAAGACTTTACAGTCATATGTTGAGTTTTCAATAAGATGCACAATTGCTCAGTTTTCCTTCTCTTATCATCTCTTTTCATCCTTCCCTTCTGGTGATTTGAGATTTTATGCTGCTGAAGATTATGTGGATTTTTTAAATTTTGTGGCATGCAGCATCAATCTAGAGGAATCAAATCACTGATCTGTATACTGTGTCTCCATTTTCATTTGTTTGACAGAGTAAATATTTTCTGTTGGCTTCAGGAGACATACTGATTGTCGTCTAAAAATTGAATTCAGCATTTAGGGAATATTTAAACACCAGTTCCAGGACTCAATTTACGATGTCATTTTAAGAAAATAGTGGCACCTTGAGCTGTACAGGAATTACATTCAGTATTAGGCATGCGATTTTAAAGTTGTGGTTAATCAGTGAAGTAGTGAAGAATTAACTGAATTATTTCCATGAAAGACAAAAGCCTAAAATTTTCAGTATCACTTCTTCTCATGTCATTGATTCTCCATATTGAGCAAATAGATAAAATAATCTTTGATTATGGGTGAGTTAGAATATGAAAAGACCTGCTTAATCAGTGTGAATGTTCAACAAAATTCACTCACATTTTTATTAGACCAGTTATTTCACAATGTAAAGTATTTCATATGTATCAGTGTGACATGCAATTACATATGGTTTGTCTTAGTTTTGCTCTTAGTCTGCTCAAAGATGAGAGAAGATGAGACTTTTCATGGTGGCTTCAATTCTTATTTACTGATTTTCATATTTCAACTCATCCGTAATCAGAGATTATATAACAGATCCAATAATTCAAATTCTGAATCAATGCAATGAAAAAAATAACAGTGGAAATTTAAGGCGTTAACCTTTAATAGTTCCTGAGATATTGTCATTTAAACTAAATTTCAATGTGTAGAAATATGCTAAAAGTGGTTTGATGGGCAATAAAAAAACAAAAAGAAGCAATCGATATATCAAACTAAAATTTCACAAATATCTATTGATGTTTTAGACAAATGTTGAATGTCGCAAATGAGATTGCCGTCCAAAATTTTTTACAAATGTAAAGGTTTGGGATGGAATGACACTGTATTGTTTCACTGCAGTTGCAAAGGAGTGGTTCTTGACTCATTTCAGTGCTCAGACAATCTGCCAGTAGCTGGTTACTCTGCTACTCCTGCCATCCTGGATGTTGCGCCACTCTGTCAGGCCCAATCATCTGGACAGATGGGAGGTCTCAGTTACATCTTCCACTGACTGGCAAGTTTAGCAAACTGCTGGTTATAATGGCAGAATGTATAAGTAGCCAACTCCCATTCTGAAACTGTGCTCTTTTCAGCCTCACATATTAAAAAGCAAATGTTACCCAGTGAATAGAGGACAGAAGAGGAGCTGCACTGACTGTATTGATACTCTGGACAATTTATCTGAAAAGATGGAAAAAAAGTGAAAGTAACAGTGGCTTTTGTCTAACCTCTACTAGTTGAATTTAAAGGACCTGTGCTCAATATCTTTCACTTGTCCCTCTGATTGAATGTGTTCTGCTCTCCTGCCTCTATCTAACTTTCCTTCAGCAGGACTAAGTGTGATGCAGACTTCAGGTGTCCCACTGCATATCCACCTGTGATTTCCTATTGGCATAATGTTCACTGTCGAGTGGTTGCAATAAAACTGTTTAGTACTGTTGTAGAGGTGACAAGAAAACATAAAACAGTCTAACAAAGCAGCTAGCAAGAAGACAATAACATCCTCATAGAGGAAGGATGATGAAATAACCACAGAGGGCCATTATACTGACAGATCACTGAGTACAACCTGTGAGGGTTGATCAAAAACTTATGAGAGTGTGACTATAAAAATGCAAAACTGTACTATATTTAAATTTGGCTGCCATCCCCGTTTAAGTAGCTGCCTCGTGAAGTGATACACTACTCCTAGTGCTTCTGCAACATTAATATTACCTGGATGTTCCATAATTTACCATGTCAAGCAGCATTTGTGATGAGTGCTGAGCCTCCTAAACTGTGTCAAAACTTCACAGTTAACCTTTCAACTTGGATTTCATTTTGGGAAAGAGGAAGAATTTACAGTAAGTCAAGTCATGTGAGAAGGGTGGGTAAGGAGTGATGATTGTTGATAGATGTTGCCAAGTGTGGAACCCATTGGAGTATCCACATGCCATCGTGCTACAGTTCAGGTTGTTGGCTGTGAATGTTTTCCCTCAGAGATCACAGGTTATTACAATTGAACTCTGCTTTGACATTCTGACCCTGGGGGACAAATTCCTGGAGCACAGCCATGTGAGTATTGAAGAAAACAATGAGCATGCTCTTGGTGCTCCAGTCCTGATCTGGTTTTGAGGACCGTTAGCTCTTCCGCTGTTTCTTCTCTTGATGGTACTCATAGAACTATCTCCCATCACCCATGATGAGCCATAGCCTGAAAGTTCATTATCCCACCTACTGGCTGACATAAAATTTGATGTTTTCTTCTCTGCTCCAGTTTGTGGTGTGGAGAATTCCCAAATATACACCTACAAGTAGTCAAAAAACATGTGGAACAAAGGTCCCACTGTTGATTGTACTGCATTACACAGTCTCCTGACTTGTGATAGTTACTGCTCACATGTTGCATGTACATGACCATGATGTGGTCTGTGCATGCGGACTCTGGATAGTCCCAGAACATTTTGATCAAACCTTGTATACCTTCTGCGAAGGAATCTTTGAGTAGATGAATTACAGATAACACAAATATTCGAATGCTGGATGTCAGTATCACAGATGTGTGGTATCACACAGAGAGCAGAAAAAGTCAAAATCTGACTGGTAATAATTTGTCATAAAAAACATAGTAGAGTTATATCCTTTACCAATAACTTCTTGCCAGATTTGAACTTCGAAATGGTTGATATGTAAAAACTTCCTATGGAGTGTCCTCATAGCTCCCCACTGCAGTGGACTGGGCTCAATTCTAACACAAGACCATTTACTGCATGTTGTCTCTTGTCTTCATTGATTCCTGTCCCCCTTTCACTGTCTAATAAATAAACCCTAAGAAATCCCCATCCACAAAATAAAAAATGAAATGAAAAAACTTGTTCAAACCAATGTGTGACTGTATAGAAATACTGCAGTCATGCTGAAGTTAACTGTATGCTTTACACATGCAAAAAAAAATTAAGGGCTACTCACTTTGCTTTAATATATTGCAGTGAAACATTGGAAGAACAGCATGTAAGTTTTATAAAATTAAAAAGTAACAAACATGCCATAACATTTTTTGTGCAATATACAATAAACTTTAAAAAGTGTCAACAGGATAATGTCCAAAAAGACATTGCACATGCCAGGAAACATTGATAAATGTTAAATATCATAAATAAATAAAGGTAGGTAGATACTTTATTAATCTCCAAAGAGAAACTCACAGTGTGTGCATGTATGTGAGGTGCAGGAACACAATAAAATAATGTGCAGTGTAAATTAGGAATAATATGTGAACTGCAATACAATACAGTATGTTAGTCATGCATACAATTTGCTTCAAATCAAAGCACTCATGCATGTGACACATCAACAAGCAAAGCAAAAATGTACAACCAAATAAATTACTGAAAGCCACAAACTGAAACAAATAGAAATGGAAATCAATTCCAAACAATACAGACAGAAAGTCAGACAATGGAAAAAGACATTGTGTGCACATTCTTCTCTGAATGCTTAGGAAGAAGCCAGTAGGTGGAAGAAAAGACTTTTATGTGCTCCTGTTGTTGGCATTTCTTTGGATTGCACTTGTTAAAAAAAACAGTGTCACGGCTCTAGGAATCTGGACCCGAGCAGAGAGTCACACGACCAAGGCTGGGTGGAATGGAATGGTTTTTATTGTTGGGTGAATGAGTAATAAAGGTGGGTGAGTTCCTGGCAGCCGGAGGTAGACGAAGGCAGGGCCGGACTGGGAAAGAAATTCAGGCCGGGAGATTTCCAATCAGTCAGGCCACTTCCGCCACTGCAAGGGTTGTGTCATGTGGGATAATGCACCAAAAAAAATTTTTCCCTTCCAAAAATATGCCTTTTACAGTTATGTTATAGCAATTACAACATTACTAAACAGACAGTAAGTCTATTAAACACTCCATATAGTCCAGTACTTTTCTCTTCTGTAATCTCTTCACTACCCTCACCAATTTTTCCAATGTTTTCCTTTTCCTATTATTTATATAACATGTGGAATTAAAAAAATATATATTATTTTGTCAGCAAATCATTTAGATGTCAGCTGGTCATAGCTAATAGTATATGCAGACACCAATGTTCATTTTATAACTGAAAATTGGTAAGTCAACTGCCTATCCTACCTGAAGAGGGGGTCTCAAACGTTTTCAGGCTTCCTGCAACCCACCTGACACCTGTGGAGCTTATTTGGGCCAGACATTTTTATTATATTTTGGCCTTTGAAGTCTGATGATGCATTTGTGAGAAGAACCGACCGTTTGTAAACTTACTTGAAGTAAGGGTGCTCCATAATCTTCGCTCCTTCCACTCTCTGGCCTCACTCTCATCACCGCTCTGCAGTGCAAGCTTCCCCCGTTCTCGCTATGAAGGGGCGGGCCATAAAGCAAGTAACCAATCATGGCACGATTCTTCTAAAAAAAAAATGTCACTTTGACCAATCCCCATCCTTCTGATTTAGAGCTCAGAGCACGTGCTTTGTGTGAGTGACAGGAGGGTGGGCGTGTACTCTGTAAGGCTTCTAGCGCTGCTGTCTCTGGCCTTTCTGCCTAAATGCCGATCAACTTTTTTTCATTGGCCTGCCAGTCCGTGGCTGGCCTGTCCAGGCAGGCCAATAAGGAGGCAGGCCACCGGGAAAAGTCCCGCATTTCCCGATTGCCAGTCCGGGCCTGGACGAAGGAGGGAAGCCGGTGGGGAGACAGATGCAAGGGGAGTGGAGCCGGGAGTCCAGGGGAGACAGACGAGAGCCGAATAGTTTCTGATGGGTTCCAAGGAGACTGGGCAGGAGAGAGCCCGGACAGCTGGAGTCTGGGCAGGGCAGAGACATAGAGACATTAGAAACCTCCAAATTTGCAACATACCTTGGGATAGCTAGAAAGTACTGACTAGTAAGTCAAGTTCGACGATCTGACCGGGTGTGAAAGGTTCAGCCGGTCTTTATTGCAGCAGGTGTAATCTTGGCAATGAGTTTCAGCTGTCCGGGTCTCATGGGGAGGCTAATCACCTGAGTGGAGACAGCTGAGAGCCGCACTCCACTCAGGTGCAGCGCTGGGGAGAGAGAAGGGAGAGAGAGAGGGAGAGCAGAGCAACAGAGCAAAGTAGACAGCGGGAGACAGATAGGATAGGGTGTTTGGATGCCAGATGGGGAGGACAGGGGGTGAGAAGGGAGCTCTGACAAACAGACTCCTCAACACTGGATGTAATCTGTGCTGGAGACCTTTCCTTTTCACCAGTCAAGAAACTCAATAGTTTGATGCACAGTGACATCAGCATCACAGGGTGGTGTTAACTTATAATGAGTAGACCAAAATGCAGAACAATAACACTGGAAGAAAGGTTAAGGAGGCTAGAGGCTTCAGAAAACAGGAACACTTGAAGGCAGACTCCCTGAGCCATGGTCTGACTGCAACACATTATCAATGTGCTATAGAGGGAAAAACTCTTGGCTGGCTTGTTTGTACTTCTTTAAACCAATTCCAATTGTAGTGTGCAGAGAAAAGCGGCGCATTTCTGTGTTCAATCAAAATAGCAAACAGCTGGAGTTATTGTGGTTGAACACTTGCATGCAGGGAGATAAGCACTGTGATTAAAATAGGGCATTCATTGGAAAGAAATAGTAGAATTGACTTACTACACAATCTAAGTCTGTGGGAAAGCTTTTTGTTTCAGTTTGATTTTCAGTGTGGAAGGTTGCTACCTGGATGTCTCTGCTGTTATCTCCCGTGGTGAAGAAAAGTCTAACATGTAGATGGAGGAGAACACCGGCTGAGATGATTGGCCAATAGCAGGCTTATACTCACAACCTAAATAGCTACTGCGCAACAGAATGATCAGGCAGAGCTGAAATAATATGGGAGTTGATGAATGAATAATGAGCAGCAGGAGCATCAGGACCTAACAAAAAGAGAGAAGCACACATTGAGGATAAATGCAGAGACAGTGAAATTATGCTGACATTAAAAGAAAAATAGGTATCAATGTAATGGACACATGCATAAAATGAAAACAGGGGTAAAAGTCTGTATCTGCCAAATTTAAACCTCTGATTAAGAAGCTCAGGTGATGGTGAGAGGTTACATTACAGACTCTGGATCCAAAATGCATTTTGTTGTTATTATGAACAGCCAGTCTCTGGATTAGAGGTGTTAATGGACATAGTTTGGCAGTGTATCAAATATAAAACTTGAGGAAAAAGCATACAAATGCTTAAACACAGCTGAGATTATAAACCATGTATCTTCAGGCCCTTACCTTCATATATGTGCGTGCGTGTGTGTATATATATATATATGTCAGGGTAGAATTGATTTGGTAGAATTGGAGTTTCTACCAGTAGAGTTTGCGATTGTAATCTCTACCAGTAGAGATGGAACTTTAAATCTGACCCCTGCCCTGACCCTAACCTTAACTAACCCTGACCTTTAAATCTGACCCCTGCCCTGACCCCTGACCCTAACCTTAAAAGTCTAACCTTAGCCCTGACAAATCTCTACCGGTAGAATTGGAGTTTCTACCAGTAGAGATTGCAATCGCAATCTCTACTGGTAGAAACTCCAATTCTACCAAATCGCAGTCTCTACCATGATATATATATGAATATTTGGATGTTGTTCAAGGTGAACCTTCTTTTCTCTGAAAAGTTATAAGCACTCTAGCTTGAACTAAACCAGAATTATTCTGTCAGTAGATGCAGAAAATTGATTTAAATGTTGAGTACATGATTTTTATTGTATTGTAAGAATTTAAATTATTCTTCCTCTCTTTGGCTGGAAAATACTATTATCATTTAATTGTACAGACAATAGCTGACCATATGGTGTGTTTTTTCTCTCTTTCTCTCACAGTCTTCACAGCAGACGTTTTTCTCTTTCCTCTGTGCTTTGAAAGACATAATCTTCGCAGAAGACTGCAGAAACAGTGAAGCGGTGATGATTAGGAGCTGTTGTGGTTTTCCGGTTCTGTGAGCAGAGGCAATGGGAGCAGCGCTGGCAGGAAGCCGGACTGACTGAATGGGGTCATAATGCAGGGCCACAGGTAGCTGCCTATGGAGAGTCAGCTGAAAGACATAGAACAGCCCTTCAGACCCTGGTAGGGAGGAGGGAGAGAGGACTGATGAGACACAAAGCTCTGCCTGCAATTACCCTAATCAAATGTGCACACAGTGAATAATGTGTTAAATGAAAAATTCTTCAGTCCTCTTCTCCTCAGTAGCTTTTAATACAGTTCACAATGTTCTCAGAGCATGCATATAAAAAACACAGGTGAAACAGTTGAGGAAGATGAACAAATTGTTTACGGTAAGAACTGCAATCGCATTTATAATAACCACATTATTTATTATGAGGAACGAGTTCTTGATGAAAACATTTATATTCTTGTACAAAAAAAAAACAGTTTGTTGAACCATTGTAGATCTGTCGTAAGTCATCAAATGTTCTTAATTCCCATAAAAAAACATGAAAAATCACTATGGATACGTTACTCCTCTGTTTTATATAATAATGCAATGTCTATTTTTCTTGTCTTGTGTCTGTACTGTTTGTACAGATAGGGTTAGGCCCTGATTATACTCCAGTACATTGACACAAAATTGTTGCTTTGAGAGTATGCTTTATTCTTTGGGAGTCCACTGGGAGGGTTGTGTTCCATATACAGCCATGGAAAAATGATTAGACCACCCTTGGTTTCTTCAATTTCTTGTTGATTTTAATGCCTGTTCCAACTAAATGTACATTTGTATGGACAAATGTAACAATAACAACAAAAAAAGCTCAGAAGAATTTAAGAGCTGGTATCTCGCCTTTTGTCATGGTTTTCTTGATAATAACCTCAATCACTTAAGTTCTTACATCAATAGCTATGGCATTGGACTGCCAAAGACAGTGCTTTTAGGCATTCTATGTTTTCTTTTCTGTCTGTTTTAGTCACATGATGCACATAGGAGTTAGTACTTGACTGCATAACACTGTTAGGATGACTGATTGATGATTGTAGCCATGAGTCATGGCATGCTCTCCAACAGCTTCTGACATTGTTCTGCTGTCATAGCAGCCCATTCCAACAAATTTGCTTTGTTTTTGGCCTTGTGATTCTCCATTTTGTGTTTGATGATTTTTCACAAGTTTTCAATTGGATTTAGATCTGGTGATTTAGCAGGCCAAAGCATGGTTCCAATGTTCTGGTTCTCCATCCAGGCTTTTGACTGACCTTGCTGTGTGGCAAGGCAAACTGTCTTGTTGGAAAATCCAGACATTCGAGGCAGGAAAGAGTTTCCCAGCTGATGGAAGAAGACTGTTTTCAAGAGCAGCCCTGTACATGACCTAGTTCATTCGCCCTTCACACAATTGCATTTGTCCTGTTCCACCCAAATTGAAACAACCCCAGATTGTCTCTTATCCACCCACATGTTTTACTGTCGGGCAAGACAGTCTGGTTTGTAGGCTTCTCCAGGCTTCCTCCTAACCAGTAAGTTGGCTGGAGTGGGCACCAACTGAAAATTGGGTTCATCACTGAAGAGAACCTCATCCCAGTCATCAACAGTCCAGCAAAGAGTAACTGTGCTTTTCTCTGCCTTTCGTTGATGAAGGGCTTCTTCTGTTCCCTGTGTGACTTCAGACCAGATTCAAGAAGTCGGTTTCCACCTGTGCTTGCCGAACAAGTCGAATTTCTCAACAATGCCCACTCCTTTTTAAGGTCCCTGGAGGTCTGACGATGATTCCTGACACAGGAACAGATGAGTGCATGCTCATCTGGTGGGGTAGAAAGACGTCTCCTGCTGCGACCATCTATCAATTTGGTAGTATCGTGTTCAGGTTGTTTTTTCTTGATGTAATGAACGGCAGTCTTGGAGATGTTCAGTTTGTTCGCTGCCTGTCTCTCACTCATGCCAATTTCCAGCAGTGCCAAGATGGCTGCCGTTGTGGCTTCACGTAATTCTTTTGTTTTAGGCATTATGTGAGAGCTGACAACTTCTGAGTTGTGCTAGGGGTTGAATGTAAGCAGGAAACCACTCTAGGTCTCTGCATGTGGAGTGCTGCTAATGACATGAAATGACCTCTTATATACCCTGTGAATACAATTAAGCTTAAGCATGTCAAACAGGACAAAGTATTCTGTAATCAGCTGCATTTTTTGTCGAGGTCATTGTATTTTCAGGTAATATACCTTTTGTGGTGTCAGGCACGGAAATGAGCAAGAAATTGAAGAAAACAAGAGTGGTCTAAAAATTTTTTCCATGACTGTATGTGCAGTGGGTTATATCTACATATTACTTGCACTGTACATTACTGGTGAACATGTGAGACATTGCCCTACAAGACCATAATAACCAATAATGCACCAATTGTGTGTAGTTGCCATGCAGATTTCCACTCTTGCAGACTTGCGGAGATGATGAAATTTACAGTACCAATCAAAAATTTGGACACACCCTCTCATTCATTGGTTTATATTTATTTTAATCATGTTTTACATTTTACCTTAATGCTGAGTAAATTATGAAATAACACATATGGAACTAGACGAGCCCCCAGTAGAGGGCAGAACCACACCCATGCATGATACTCTGTATCAATTTTGATCATCCTACGTATATCCCTTCCTACTTGATCTGCTGACCTCTAACTCCACAACTGAGCAGGGGACCTTAGACTGATCTTCAGTGCCAAGTTTGATTATCCTGACTTCAGCACTTGCAGAGATATCTGAACACACACACACACACACACACACACACACACACACACACACACACACACACACACACACACACACACACACACACACACACATACACACACACACACACACTTACCCAGCCAGATACCGAAGCGAATGCACTAACCCTGCTGACGTACGTCAGGCGTGGTTAATTATGTTGTAAACAAAAGAGGTAGTCTCCTGGAATGGTTTTGAATTAACAGGTGTGCCTTGCCAAGAGACAATTTGTGGAATTACGCGTCTCCTTAATGTGTTTGACACCATCAGTTGTGTTGTGCAGAGGTGGAGTTAATACACAGTGGATAGCCCTATTTGACTACTGTTGTAATTCATATTATGGCAAGAGATAATCAAGTCAGTAAATAGAGACGACAGTCCATCATTACTTTAAGAACTTGTCGGATTTGTTATTTTTAATTTATGTTTAATTTTTAATATCTCTCCACCAATTAAAATTGTAAGATTATTAAATAATGTTTCTCTGCAAAATTATGAAATGCAGGGTAAATGCTTGCTCAAATGGAGCTAACCTTGCTTTATGCAGAATGATTACATAGTCTATCTGATATTCGGCCAGCACAAGATTAGACAAACATAATAATGCAGCATATGAAGCACCGCTTATTAGCTGTCAAGAAGAGCTCCTCCATCACCTTTTTAGTGACTTTTGTTATCATAAATCATCCTTTTCACCACATTCATTTCAGCGTCTGTATCAGGATCCAAATTCAAAAGCAAAACCTCACAACTTAAATGAACTGCATTACCTCTAAATTTAATGTTAGATTGTTCTCTGCTTTGGATCTTGAGATAGAATATTACTCTTCTGCCAAGCTGTTACAGTCATCTTTTCAGAAAGTTTTTTGGTATATACACAGACGTTCATAATGTATCAGTGTATATCATTTCCAAAACACCATTGGCAGCCTCATATCATCACACTCCCACATCTGTTCTTCACTGTAAGTACATTGCAGTCACTGTCGTAGTTGTGACCAGGTTCATGCCAGGACTGCATTTCAGTAACACAATTATTTTGGTCTCATGTAACCAAAGAATCTGCTCCAAATATTCATCAGACTTTCATGTTACAATTTTGTATCACACAGCAAGCAGGACTGTTTTGTTTCTTGGATGCTGTCCAGAGAGGTGGACATTGTACAATGTCGTACAGACTGTCTGTGCTGTCATATTGAATTTCCCTTCGGGGATTAACAAAGTTATTGTATAGAAACTCTGATTTCCATTCTTAACTACAATGCCAACTATGAAGCACTGGGCCATCTGTTTTTCAGAGCTAGATTGTTCAAGACAGTCTCGGTCTGATTAGTTGTACTATGGCTTATTCTTTGCTTTCTCTGTCTCAACGGATTTTCCTGTATCATTTCTCATGTTTGTCAATCAGGTTTTTTAGTTCTCCTGTACACTCCACATATTTTCTATGTGGATTACCTAAATCATAACTAAATCCAACTCTTACAGCTGAAAGAATAGACACCAAGTAAAAGGAAGGGTGTCACGGTTCCGCTCCTCTGTCCTGTCTGTTTGGTTGTCTCCCATCCTCTCCTCTGCCCTGTCTCTGTCTGGTTGTCTCCCGTTCTCTCCTCTGCCCTGTCTCTGTCTGGTTGTCTCTCGTCCGCTCCTCTGTCCTGTTTGTCTGGTTGTCTCCCATCCGCTCCTCTGCCCTGTCTCTCCCCTACAGCTCGGTGCCTGAGTGGAGTCTAGCTCCTCAAGCTGACTCCACTCAGGTAATCAACGACCTGCACAGCTCCCGGACAGCTGACAACCATTTCACTAACGACTCACCCCTACAATAAAGACCGGCTCAACCTTCCACTCCCTGCCAGAGTATTGAACAAGCAACCATGCAGTTCGGTTTGGTCTCTAGCCGCCTTAGCAGTTTCTGTTTTTGAGTTCTGCCGTGTTTTTTGACGTTGTGTTTCTCCTGCTTTTGTTTAGTTCGGCTGCCCGGGAACCCCCACTCCTGCCCGGGAACCCCCACTCCTGCCTGGATCCCCCACTCCTGCCTGGACCCCCACTCCTGCCTGGAACCCCCCACTCCTGCCTGGAACCCCCACTCCTGCCTGGAACCCCCACTCCTGCCTGGACCCCCCACTCCTGCCTGGACCCCCCCACTCCTGCCTGGACCCCCCCACTCCTGCCTGGACCCCCCACTCCTGCCTGGACCCCCACTCCTGCCTGGACCCCCACTCCTGCCTGGATCCCCCACTCCTGCCCGGAGCTCCCCGCTCCTACGCCCTGGTTTTCCCCCACCTAGCCACCCTCTTCACCCCACACAATAAACCATTCGCACTCAGCCAGCCCTGGTAGTGTGGTTCTCTGCTCTGGTCCACCAGCTCCGTTCTTGACAGAATACTCTGGCCAACAAACGGACCCAGAGAGCCCACTACCGGGGTTGGACCAATCCTCTCCCCTTCACAACCCTCGCCGTCCCCGTAGGTGGAATCCCTCTGCTCTGCTCCTCGTCTGGTCACCGTCAGTCCTTTCCCAGCCACCATGTCAATGCATGACTCCTCCTCTCCCTTCTGGGGAACCCGTTGGGCAGTAAAACTGCCGTCCAAGAAGCACCATGGTTCCCTGGGTTCTGCCTCAGCGAAACCGCACTCCGGCCCTCCGTCTCCAGTCCACACGGGAGCCATCTTTTGGAACCGGACCCCGACCTCTGCTCCCCAGAACCGGACCCCGACCTCTGCTCCCCAGAACCGGACCCCGACCTCTGCTCCCCAGAACCGGACCCCGACCTCTGCTCCCCAGAACCGGACCCCGACCTCTGCTCCCCAGAACCGGACCCAGACCCCACTACCACCAACTGAGGACCCCGACTCCCTGCCCTGGACCCAGGGCTCCTCCCTTGTTGTTCTCTTCTCCTGCTTGGAGAACAGCATATACTTTTATGCATTACGCGATCTACACGACGCGTGGAGGAAAGATCCCAGGGAGGAGACTGTGGCCCAGGGCCCTCGACTGGCGGTTCAGCGACCTGGTCTGATAAATTACTTACCCGACTACATTCAGCAGTTCCTGGACAGCCCCGTCACACTTCCCGATGGCAGCCAACCGGGCCCTGTCTCCCTGCCGCCCATAGAACCACCTGCCAAGCGGCCTGGCCGTCGAAGACGCGAGGCCAGGAGGCACCGTGGCCCCCCGCCTTCAGTTCCCGCGGTGGTCGACGCACCGCCTCCAGTTCCCGCGGTGGTCGACGCACCGCCTCCAGTTCCCGCGGTGGTCGACGCACCGCCTCCAGTTCCCGCGGTGGTCGACGCACCGCCTCCGGCCCCCAGGACTTCGGCAGCCGTCGAAAGGCTTAAGGCCTCCCCTCCAGACCTGCCCCTGGACCCTGCTCCGCCCCCGGAGGGGCTCCCGGCTCCGCCCCCGGAGGGGCTCCCGGCTCCGCCCCCGGAGGGGCTCCCAACTCCGCCCCCAGTTCCCGCGGAGGCCGTCGGCGCCCCGCCTCCGCTCCCTGAGGAGGCCGTCGGCGCCCCGCCTCCGCTCCCTGAGGAGGCCGTCGGCGCCCCGCCTCCGCTCCCTGAGGAGGCCGTCGGCGCCCCGCCTCCGCTCCCTGGAACCTCGGCAACCTTAAATGGGACTAAGGTCTTCCCCGAGTCCAGGAAGAAGCTTTGCGCCTCCCATCCTGCGCCGCCCCCGGAGGGGCCCCTGGATCCTGCGCCGCCCTTGGAGCGGCCCCTCTGCCCTGTCCGGCCCCCGGGCCGCCCTTGGAGCGGCCCCTCTGCCCTGTCCGGCCCCCGGGCCGCCCTTGGAGCGGCCCCTCTGCCCTGTCCGGCCCCCGGGCCGCCCTTGGAGCGGCCCCGCCTGTCTGTCCGGCCCCCGGGCCGTCCGCCGGAGCGGCCCCGCCTGTCTGTCCGGCCCCCGGGCCGTCCGCCGGAGCGGCCCCGCCTGTCTGTCCGGCCCCCGGGCCGTCCTCGGAGGAGGACCCTCCGGCGAGTCCAGCCTCGGCCGGCCCCGCCTCCAGGCCTCCCTCTGAAGCGTGCCCTCCGTCCTGTCCTATCTCAACCCGTCCCGCCTTCTGGCCGCCCACCGGAACGGACCCTCCGGCTTGCCCAGCCTCGACCGGGCCGCCCACCGGAACGGACCCTCCGGCTTGCCCAGCCTCGACCGGGCCGCCCACCGGAACGGACCCTCCGGCTTGCCCAGCCTCGACCGGGCCGCCCACCGGAACGGACCCTCCGTCCTGCCCATCCACGGCCAGCCCGACCCCCGGGCCGCCCACCGGAACGGACCCTCCGTCCTGCCCATCCACGGCCAGCCCGACCCCCGGGCCGCCCACCGGAACGGACCCTCCGTCCTGCCCATCCACGGCCAGCCCGACCCCCGGGCCGCCCACCGGAACGGACCCTCCGTCCTGCCCATCCACGGCCAGCCCGACCCCCGGGCCGCCCACCGGAACGGACCCTCCGTCCTGCCCTCAGCTTCGCTCAGCTCAGTCTCAGTCCAGTCCTCAGCTTCGCTCAGCTCAGTCTCAGTCCAGTCCTCAGCTTCGCTCAGTCTCAGTCCTCAGCTTCGCTCAGTCTCAGTCCTCAGCTTCGCTCAGTCTCAGTCCTCAGCTTCGCTCAGTCTCAGTCCTCAGCTTCGCTCAGCTCGGTCCAGTCCTCAGCTTCGCTCGGTCCAGTCCAGTCCTCAGCTTCGCTCAGCTCGGTCCAGTCCTCAGCTTCGCTCAGCTCGGTCCAGTCCTCAGCTTCGCTCAGCTCGGTCCAGTCCTCAGCTTCGCTCAGCTCGGTCCAGTCCTCAGCTTCGCTCGGTCCAGTCCAGTCCTCAGCTTCGCTCAGCTCGGTCCAGTCCTCAGCTTCGCTCGGTCCAGTCCAGTCCTCAGCTTCGCTCAGCTCGGTCCAGTCCTCAGCTTCGCTCAGCTCGGTCCAGTCCTCAGCTTCGCTCAGCTCGGTCCAGTCCAGTCCTGCCCTGCCCTCGGCTCGGTCCAGTCCAGTCCTGCCCTGCCCTCGGCTCGGTCCAGTCCAGTCCTGCCCTGCCCTCGGCTCGGTCCAGTCCAGTCCTGCCCTGCCCTGCCCTGCCCTCGGCTCGGTCCAGTCCAGTCCTGCCCTGCCCTGCCCTCGGCTCGGTCCAGTCCTGCCCTGCCCTCGGCTCGGTTCAGTCCAGTCCTGCCCTGCCCTCGGCTCGGTTCAGTCCAGTCCTGCCCTGCCCTCGGCTCGGTTCAGTCCAGTCCCTCTCCCATTTCTCTCCTGTCCTTCCCTCCCTCCCGTCCCTCCTGTCCTTCCCTCCCTCCCGTCCCTCCTGTCCTTCCCTCCCTCCCGTCCCTCCTGTCCTTCCCTCCCTCCCGTCCCTCCTGTCTGTTCCCCTTGTTTTCTGCCCTTCCTGTCCTTTTGGTCCCTTCTGTTCCGTCTGGTCCCTGTGTCTCTGTCTGCTCCTTGGTTGCCCCGGTGGGTTTGGTTGGGTCCATGGGGCGCCGGGAGGCGCCCGTTGAGGGGGGGTACTGTCACGGTTCCGCTCCTCTGTCCTGTCTGTTTGGTTGTCTCCCATCCTCTCCTCTGCCCTGTCTCTGTCTGGTTGTCTCCCGTTCTCTCCTCTGCCCTGTCTCTGTCTGGTTGTCTCTCGTCCGCTCCTCTGTCCTGTTTGTCTGGTTGTCTCCCATCCGCTCCTCTGCCCTGTCTCTCCCCTACAGCTCGGTGCCTGAGTGGAGTCTAGCTCCTCAAGCTGACTCCACTCAGGTAATCAACGACCTGCACAGCTCCCGGACAGCTGACAACCATTTCACTAACGACTCACCCCTACAATAAAGACCGGCTCAACCTTCCACTCCCTGCCAGAGTATTGAACAAGCAACCATGCAGTTCGGTTTGGTCTCTAGCCGCCTTAGCAGTTTCTGTTTTTGAGTTCTGCCGTGTTTTTTGACGTTGTGTTTCTCCTGCTTTTGTTTAGTTCGGCTGCCCGGGAACCCCCACTCCTGCCTGGACCCCCCCACTCCTGCCTGGACCCCCCCACTCCTGCCTGGATCCCCCACTCCTGCCCGGAGCTCCCCGCTCCTACGCCCTGGTTTTCCCCCACCTAGCCACCCTCTTCACCCCACACAATAAACCATTCGCACTCAGCCAGCCCTGGTAGTGTGGTTCTCTGCTCTGGTCCACCAGCTCCGTTCTTGACAAAGGGAGAATAACCAAGAGATAGTGCTGGACCGTAACTATCTTCTGAGGGCCTATTAGTAAAGGGAACTGTCACTACTGGTGCATAGTTCAATGCAAATAAGTTAAAACACAGCAAAGTGCAAATTTTTTTCGGCAAGAAAATTAAATGAGAGCAGTAGAGACACTGATGGGGCCATGTTTATATCCATGACAGGAACCTGATCTGACCAGCCACACACACCAGTGTATTGAAACATGATACATTCGCTAAATTTTTTTTTTGCACTGCTTTCATTGGCTAAACAGCTTAAAATGCACCAAGTCTTGAATAAAACATCAACAAGTTGATGTGTCATTGCTATTGATTTACTGTGGAGAACAACAGTTTTATTTAATGAAGTCATAAAGAAATCAAATCATTAACATAAAAAGGAAAAAAAAAATCTGACAAAAAAGCAAAAGAAGATACCGTTTTCTTTTTTCACTGAGAAAGAAATAGGCTTGCTTTTGATTATCAGCTGCTGCCAGCCAGCTACTTTTAATTGTAAAAGCACAGGAATAAAAATGAAACATATTAAATAATTTCACAAATAGGTTAGGTTATTTCCTCTTACTAAAATGTCTATACTTGAAGTTAGCGAAGTTTGTTAAAGTCCTTCTCAAGTCATTAACTTCCTCAAAACCCATCTTTGCGTTGTAAAGCAACATATTTAGAATTTTCTCCATGAAGATTAACCCTTCCTGCCTTAGAATGAGTTTGATGCAGCTCTGCACTGCTGCCTCATTTAAACCGTGCTGATCTGAAATCCCCACCTCTTTCTCCACAACCCTTCTGCTTTGCTGCAGCTTGGGCACACCAGCTCACCAGACAAAACCTTCACACTAAACAAAATACTTTCATCATGTTTACTTACCAAAATAGTAATCAATTCACACCAGAACAACAACAGAGCACGGTCAATTGGAAACTAACTATTGAAGTTTAATATTAGAGGGTGAAGCTTATAAAGTATTGATGTAATGAACAAAACAGCTGAAGGAACAAGATAAGTAATAATTGTTAGTTTTAAACAAAGCTTGAAAGACTAACAGACATTTAAAAAAAAAAAGAGTGCGACTGCATCTAAGAGGACTGAAACATAGACACAGAGAGCTGCTACAATGTGTGCATACGTAAGTATATTCACTGTTCCTCTCTGTCGTTTTAATACTACATACTACTGAGATAAACCAGCACACTTTTTCAATCTGCAGTGCCAGTCTGTTTTGGAGATGCCTTTCTGCCTGTCCCAATGACTGCAGCACAACTCTGTGTGTGCCCTTTTGCTCTACAGCATCTTTCTCCTTTCCTTTTATGTCCAGACTGTTTTTTTGTTGTTTTTTTTTTTTGCTTTGTTGTAAAACTGATGGGCATGCAGGCTCATGCTGTAATGAAGAGCTGTATCAGAAACATTTGATGCACTTAATGTCCCACTGCCTTAACAAAGCATTACAGAGACTGATCAGGTAATAACAGATGCTGCTGAAGTCAACATCATTCTCTAAGATGACTGTGCTGGGACCATGGACTGTACATTAAAGGTGGATGTAGCATGTAAATCTAAGTAGTGAAGCCAATGCTTAAGAGACTTAAACCAGCATTTTTTCTAGCAACCGGAAGGGGGCAACTCCTGTAGCTGCAAAAAGAAATCTGATTGAATAGAAGTTCATGAGAACATGACCGGATTTCTCTCTTTAACTGTTCCCTTAGTAAACATTTTCCTGATGAATTTATGGTATCCTTCAACAGCATGATGTTCATTTTGTATTTCATTGTCTCAGAGTAATAGATGAACAGACAGTGTATGTTTTTAGGAGGGGCTCACATGTGATTGACAGGTCGTTACCATGATATTGTGTAGCGTCCTCAGGTACTCCGGTCAGGCCTACCTCTCACTAGTTAGAGTTTCAAAAGGCCAAAATAGAAATGGCCAAATGCCAAATTCAAGGCTTCTCAGTGAAAAAAAAAAAATCATGCCTGACATCCATCTTTTATGTAGAGTATATTACCAGGACAGATAGCAGAAATAAAGAAAAGCTTGCCTCTTCTCATCAGGCTGCTTACATCTCAGTCCATCCATCCATCCATCCATCATCTATACACCGCTTAATCCTCACGAGGGCCATGGTGGGCTGGAGTCCATCCCAGCTGACTTGGGGTGAAGGCAGGGGACACCCTGGACAGGTCACAGTGTTACATATACAGACAAAGAATCACACTCACATTCACACCTACGGGCAATTTAGAGTAATTAATTAACCTCAGCATATTTTTGGACTGTGAGAGGAAGCCAGAGTGCCCGGAGAAAACCCATGCATGCACAGGGGGAACATGCAAACTCCATGCAGAAAGATCCCAGGCCCAAGCTGGGATTTGAACTGGGGATCTTCTTGCTGCAAGGCGGATGCAGAACCTTCATATTATTTTTAGATAGTGGTATTGTTCTTAAATTATTAATCAGAAAGTGTCACATTGCTAGATGAAGACCTAATATCACCCTTAATAGGATAAGTCTTAACACAATACCTGTTAAGTCTGTTTAAAATTTCCCCTACCAAATGTTGGCCATGCATGTCATCCATCTCATCATCCTTCAGAGATTTCAATCCTCTGATGAATTCAAACTTGTTCTTTCTATGAATGAGTCTCCATGGTAGATTCATACATGATTAAGATAACAGACGACCTCTGTAGTTACTACAAATTAAGAGAGGTCCCCAGGTAATACTGATCTCATTCAAATATGGCTTCAGGGGTATAATTAGTAAAAATGAAATGACATTTTGTGCTGACACATGGGGGTAATTTTTAACTTCTTTATTTTATAATTTAGAATATTTACAGACATTTCATGTTTTTTATCCCTTGATGCAACTACCTTAGATAATTCATCCTTAGTATAGCAGTTTGCTTGATTCTTGCGACTCAATTTTAGAACAGTTTGCAATTAAATAAACACCCTGTGTCCCTAATCAGTTCAGTTGCAAAAAATTAGGTCTGTGCAATGGTTACCACCTGGTGTGAATAACAGAGGGTGAAAACTGTGTTTAATAGATAGAATAGTCATTTCATATACTTAGTAATACTTCATCAACCTCATTAATGCTGCTGCAGTTTTCCTAACCTGGTGATGACACTTCATGTATTAATGTGCTTTGACACATGAAGAACTGCTTTGCATTTGTTTAACTTTATGATGTTCTGGTCTTTTGTCACACCTCAGAGAAGTACAGTTAACACATTTGCAAGGTCCTCCAGTGACGCCTGGAGAATAATTATAATCAGTATCATTCTTAGGTTACATCACTGCACAATGGCAGAAGAAGATCCAGCTAAAGTTCTGGCCGTCACTCAGTGTCCCTGACCAGAGGATCATCAACACCCATGGTTCCTGTGCTTAACCATCTTCTACCCATGTTTCATTAAAGACTACAGTAACATTGCATCACCTCTTACAGGCCTAACTTCCACTTCCATCACCATCAAGGGGACTCCAGGGGTTGAGACAGCCTTCCTAGATTTAATAAATCCATTTTCTGAATCAGCCTAAGGGGCTCGACACACAGGAAGCGACAGTTGAGGGGGGAATGCAAAAGTCATCGCAACAGGAGATAAATTCAACACACGGTGCGCGATACTTAGCAGCGGCAGGTGACGGTGACACACCTCGTGCTGTGCAAAAGCACAGATCGCTTGTCTCCCTCACTTCTGATTGGCTATGAAATTGGAGGGAGTTTTTTTACATTTTCAAAGATTTTCATGACAGAAAAGCATAAAGATGATGATCCAGAAGATATTGCTTGATTTAGCCGAAATTTTACTATTGACATTGGCTTATAAAAGTTTACCCTGGCGCCAACCAACTCCCATGCAGCAGCTTTCTTATTTATATCACGATAGTCATTAAGGGAAGGATTATAAAGAATCGGAAAATCAATCACGGCTAAAATAATTTGCTCCTCCATGTTGAAAATGGCTGAAAACAATGGTTGAAAACAGGCGCGGACCATTAATGTATAGGAGCGGACTGTACTGTGTAACATGCTGTAAGCTCATTAGTCAGTGAGTGAAACCCTCGCTGATTGGTTGAAGCTCCAGGCGACAGCGACAAAAGTTGAACATTTTTCAACTTTTTTGGATCGCGTTGCAAGCCAGCGGGTACACGACTACGTGAACGCGTGCAAAATTTCACATGCACGAATGTCGCCATCGCATTGTTGGGAGGGGGGAAAGCGATGTTCGTCTCGTTGCACAGCAGCCATAGAAAATGAATGGAGCGTGACTGTTGTCGCTTCCCGTGTGTCGAGCCCCTAAGACTTTGCCCACAGTCTTAGGGTGAGTGATGTAGGTGTATCAGACATTGAGTGGGGTCAGTCCTATTATGTTCACCCAGCGATAATGAAATTATTTCCTGTGCTTTTTTGTCCACCCTACCAAGCTTAATTTTGCCATTGGAAAATGAGAGCTCTTAAGGGGTCAATTTGTATTTTTATTTTTTTACCTTTTATTTCTCTTTCATCTCCTAGGGACCTGAAATGTAAATTCAGAGGCCCTCTTCAGACAGTGCTCTTCGGAAGACAATTTGGGGGACCCAGACTCTATCCTACCCGCCGTCTGTTTCAATGCCTTGCACACCTGGAAAGTAGAATCCTTTCCTGCCACCTTCTAATGGCAATATACTTATCTTAACTGTTATTGTCCAGTAGCCTATTTTATAGATCTTACCAATTTTCCCTCAGCTAAAGAGATTGCAAAAATCTTGTGTCATATTTGTCTACTTACATGGTTTACCCAGTGACATAGTTTCATATAGTCATCTCCTCCCAGGTCTGGACAGAATCCTGTTCTACTTCAGGGTCTATGGTTAGACCCTGGACCCTTCATTTCTGGTTACCACTCTCAAATGAACAGACAAACAGAGTAAACCAGTCAAAAACTGAAACTCCACTGAGGTGTATTACCTCAGACAACCCCCCCTCAGGAGCACCCAGCATGCTTGGTCTTAGTATGCACACAGCAACTTTTGCCTCATTGATTTCATTGTTTATATAATTTGTTTCTTATTATTCTGCTTTTGTACTCTGTGAAGCACTTTGGATTGCCTTGGGCATGAAAACTTCAATATAAATAATTTACATTGACTTGCCAGACAAATCTGCGTCGAGACACGACTGTCCAGCTGCCATCAATCGAACTGTCAGCTGTTGTCAATCAAACACTGACAAGGACACACCTCTCAAACTGCCTGCAATCAAACCTTTATCTGCCTTCAATCAAACACAGACATTAACACACCCCTAAAGATACTCTCAATCAAAACTTCAGTTGCTGTTAATCAACCAAAAAGAGACACGCCCCTCTAGCTGATGTCATTAAAAGCATCAGCTACTGTCAATCAATCACAATCAAACACAGAGAGAGACCCCCTACCATCCAGATGTTGTCAAAAAAAAAAAAACCTTCTGGCCATCCGCTCCTCTGCTCACTTATTTTTCTCCCCTCTCTCTATGCTGTGGGTGATCAGCGCAGAGGGAGAGCAGCTGCGGGAATGCACACCTGCAGCTCATCCCCATCACCACTTCAATAAAAACTGTCTCCCCGCATCATTCGGTGTGGGATTCTACTGGCAGTCACACAAAGACTGCGGTGCATATCACTGCAGAAGCAACGTGCCTTCTCCCCCCTGCCATCCAGCTGGGGTGAGGATGTGGACCTTCCCCGATAGTCCTACTGCATGAGGACTGGGACCCTGCCATCTCTAGGTGAGAGGATGTGGACCCCCTGCCTCTTGTCAAGTGAAAAGAGGCAACGACGAACACCATCCAAAACGCCAAGAGACCACAAAAAGATTCGCTTTGGCCCCCTTCCTCCTCCTCCGGTATCATCTTTATGGGTAATCCAGGCGCTGAAGATGACGCAGCATTAACTCCCGCCTCCCGTGCTATGATTGGTCGTACCAAACTGTACCGGGAGGGAAACACGATTCAATTCGCACAATGCCAAACTGACTCTCCTGTATCTCCTAACATGGAGATAGGAGATTACATGGAGATTCAGTTTGGATTTTCCAAGCTATGAAGCTATGGGAAAGAGTAGTTGAAGCTAGGCTAAGGGCAGAGGTGAACATCTGTGAGCAGCAGCATGGTTTCATGCCAAGAAAGAGTACAACAGATGCAATATTTGCTTTGAGGATGTTGATAGAGAAGTACAGAGAAGGTCAGAAGGAGCTGCATTGTGGCTTTGTAGATCTGAAGAAAGCTTATGACAGGGTGCCCAGAGAGGACTGTAGTTTTGTATGAGGAAGTCTGGAGTGGCAGAGAAGTATGTTAGAGTGGTGCAGGACATGTATGAGGACTATAAGACAGTGGTGAGGTGTGCTGTAGGAGTAACAGAGGACTTCAAGGTGAAGGTGGGACTACATCAGGGATCAGCTCTGAGCCCCTTCTTGTTTGCTATGGTGATGGACAGGATGACAGACAAGGTTAGACAGGAGTCTCCATGGACTATGATGTTTGCAGATGACATTGTGATCTGTAGTGAGAGCAGGGAACAGGTGGAGGAGAAGCTAGAGGCGTGGAGGTTTGCCCTGGAAAGGAGAGGAATGAAGGTTAGCCGCAGCAAGATGCAGTATGTGTGTGAATGAGAGGGACCCAACTGGAAGAGTGAGGTTACAGGGAGAAGAGATCAAGAAGGTGGAGGATTTTAAGTACTTAGGGTCAACAGTCCAGAGCAATGGAGAGTGTGGAAAAGAGGTGAAGAAGCGTGTACAGGCAGGCTGGAACGGCTGGAGAAAAGTGTCAGGTGTGATGTGTGATAGAAGAGTTTCAGCTAAAATGGAAGGAAAGGTTTACAAAACTGTGGTGAGACCAGCCATGTTGTTTGGTCTGGAGACAGTGTCCCTGAGGAAAAGACAAGAGGCAGAGCTGGAGGTAGCAGAACTGAAGATGCTGAGGTTCTCTTTGGGAGTGACCAGGATGGATAGGACCAGGAATGAGTACATCAGAGGGACAGCACATGTTAGAGGCTTTGGAGATAAAGTCAGAGAGGCCAGACTGAGATGGTTCTGACATGTCCAGAGGAGAGAGAGTGAATATATTGGTAGAAGGATGCTGAGTTTCCCACTGCCAGGCAGGAGGCCTAGAGGAAAACCAAAGAGGAGGTTTATGGATGTGGTTAAAGAGGACATGAAGGTAGTTGGTGTGAGAGAAGAGGATGCAGCAGACAGGGTTAGATGGAGGCAATTGATTCGCTGTGGTGACCCCTGAAGGGCAAAGCCGAAAGGAAAAGAAGAAGAAGAAAAGTGCTATCGAAAGAAAGTTTGATTGACAGAAAGTTCATCTTACAGTTCCTGCCAGCCACATATATATACACTTTAAAAATAAAAGCATGTTTGAAAAAAATACTTATGATATACCAAATGATAATAATAACACAAATTCTCGCAACTACCCCATAAATTCTATAGAAAGTTAAAGGTGCTTTAGAAAATACAGGACTTTTGCTTGGTGTGAGCAGGGATCAATACCTTGATCCCGTTCGTGTGTCAGCTCATCCCACAAATCCAATTCAATTATCAGCAGCTGAGGAAAACAGATCCATTTGAGGACTATGAAAGGTGCTTTACTCTAAAAAAGGGATAAAACAGGTAGGAATGTGAATTCTCCCACTGTGGCCCTGGAATCGATTTTAAGATATATCTGCACCTCCAGGAGCTGAGTTTCAATTAGCAAACTAGCATACTGAGGGGATTGTGGGATCTGCAACAACTCAACTATCTGATTGTTTCAGGAACATCCCCTTTCTCTATTTGAGTATTGAACACCGACGTCCACTGTCACAGATTGCTAAAGACTTTTCTACTAATAAAGGAAGCAAATTGTGACATGGCCAACTATGAGTCCAAAACTGTTGTAACACTGAGAGGATGAAATAGTCAGTGTACCCCTCTTTGCTAAGCAGCATTACACAATAGCTTTTCTGAGATCCTTATCAGCCATGCTGTTAGGCAGTGACGTGTGGTGAGGTTCATGGCTGGTGAGGCACTGACTCCTCAAGAGTCAGATTTAAGATTGTAAGAACTGAACAAAGCATCTTATTTCACTATTCATCCAACAGCATGCAACTACTGATAATGCTTCATATCCCATCAGCATTCCTCTTTCAATTACACTCACAAACCATCCATCCATCCATTCTCTATATACCGCTTTATCCTCACTAGGGTCGCGGGGAGTGCTGGAGCCTATCCCAGCTAACTCGGGTGAAGGCAGGGGACACCCTGGACAGGTCACCAGCCCGTCGCAGGGCTACATATACAGACAAACAATCACACTCACATTCACACTTACGGGCAATTTAGAACAATCACTTATCCTCAGCATATTTTTGGACTGTGGGAGGAAGCCAGAGTGCCCGGAGAAAACCCATGCATGCACAGGGAGAACATGCAAACTCCATGCAGAAAGATCCCAGGCCCAGGCCGGGATTTGAACCGGGGATCTTCTTGCTGCAAGGCGAAAGCGCTAACCACTACACCACTAGGGTACGGTTCAAAACAAAGCCTGTTTACCTGGCCAAGGCGTGATATTGCAAGCACATATTACCCTAAATATGCCTTCTTGTTGTGCTGTCGGCTGTCAGAATCGTAGTAAAGCAGATGATATGGCAGCTGTGACAGCGACCAGGTGGAACTTGCTTTGTTACCGCGGCTAAACGTTTGGTTTACTTAATACTGATTTCCGCGTTCTCCGGAGCAGTCGTTACGTTGATATCACAGTTCCTGCTGATATACCGGAGAAGCCCTGAGCCCGTTAGCAGGACAATGCAGTATGTCAAAGTAGTGCCTGATAACGCATTGAAGGATTAATACCCAACATGCCGAACCAGGCCAGCAACAACAGGACAGCACACCATCTGCTGCATCCAAACAGCAAGAGGTCATGTCCGGCAGGCAGCAGGAGGTGGCTGTCGGCGGCGGCAGCCCCAAACAACAGCCGCCACCGCCTTCTCAAAGCGAGCCCATTGATGCGGCCAAAGCCGAGACATGCAATTTCCTAAACACTATCTTTCTGTTCTTGTTCAGGGAACTCCGAGACACCCCAGTTGTCAGACACTGGCTCACCCATTAAATTAAAGTGGAATGTGGAGGAGCTCCTGTACTGGGTCTGCGCGCGCATACCTTGTGTTAGTAAACACTGCAAGGGGTCTATTGTGCGATCAGCAGGAATAGTCCTCTCACACATGCATAAAAGACATTACACAGACTGCAGAAAGTCATGGTGTAGAACAAATATTTCTGTAAAGTTCATATTGGCGATATGCTGAGGAACAGAAACGGGCACGCGTCATGCAACCCAGTTTGTATTGGATCATGCAGTCAGACGTGAGGCACAGTTCTCCCCTGCCTCACCCGGGGTTTCTGCCCTAGATTTGATCGGAAAAACTCAAATTCCGCAAGTTTTACTCAATAAAATGTCAGAAATGTGTAGTCATACTGCAAATGCATTTTTAACACAGATCAGTGGAAAATATTAATATTTATTCATGTACAATTTCTTTTTTCTTTTTTTTTGTCATGATGACAGGTGAGGCTGTGCCTCCCCTGCCTCCCCTGACTGCACGTCACTGCTGTTAGGGTTAATAGGTTTGAGATGTAGAATTTTAAAGAAAATAGTGGCTACAACATTAAACTATAAAGAGTTTAGAGAATTTTATCACATTTGCATTAGTTGATTATATTCCCTAATGTCTCTGTGTTGAAAAGACCAGTTGTTTACTGTGAAAAGGAATGCACTTTAATGTCTGTGTAGGTTCTCATTCATCCAGGTCATGGATATCCAAAGTTGTTTAAATCAATCCACTGGACTTTAAGAAAGTTCCTTGAAGATGTTTCACCTCTCATCCAAGAGACATCTTCAGTTTGGGTGGTGGTTGGTGTTGCCTCAGCTTTTAAACCTCTGTGAGGTGTGTTCGGGGCTATTATTCCAACGACCAATACCAAGACTCGTCTGACTACTCAACAATGGTTGTTGTGAGTATCCGTGGGGGTCGTTGAAATGCACAGATATCACTGAGCCCTCGTGTGCTTAGCAGACTCATGCTAATGGCCACCATTAGCACACGAGGGGTCAGTGACATCTGTGCATTTCAACGACCCCCACCGATACTCACAACGACCATTGTTGAGTAGTCAGATGATTCTTGGTATTGGTCGTTGGAATAATAGCCCTGGACACACCTCACACTGGTTTAAAAGCTGAGGCAACACCAACCACCACCTGAACTGAAGAAGCCTCTTGGATGAGAGGTGAAACATCTTCAAGGAACTTTCTTAAAGTCCAGTGGATTGATTTATACAACTTTCTGATTTGATCTACCAGCTCTATGCCTTTACATGCCTTGTAACCACTAAACTAGACTCTGCACAGGCTTTTCTGAGACTGTTGGAATCATCCCATTGCTCATGTATAAGTGTTGGTCTGACAGCTTCTCTGTAATGAAAGAGATACTTCTGGACTTCAGCCTGATCTTCAGCTGAGCCTGCATTATGTTTTTTTTGAAGCTTTCTCAACAGTGTTAAAAAACAAGCCTTCATCTAGATCTTATGAGCTGTCTTTCAATCACTCATCAAGACTCTGCACTGAATAACTTCATGGCCATAGTAAAGACCAGTGGGAAGATGGTACAACCAGCCAGGAAGCTGCATGTCCAGGAAGCAGGACTTGACAAGGCTTCTGGGGGCCACTGTGAGCCAAAAGAACTGTGAAGTAATCCACAGGAGGTTGTGTGTGTGAATGACTGAACCAAAAGCATTGACAAGGTCCAGAAAGACCATGGGAAGTCTGTTCAGGGCTTCTCTGTGACTTTGATCTGATGTTACATTGTTTTGGTAAGGGCCATACAACAAGAGAAGTCTGAGATTCCTACTTTCTGTCTGTCATTTAGGTGGTTTCTTTGCAGGTATCCTGACAGCAGGTGAGCCATCATGGTGAAGAAGAATGTTTTCCTTCAGTGTTGATGAGACTGATTGGAAAGAATTGGAAACTTTTTGATAAACTGTGGGGCTGAGAGCATTGTTCACTTCTGCTGTGTGCGTCTGGGATTAACAGAGCCACAAGTAGATAACAAGGGTGTTCCCTTCATCTTATTTATTTTTAGCTACCTATAATGCAACTATCTAAAAAAAGCCCTGCCAATACTTCCCGCTGGATGTTGTCAGTGACACATTAAGCAGATTGTTTGTAACCCAGATCGCAAACTGTGGGTGAATCAATGTTGAATCTATGTTGAGACCTAACGTCGAAATTATACAGAAAGCGCAAGGTTGATAAAATTTTGAGTCAACGTTTTCTTACATAGATCACATGTTTGCAAACATAGATTCAACATTAATTAAACATTGACCTGTCAAACATTTTAATTAAACCAAAATACAATGTAGATTCAATGGTATCTTTTAAACACAAACTTCAATGTTGACAAAACGTTGTTGAATCAACGTTGATCCAACCATCAATCTTCAACTGGAACCACAATTCAACCTTCTTAACCCTAATTCAACGTTGATTTAACATCTTTTGCTATCTGGGTAAAGTGTGATTTATGGTTGAAAAGCAAACGTTGACTCAACATTTTATCAACCTTGCGCTTTCTGTATAATTTCGACGTTAGGTCTCAACATAGATTCAACATTGATTCACCCATAGTTTGCTATCTGGGAACTATAATGTAGGTTTTCTGTTGTAACCAGCCACTGTCCGGTGCATGTAGAACTACTTCTGCATCTGATATTAGATATTGCTAGAGTGTTTTTTTTAACATTACTGAACAGATACAGTGAATGTCACCATTTGCTCTCAGCCCTAACCTCAGATCAGCCAGATGTTGCTACCTTTGGGTACAACAACTCTTTTAAGTTCCTTCATGTGACATTTTTGAATTTGAATTCTCATGGAGGCTCAATGTGCAGAGTAGAAATCAAAAGTCATTCTTTGATTAACATTTTGGGCAAGAGGAGTTTAAAATCATGTAAAACTTCAAATCGAACAGACTGATCCACTGACACACTGACCTAGTAAATTGTGTGGCAGTGTGACAAGAAGTAACTGGTTCTTGGCTGCCATTTGATTTATGCAGTTTACCTACGTATATCTTTGGACTGTGGGAGGGAGGTGGAACAACCAAGGCAGATGCAAGGAGAACAGCTTTTAAAACTGTGTTTAGATTATGAAAATTTAAGTTTTTTTATGTGCCCTAGTCTGAGTATATTAAAGTTAGGTACTGTTTGAAAGAGGATCAATCATTTGCTTGTTCAGACATTCAGTATATTGGAATACATTTACAGCCTCTAAGGAGGTACTTGGTTACTTTTGACTTGATGGTAGACAGAAACTGTAAACAGCTGTTGTCTGACTTTTATTTTCTTTCTTCCACCCCCTTTATCTCCTGTGTTCTACATTTTCTTCCCTCCTTGTCTCCCTCTATTTGTCTTCGTAATCTTGTATTAATACCATTTTGCCAGGAGTCCCTACTTTCCCCAGTGGCTTCATTGTTTTATTTCTGCTTACAGCTTCACAGCTTGTGTTGGTTTGTTCTGCACTGACTATATCATTCATTACAAGAGCCTCTCCTTCCGTGTGTGACCACAATGTTAACAGGAAAAGTAGCACTGTTGATATTTATTCCCAGGTGAAATCTGGGAAATCATTTTTATACTGTGAGACATTCTTTCTCATCAGTTTTCAGAGTTGAGCTGAAGCAATGAGGCGAAGCTCTCAGCTCAGTCCTCAGAGACTCTTTGTCGGTGAATAAATAAAGCACATCAGTAAGGGGAGCTTAAGGATGATGCAGTACAGTGCTGTTTCATTTAACTTATTACACCAAAGAGTTGAACAGGACTCCATATAACGAAAAATGGCACTTACATCTTCTAGGTGTCTTAGGGTTGTTTTGTTTCAAAGTTTGTGAGTCAGCCTGGATCAATAGTAATAGCAATAGTGATGTTAGTGACAGTTAAATATGAGCTGTAAGTGATGAAACATGTGAAAAAGAGCACCTGAACTGTGGAAGGCTGCTGTATTCACGGAAGTTCAATGAGTGCATCATATGAAGAGGAAATCTCGGTCTGAAAACAAATGCTGTTGAACATATTGGATCCATCACTGTCAGCTTTTAAGTTAACCAAGAGAAGCAGGAATGGCAGTCAGAGAATTACTCCCTCCTCTCCTGGTTTAAGCCTTCAGCCTGACGACAAGGGCATAAACATGTCAGAACAGGAAGAAAGCTGCAACAACTCATCAATCCATCAGCATCAGTCATTAGTGGTGTCATTCTCTACTTTCCCATATAATAACTGTAGTATGAGTGCTGGTCATTATCTTTAAATGTACATGCATATTATTTACACACACAGTCCATACATCCAGTAACATACAGCTGAATGAATAATAGTGACATATTTGCAGGACTGCATGTTACTGTGTTGTCATCTGTCTTTCTGTTACACGTTACAGTTTATCCAGCATGCTGCAAACTCTCAGAATAAAAATGGATCTGGGAAAGCAGGTCAAGGACTGATAGTAAGAGAGAAAAATATGTAAATGAATCAAATCTACCATTTAATTTGTAAAGCACTTTTTAAAATCCAAGGTACATAGAGCTTCACAAGGCAACAGTATAGTACAGGCAAATCAGAAAATTATGTGGCTTTAACCCTGTGGACCCCAAGCAATTTCCGTATATTTTTTCTTTGTAATTTGCTCTGGACACATTTTTCCTCATTGTGGGCTTTCACTGCAATATAAAGTCCTCCAACTCCATGGAAAAGGCAACCCCATAGAAGTAGAAAGAATTTAGAAATATTTTTTGTGCTGGATGGCACAATTGTAACAAGAAAAACACTCAGAGGGTCCAATATTCTGCCAAGGCTACTCAGTTGTTGTATCATTTCCAACGGATGAAATCTTTAAAAAAAATTGTGGTCTGCAGTGATTTGTAGTTGGATAGCAATCATGTGATCGTCAGCAGGCAGTTGACATAGCGTTCACTTGCAGCCTTTAAATCAAAACTGCAAGTTCTTGAGGCCATTTCCACAACTTGTACTTGTTTTTTATAACTTGTTTGTAAATTTAATTATTGTTCTTCTTTTTATTTATTATATTTTTCTTTTTTATGTCTTAACTGAGTGAGTTTATAACTCTTGTATTTTCTGCTGCCTATCTTGGCCAAGACTCCCTTGAAAAAGAGGTTCTTAATCTCAGTGGGATCTTTCCTGGTTAAATTAAGGTTAAATAAAATAAATAAATAGTCATAGTTGCAGTGACGCCGTGCCACTATCTTGCAATGATACAGAAATCTTTAAGCAAGCCGTCGATCCAGACTATAAGCCACATCACTGTCAAAATCTAATCAGTTGGTTCTTGTGATGTTTCTGACCTTCCCTGAAATTTCATCCAAATCCGTTTTCTTTTGGGATAATGTTGCTAACAGACAGACAAATAGGCAGGCAAGCCAAAACACATCGTCACATAACTCTGTCACGTTCCTTGAGGAGTAATGACATTATTCACGATAAAAATAAAAATGGAAACTGTTTTTACTTAAATATTTAATTTTCAGATATGCAAAAAAAATAGCATGTGCCAAGAATGTGTCAACAGGTCGTAGTTGTCACCAAAATTGGAAAAAGAAATGGCGGCCCATGTGCTGTAGATTGGTTATTGGAATAGGCCTATTTACGTTTTGAAATCTTGAAAACAAACTGTCACTTTTCATTTTTCACCCTGCTCTGCACATCAACTCTCGAAAAATAGTTCACCAAGCTGAATGTGTCTTAAACAACTTGCTGACAGCTTGCTACTCTTTATCCACATTTGAAACATGCTATATTTACTTAATTGAGTATATTTTATTTTTCACTCTTGTTTTTTTGTTGCCATCTCTTACATACTCTGTGTAAACACAGCCTGCAGTTCAGCTGAAATCCCTCTTAATTTTTGTTATGTGACTTTTGGCCTTTGAGTCACCCACTGTCATGGACAGGGTTGGACCCCCCCTCTTCCTGCTGTTGGCTCCTCGGCTCGTCTGCTTCCTGCCCCTCTCCCTCTGCTCTGCTGGTGATCAGCACAGAGGGAGAGCAGCTGTGGCAATCTCCATCAGCAGCTCATCATCATCATCACCTCGGCTTTAAAAGCGAGCTCCACACAGCATGCAGTGTGGGATTGTACTGTGAATGACTGCGAGCATTCTGCCAGACTGAACTACGGAGCTGCCTACCGTGTCTCCAGTGAAGCCTCCAGATAGAGGTCCTGGACCTCCTCCTAAGTGGCCTCCGGTTGAGGAACTGCGCGTACCTCCAGATAGAGGACGTGCACCCTCCGTGGACTGCACCGACCAGCTCTGCCCCACTGCTGGACTCGGAGTCTCCGCTGCACGCCAGCAGCCATTCATCCTTGGATGCTGTCAGTGTTGGTCGTGTGCCTCCCTGACTGCTGAGCCTCACGAGCATGCCTTCCTCCCTCCCTCCTGCCTTTAGTGAGTTTCTGGCCATCATGACAAATTATTTGTGTATCAGAATAAAAAAATGAGATTATACCCACCTGTGTGCCGCTCTGTGTATTCTCACTTGGGTTCACAAATTTCCACAATCCGTAACACCCATGGCTTCTGAGTTGTGCTGAGGAAGTCAGAATTGTCTGTTGTTCGACAGGATCCAGTACAAACAGTGAATTTCTGGCGATTATTTTGAATAAAACATGTAGATTATAGTGACTTAGATCAAATATCACAATATTAACCCTAGATTTGGACATTCATTCCTAGTGGAACTAGACATAGCACATAAGTTTAAGGATAAATGGAAAGTTAAAAATCTGATGATTCTCTCTGTATTTCCAGTTTCTGGCTTTGATAAATGGTGAAATGTTGGTGATTTTTAAAGAAAATGGGCCTTTCAAATCCGCCAGGAGGTTTGTAGGTTAAAAGCGATAAAATACAGTTAACACAGTTTTGTGTAGGGTAAGAAATGAAAGACATTTGAAAGAAAATTAAAACCTTCTGGTAAAAGTATGTTTTCAAGAATGAGGCAGATGCTCCTATTCTGGAGAATTGGTTAGAGGTCATGAGTTAAACTGCATGCTCCGATGTCAACGAGAGAAGGTGTGATGCCGAGAACAAAGATCGACCGAAGACATGGATGACTTGGACACAGCGTTGGAGAGTGGGAGGCCATCAGATTCCAGAGATGGTAGGGGAATGTAGCGACTGGTGAGTGGTAGGAAATCTTGCTCATCTACAGTGGAGAATCTGTTCATCAAGTGCAGGTCCTGAGGTGACTGGAGAGCTTTCTGCCAGCCTTACCCTTACGGGCAGCAGTCTATTACTACTTCTGGCTTACAACAGAGCCAAACAGGGCCTTAGGTTTAGCTCCCAACAGCGTCCAGTGGTCTGCAACTGGAACAAGGGCTACACCCAGCCATAGAACAGAGGAGTCAGTTTCTTTAAGGAGATAGTCGAGGATTCTTGTCACGAATCAGAGGAGAACCCAAGCAGCAGGCACAGACGGGAGGTGAATTAATAATGATTTAATTAAATTAACAAAGGAGACAGACAGAAAACTCTTAATAAATGAAGCAGGAGGGGAAAAGCAGAAAGGAGAACTAAACTGAACTAAACCAAGGGCGGACCCGAAGGCCGAATTAAACTAAATATAAAACAAAACTAAATTACGGGAGTAGGGAGACTCACTGAATGTCCAAAAGGCGGAGGCGGGCAAAACGAATGGAGCAGATGAAGAGAATGTGGCAATGGCAGGGAAACAGGTAAGCAGTCCAAAAGGGGAGACAGAGTCCGGGAAACGGAGAATGGCGTGTAGGTTGTAGCAAGTTGCGTGGTGTGGCATGGCAGATGAAGCATGGCGCAATGAACCGGCAGTGGAGCTGTCAGCGGATCCAGGCTTTATACTAGTCTGATTGTGTATGGAGTCCAGCTGTGCCTCCTCAGCTGAGAGTCTCCTCAGCTGAGCTCAATCAGAGGAGATCCAAGCACTGGCACAGGAGGAGTGTGACAATTCTTTCTTCATCTCATAATCGTGACTACAACATTATTCAACTGTTTAATGATTAACATCATAGGATGTCTTGATCTGATTTGTTGCAGCAAATACTGACAGTGCCTGTAGACCATCTTCTCACTGACAGTACAGTGGGTTATTTTTTTTTGGCAAATGGGATTCAGAATGTAACAGTTGTCAGACACAGTCTGTAACCTAAATATAGAGCATCATTCACTCTTAAAACTTTGTCTGAATGAAGATACTCTGGTAAGGGGTTACATTTTTCATTACAACCTAATTCATAAACAATGCAGTGTTGCATAAATTGAATAAGTGCAAGACAGGGCTAGGGTAAAAATGGGTACCTTCAAGACTTCAGTGGGATGACATAGTTAACAGAAACCTAAAGCTCTGCTCTGTTTCTCCGATGCTCATGTTTTTTTAATACAGTAATCAGCTTGTGGCTACAGCAGGGCAAGTTTTTATTTCAGGCAAGAAGTTTGCTGCATGTGCTGCAGGAAGCCCTGGCAGTAAAATGATGTTCCCTGCAGATATACACAACAAGCTAACTCTAAATCTAGAACATCATAGGTTCAGAATGGCCTTTATGTCCTCCTAGGATAAACCCTCATACTGTAAGTTGTGTCCTTCAAAAAAAACAAAAAAAAACAGTCCTTTTAGTTGGGATGCAGCACCTGACAACTGATGCCAGACATTGTCCCAAAGCAAACCATAGAGTTTAAGATTGATGATTGCAGTTTTTCTATTTCCCCAGCAGCCAGTGAACAGATACAGGTAGGTAATCCATCACAGAGTGCCTTTTATTTTTCACAAAGCTGCTCTATTACTGTGTGGTCATCCAGTTTGGAGCTAGGACTGTTTGGAATATTCTACAGTGATGCTGCATTAGGATGTTGGTGTAAAAGTGGGGAAGTGCAGCTGTCCTTTGAAATGTATCAGTCATGCTAGAAGAAAACATTCATTCTGAAACAAGAAACAGCCTTATATATTGACATGGACACAAGGTGAACTGTGGGGATATTTGGTAGTCATCTCATATACTAAATCAGATAAATGAAATATTGCCCTAATTCTTGTAAAGCTGCATTTATGATAGTTTGGTTTTATGACCATACATAAACAAATCATGAAAATGAAAGATGCTGAGGCTCATTTTGCCAAAATAGGAACTCATTACTTAGGGATATGAAGAAATAAAGCAATATTAACCAGCAATAACATACTGCTAGAGTGGCTAAATTGAGGCAGGACGTCTGGCAGAAAATGATAAATGAGTGCACATCATTTAAATGTAAGAGAAGCCTTTAAATGCAGCTGCAGTGAATCAGCTGCACTGTCAGCTTCTGAATGTGAATGTAAGGCCCTGCTGTTTGGATGTGTCGCTGTTGCTGCTGAAATGACCCAGCAGCAACATCTCTTCGACATGCATCACCATCATCACTCCTGCACTGAATGTGACCTCAGGGCTCTGACTTAATGTTCCTCTTTATAGAGAAGAAGGCTCAGATGGATCATTGTTTTGGTGCTGGGAAGATTCTATGCAAAAACACTATAGAAACATCTGCAGCACCAGCTGTGTATCCGTATCAGTTGAGAAGAAGTAAACTCTGTACAGTACATGTGTCTCACTGGAGGAGCAAAGGTTCACTCTGTGGATTTACAGTAAGCTATTAAATGGTAAATAGTGTGCCTTTCTACCCTAGTGCTATTCAAAGCACTTTTCCATGTTTCTCATTCACACACCCAAACAACAATGCTATGTAGGCACCCAGCTAACATATGTGTCTAATGTGCCATTAGAAGAAATGTGGGGTTCAATGTCTTGCCCAAGGACATTATGGCATGGCGAGGGGCAGGGGATTGAACCACCAACATTGAGATCAGTGGACAACCTGCTATACCACCTGAGCCACAGCTGTTCTGTCACTACTACCTTTCATATAATAGCACTAAGAGAGATGGGTGACATCTGCATCTGGCTGTCAGTCTGAGGAGCGTTAGTGGACATACCTCAAGGCCCTCAGTACAATGGTATATACTCAGACTTCCAGATCCCCGCTGCTCCCGGCTCTCCATGTGTTCTTGTGTATTAACACTGACTGGCTTTTCAAACATGTTGACATTTCTGTGCCATTCCAAAAGACCCACCTGGATGCTTCTCATTCATCCACCTCACAATCTCTATTCTCTTTTTTCATGTCAGCTGTTGACTTGCCCAAGGCAGGCTAAACGAATGGAACATCTCTCAGCATGTGTGTGCGTTTGTGTGTGTGTACACTACTGTTCAAGAGGGTCACTTAGAAATGTCCTTATTTTTGAAAGAAAAGCATTTTTTTTCATTAAAGATAACATTAAATTAATCAGAAATACAGCATAGACATGAATGAGGTAAATGATTATTCGAGCAGGAAACGGCCGATTTTCAATGGGATATCTACATACAGGTAGCAGTGGCGGATTTTCACGGAGGCCAAGGGAAGCCTGGCTTCCCCAAAAAATATGCAAGAAAGAAAAAATATAAATAATCTTCACCACTATGTATTTTATGTTTCATATTTTTGTCATTCCTTGTTGTCAAAACACTACATCAGGCATTTCTGCTTTGTGAGGAGCAAAACAGCGCCCCTCTTGTCAAGCTCTTTTTGTACATTACACTACGTCTCTCATGCCCTCTGCGCTGTCTGTCTGTTCAGAGGCCAGCTTCGCCTTGCCTCCCTTAGAGAAAAAAACAGCCCGTATTAGCCAATCAGATTGAAGCAAGGCTCATCGCTTAATGGTCGATGCATCATTAAAAAAAACATAAGGGAGGCCAGATCAAATCTGGCTTCCAACCAATCACAAACTGTGATGAACAATACCCACACTAATGCAGCTGTCCCGCCAGGCGAAAGCAAGCCCACACAGTAAGTATAGCCATCAAGCTAGCCAGAGAATGGATAGTGACAGGGACCTTGAGTTTCTTGTAAAAAATGACTTCACAAAACTTCCTTTTGAAGTTCAACTACAAGTCAAAAGGGACGGTAGGCCAACTCCAAAGCTCAGTCTAACTAAGTGTAGAGCTAATGGAAAAGCTCGCTCTTTTTGTGAAGCTAACTATGCCAGAAACGAGTGGCTAACGGGAAGTGCCAAGCTTAACCGGCTTTTCTGCTGGCCATGTCTCCTATTTGACCGGCCTACCGGCTCCCTGAACAACCCCTGGGGCACTGAACCTCTTTTTTTTCACTGAAATGAATGAGAAGTCGGTAGAATAAAGGTATTGTAACAGTAGGCTGATTTGTTTACATGAAAATAACAGTTAAAACACCGAATTTGTTGTTCACACTGGCTTCCTCAGTAATTTTGGTCAGGGGCCGCCACTGACAGGTAGAGTGGCCCATTTCTGGCAACCATCACTGCTATGTTCTAATGGTACATTGTGTTAGCTAATTGTGTTGAAAGGCTAATTAATGATCAGAAAATCCTTGTGCAATTATGGTAGCAGATGCATGAAAGTGTGACTTCTCATGGAAAACATGAAATTGTCTGGGTGACCCCAATCTTTTGAACGGTAGTGTATGTATGTATGTATGTATGTACGCTTGTATGTACGTATGTATGTACGCTTGTATGTATGTATGTATGTAGGTCATATAGGTTTCTTGCGCAGTGATAGAAGAGGAGTATTAATCAAGTATTTATGGGAGTAGAAACAGTGATAAAACACATGACACCCATCCCGGTACTGTATCCTCACATTTGACAGATGAGGGACTAGAGATAGCAGTGAGCGCCAATGCAGGCTGCAAAAGTAGTTATGGAAAATGAATGACTATTGTGTAATCTGAATCATATCATAGATACAAAAGAAAAAGTACTGAATTCTGTTTTATGCTGATCAGAAAAAGTAAACCTACTTTCATGAGCATTTTCTCAGAGACAAATCTGTTGCCCTGATGGAAGCCTGTCAAGCCCATGCTATGATCGATCACCTCTCCACTGTGTGCGTGTGTGTGTGTGTGTCCTGAGGAGGTTTCAGGATTAGCACGTGTTGTAGTAACAAAGTGATAAAAATATTTCTCTGAAAAAGCAATCTGTTTCCTGCCACTCACAGCCGTGTTTTTCAGAGTTGTCATAGCTACAACACACACAGTGCATTGGCTACGATCACATAGCAAGTAGTTTAGTCTTGACACTTTCTTTGACCTTTTCAGGTGCATTGTGGGTCACAGTGGTTCTTCTTTGCAACACCTTGTGTTGTAAAACTGAAGTTCAATTCTGCCTTCGTATTTCAGAGCAGTACACAACAGCTATAATAACTAATACTAAGTAAAACTGTTTTGAGCACAGTATGCATCCAGCACATCCTTTCTTTTAAACTTTTTTTTTTTTTTTAAAGTCAGAGTAGCAACATGTGCTTTACTGAGTTCACCTTAACTGTGGCATCTAGCTTGAGCCTCAACCACCTCCAAATACACCTGCTATCTCCATCCAGCTGCTGTACAAGAAGTGCATCCAAACCAGTGCATAGTTGGCACAATTAGCAAAATACATCATGATGACAAAGTCAGATTATCTAAAAAGATAAAATTGTGCTGTTACACTACATGTGAACATCTCTTATATTGCAACATGTGCAACACTTGTTCAACATGCCACGTTTTACCTTTAGACTACATGAGAGCAAGCATAGATTATTTTGTCCAAATACGCTGTTGTGCCTGATGGAACATGAGTCAGTAAGATGGAGAGTCATATTTTTTTTGCATGAAGCTAATGCTAAGCCTTCTCCAACTGTTTTTGCCATACAGCTATCTTAATAAGTAGGATCCATTAATTTATTTTATATGTGAAGAAACTGTTGTAGAACAGAATACAATTGCATTAGCTTTGAGAACATAAATGTGAAAACCACAAAAAAAAATCAACCAGCAGAAAGAGTGACTGTCTTAATCAGGGGGATTTTACTGCTCCGAATGCAGGTAAAAGATGAAGGAAAGAGTTAGTGTAGGCCACGAGGTGACACTGACTGTTTGCAGCAGGTCCTGTTAAAGAAATTGTTTGCTGAAAGTTGACCTGAATTAATCAGACAAAGATTATTCTGGCATGCTGGTATAAACACCATGGAGCAGTTTCCACAAGGAAAATAATTTTATGTCAATAATCAAAACATATGTGAAGTTGTATCCTATTAAAACCAATCTCAAATTCCACATAGGTCGATTTGTCATAATGTTATTGTGGTTGTAAGACTACGCAATCAACCATTGGTTGGTGAACATAACAACCAGCTAACATCAAGCAACAAACAATCTCTTTTAAATTGTTGTTAAAGATATTGGTTGTTTGTATGGTAATGTTTCCATCAGAGTCTCTTTGAAATATAAGTCTTCTACTGTAAAAACAGTCTTATGCACTGAATAGCTACAGTGCCTATAAAAATATTCACTCCCCTATTGGAAGTTTTCAATTTGGCTTAATTGACAAGAATTTACAAAAGATACTGACAGCACTACCTGTGTGAAGTGAAAAGAGATTTCTATGATGTAACATCAGTTGATTAAATATAGAAAATGAGCAATTGCATAAGTATTCCCTCCCTTTAAAGTGATTCATCTAATTCGACACAGGTGCATTCAACTGATGCCAGAAGTCACACAATTATTGAAATGGAGATCATCTGAGTGCAGTTAGTATTTTACAATTGATTGTAGTATAAGCACCCTGTGTCTGGAAGGTCCAGTCCAGTGAATTAGTACTTCTGGATAGAACTACACCATGAAGGCAAAAGACCAGTCCAAGAAATTCTGGTGAAAATGTTTTTGAAAAGCATAAGTCAGGAGCTATATGCAAGAACAGTTACATTATATCAGTTTAATCCATCATTAGGGAATGGAAGAATTTTGCCACATCTTCTTTTCCTTTCGGCTTTTCCCTTCAGGGGTCGCCACAGCGAATCAATTGCCTCCATCTAACCCTGTCTTCTGCATCCTCTTCTCTCACACCAACTACCTTCATGTCCTCTTTAACCACATCCATAAACCTCCTCTTTGGTCTTCCTCTAGGCCTCCTGCCTGGCAGTGGGAAACTCAACATCCTTCTACCGATATATTCACTCTCTCTCCTCTGGATATGTCTGAACCATCTCAGTCTGGCCTCTCTGACTTCATCTCCAAAGCCCCTAACATGTGCTGTCCCTCTGATGTACTCATTCCTGGTCCTATCCATCCTGGTCACTCCCAAAGAGAACCTCAGCATCTTCAGTTCTGCTACCTCCAGCTCTGCCTCCTGTCTTTTCCTCAGGGACACTGTCTCCAGACCAAACAACATGGCTGGTCTCACCACAGTTTTGTAAACCTTTCCTTTCATTTTAGCTGAAACTCTTCTATCACACATCACACCTGACATGTTTCTTCAGCCGTTCCAGCCTGCCTGTACACACTTCTTCACCTCTTTTCCACACTCTCCATTGCTCTGGACTGTTGAACCTAAGTACTTAAAATCCTCCACCTTCTTGATCTCTTCTCCCTGTAACCTCAGTCTTCCACTTGGGTCCCTCTCATTCACACACAGATACTCCGTCTTGCTGCGGCTAACCTTCATTCCTCTCCTTTCCAGGGCAAACCTCCACGCCTCTAGCTTCTCCTCCACCTGTTCCCTGCTCTCACTACAGATCACAATGTCATCTGCAAACATCATAGTCCATGGAGACTCCTGTCTAACCTCGTCTGTCATCCTGTCCATCACCATAGCAAACAAGAAGGGGCTCAGAGCTGATCCCTGATGTAGTCCCACCACCACCTTGAACTCCTCTGTCACACCGATAGCACACCTCACCACTGTCTTACAGTCCTTATACATGTCCTGCACCACTCTAACATACTTCTCTGCCACTCCAGACTTCCTCATACAAAACTACAGTTCCTCTCTGGACACCCTGTCATAAGCTTTCTCCAGATCTACAAAGACACAATGCAGCTCCTTCTGACCTTCTCTGTACTTCTCTATCAACATCCTCAAAGCAAATATTGCATCTGTTGTACTCTTTCTTGGCATGAAACCATACTGCTGCTCACAGATGTTCACTTCTGCCCTTAGCCTAACTTCAACTACTCTTTCCCATAGCTTCATCGTGTGGCTCATCAGCTTTATTCCTCTGTAGTTGCCACAACATCTTCCCATCACACTATTGGCACCTGTCAACACACTTCCATCCTTATCCCTTATCGCCCTAACCTGCTGCACATCCTTCCCATCTCTGTCTCTCTGCCTTGCCAACCTTTACAGATCAGTCTCTCCCTCCTTACTGTCCAACCTAGCATACAAGTCATCGTAAGCCCCAAGTTTGGCCTTTGCCACCTCTACTTTCACCTTACACTGCATCTCCCAGTACTCCTGTCTACTCTCTTCAGTTCTCTCAGTGTCCCACTTCTTCTTAGCTAAGCTCTTTCTCTGGATCCACTCCTGCACCTCCTCATTCCACCACCAAGTCTCCTTATCTCCTTTCCTTCCAGATGACACACCAAGTACTCTCCGATCTGTCTCCCTGATCACATTTGCTGTAGTTGTCCAGTCATCTGGAAGCACCTCCTGACCATCCAAAGCCTGTCTCAACTCTTTCCTGAAAGTCATACAACACTCTTCCTTTTTCAGCTTCCACCATTTGGTCCTCTGCTCTGCCTTTGCCCTCTTCATCTTCTTCACCACCAAGGTCATCCTACACACCACCATCCTATGCTGTCTGGCTACACTCTCACCTACCACTACTTTGCAGTCACTGATCTCCTTCAGATTACACCATCTACACAAGATGTAGTCTACCTGTGTGTTCCTACCTCCATTCTTATAGGTCACCCTATGTTCCTGCCTCTTCTGGAAGAAAGTATTCACTACAACCATTTCCATCCTTTTTGCAAAGTCAACCATAATCTGTCCTTCTGCGTTCCTCTCCTGGATACCAAACCTGCCCATGACCTCCTCATCATCTCTGTTTCCTGCACCAACATGTCCATTGAAGTCTGCACCAATGACTACTCTCTCACTTCTAGGGATGCTCTGCATCACTTCATCAAGGTCCAACCAGAATTTCTGCTTCTCCTCCAGCTCACATCCTACCTGTGGAGCATACCCACTAACAACATTGAACATCACACCTTCGATTTCTAGCTTCAGGCTCATCACTCGATCTGACACTCTTTTTACCTCCAGGACATTCCTAACAAACTCCTCCTTCAAGATAACTCCTACTCTATTTCTCTTCCTATCTACACCATGATAGAACAACTTGAACCCTGCTCCTAGACTTCTAGCTTTACAACCTTTCCACCTGGTCTCCTGGACACACAGTATGTCCACCTTCCTCCTCTGCATCATGTCAACCAGCTCTCTACCTTTTCCTGTCATAGTTTCAACATTCAAAGTTCCTACTCTCAGTCCTAGACTCTTGGTGTTCCTCTTCTCTCTCTTCCTACGAACACAACTTCCTCCCCTCCTTCTTCGACCAACAGTCGTCCATTTTCCACTGGCACCCTGTAGGTCGACAGCACCGATCTGGTATGGAAGTCATACATTTGATTTGCATGTCTGATTTGGCGAAAGTTTTACGTCGGATGCCCTTCCTGACACAACCCTCTGTATTTATCTGGGCTTGGGACCAGCACAATAAGACACTGGCTTGTGTCCCCTTGCGGCTACATTAATTAAATCTGTCTAAAGCACTGTCCACAAAAACTTGATGACCGTACAACATTTAGTTATTAATTCACCTGCCTGCCTGTTTCCTGCCTGCCGCTTGGGTTCACACCACCTAGACCGTGACAGAATGATCCAGCCAAACCAGAACCCAGCAGCACCCCTGATCACCAGGTTTTCCCCTGTTCCCCGTTGGCAACCCTGACATTTTTTACCAGTCAGACGAGGCGTTTGATTACAGCAGGGTCCTCTACTCTCTGCGAGATGTGTGAAGGAATGAAGCCAAGCAGGCAGTCAGGGACGCAGCAGTGTTGGAGGGATGCAGAAGGGTGGCAGAGAAGCCGCATTACATTCCACACATTCGCGGCAGCCTTCTGGAATTCCTCAACGCCCCCTGACCAACCTGCCTGGTCCTCCGAGACACTCACCTTTCAGCCAACCCGAGCCTGTTTTCCCGCTAGCCATGGAGCCACCCACCAGAAAGCCTGGTCGCCGTAGGCACGGCTCAAGAAGACACCTTAGCTCCCCTACTCCTGCCCCGGAGGAGCCCTGTGCCACCTCGCCTGCAGTGTTAGAGGGGCCTTGTGCTGCCTCAGCTTCCGAACGGGCCGCCGCCGCCACTATTTCCGAGCGGGTCAACGCCGTCTCACTCCCTGCCGAGGAGAAGCCCTGTGCCGCCTCACTCCCTGCCGAGGAGAGGCCCCATGCTGCCTTCCTCCCTGCCGAGGAGAAGCCCTGTGCTGCTTCACTCCCGGCTGAGGAGAGGCCCTGTGCTGCCTCACTCCAGGCTGAGGAGAGGTCCCATGCCGCCTCCCTCTCTGCTGTCCTTGTGGGGGCCATTGTCCCATCTCCTGTCCGTATGGGGACCATCGCTCTGTCTTCTGGCCACATGGGGGTTGTCGCCCGGTCTTCGGTCCGTCTGGGGGCCATCGCCTCAACTCCTATCTGTATGGGGACCATCGCTTTGTCTCCTGTCCATCTGGGGGCCACCGCCCCATCTCCAGTCCTTGCGGGGCCCATCGCCCCGTCTTCTGTTCCTGTGGGGCCCATCGCGCTCCGTCTTCAGTTCCTGTGGGGCCTACCGCCCCGCCTTCTGTTCGTGTGGGGCCCATCGCCCCGTCCCCTGTCCATGTGGACCCTGCAGCGTTGAGGCTCCCAGCCTCCCTTGCAGCTTTAAAAGAGCTAGAAGCTCTCTCTGCAGCTATGAAGGAGCAAAAGGCTCCTCCTGCAGCACCTAAGAAGTGAAAAGCTCCCCCTGCAGTGTCTGAGGAGCAAAAAGCTTCCCCCGTGGCCTTGAAGGAGCTAAAAGCTTCCCCTGCAACCTTGAAGAGGTTTCCCGCCTCTTCTGCAGCCTTGAAGAGGTTTCCTGCCTCTCCTACAGCCATGAAGAGGTTTCCTGCCTCTCCTGCAGCTTTGAAGAGGTTTCCCGCCTCTCCTGCAGCCTTGAAGAGGTGTAAAGTCTTCTCGGCAGCCTTGAGGGGGTGTAACGCCTCCTCAGCAGTCTTGAGGGGGCTTAAGGCCTCCCCTGAGTCCTTGAAGAGGCGTGATGCCTCCCCTGAATCCTTAAAGAGGCAGAATGCCTCCCCTGAATCCTTGAAAGGGTGTAACGCCTCCTCGGCAGCCTTGAAGAGGCGTATCGCCTCCCCCGAGTCCTTGATGAGGTGAGACACCTACCCTGAGTCCTTGTTGAAGCATTACGCTTCCCCCGAGTCCTTGTTGAGGCAAAATGCCTCCCCCGAGTCCTTGTTGAGGCTTAATGCCTCCCCCAAGTCCTTATTAAGGCAGAACGCCTTCCCTGAGTCCTTAAAGAGACGAGATGCCTCCTCTGCAGCTTTAAAGAGGTTTCCCGCCTCCTCTACAGCTTTGATGAGGCAAAACGCCTCCTCTACAGCTTTGATGATGCGAAACACCTCCTCTGCAGCTTTGATGAGGTGAAATGCCTCCCCTGAGCCCTTGAAGGGGTGTGGCGCCTCCTTGGCAGCCTTGAGGAGGCGTAGCGCCTCTCCCCGAGCCCTGAAGAGGCATAACGCCTCCCCTGAATCTTTGAAGAGGTGTCGCGCCTCCTCGGCAGCCTTGAGGGAGCGTAGCCCCTCCTCGGCAGCCTTGAGGGGGCGTAGTGCCTCCCCTCCAGTCCGAAAAAGGACTAACGCCACCTCAACACCAAGTGACGCCCCTGCAGTGGCCTCCCCAATTAGTTCCCCTGCAGTTGTGGTCTCCTCAACCCCGTGTCCAGTCCAGCCCCCCGAGAGATCCCCAGTCCCGAACCCTGTTCAGTCCCCAGTCCTGTTCCCTGTGGGGTCCCTAATCTCCAGTCCAGTTCTGTCCCCAGTCCCAGGTCTAGTTCAGTCCCCAGTCCGGCTCCCTGAGAGGGCCCCAGTCATGTGTCCAGTCCTGTCCTCAGTCCTGACCCCTAGAGGGGCCCCAATCCCTAGTCCAGTTCTGTCGCCAGTCCCAGGTCTAGTTCAGTCCCCAGTCTGGCTCCCTGAGAGGGCCCCAGTCATGTGTCCAGTCCTGTCCTCAGTCCTGACCCCTGGAGGGGCCCCTGGCTCCAGCTCTGTCCTCGGAGGGGCCCCCGGCTCCAGCTCTGTCCCTGGAGGGGCAACCTGCTCCAGCTCTGTGCCCAGAGAGGTCCCCAGCTCTGACATCACTCCCGGAGGGGCCCCCGACTCCAGTTAAGCCCCCGGAGGGGCCTCCCGTCCCAGAACCAGTTCAGCTCCTGGAGGGGCCCCTGACCCCGGATCCTGTTCTACCCCTGGAGGGGCCTCCCGTTCCAGAGCCAGTTTCACCCCTGGAGGGGTCTTCGGCCCTGGTTCCATTTCGGCCCCTGGACGGGTCCCCAGCCCCGGATCCCGTTATGCCCTCGGAGGGGCCCCCGGTCCCCGGCTCCAGTTCAGCCCCCGGAGGGGTCTCCCCCCCCCGGAACCAGTTCAGCCCCCGGAGGGGTCCCTGACCCCGGATCCTGTTCTGCTCCTGGAGGGGTCTTCGGCCCCGGTTCCAATTCAGCCCCTGGAGGGGTCCCCTGACCCCGGATCCTGTTCTGCCCCTGGAGGGGCCTCCCGTTCCAGAGCCAGTTTCACCCCTGGAGGGGTCTTCGGCCCGGTTCCATTTCGGCCCCTGGACGGGTCCCCAGCCCCGGATCCCGTTATGCCCTCGGAGGGGCCCCCGGCCCCCGGCCCCCGGCTCCAGTTCAGCCCCCGGAGGGGTCTCCCCCCCGGAACCAGTTCAGCCCCCGGAGGGGCCTCCTGTCCCAGAACCAATTCAGCCCCCAGAGGGGTCCCTGACCCCGGATCCTGTTCTGCCCCTGGAGGGGTCTTCGGCCCCGGTTCCAATTCAGCCCCTGGAGGGGTCCCCAGCCCCGAATCCTGTTCTGCCCCTGGAGGGGTCCCGCCGCCACCGGTTCCAAGTCCGGCCATCGACACGGTTCTCAGTCCGGCCTCCAAAGGATTCCCATTGAATCAGCTGCCGGTTCCCAGTCCGGCCACCGGAGGTTCCTTGTCAGTCCAGCTGCCGTTTCCCAGCCCGGGCTCCGGAGGGTCCCCGTCAGGCCAGGTGCTGGTTCCCAGCCCGGCCTCCAGAGAGTCCCCGTCAGGCCAGGTGACGGTTCCCAGCCCGGCCTCCAGAAGGTCCCCATCGACTCAGCTGCCAGTTCCCAGTCCGGCCTCCTGTGGACCTCCGTCGGCCCGGCCATCAGTTCCCTGTCCGGTCCCAGCCTGTCCAGCATCTGGGCCGTCCTCCGGAACGGTCCCTCCCACCTGTCCGGCCCCGACCTGTCCAGCCCCCGGGCCGTCCCGGGCCATCCTCTGGAGCGGTCCCTTCAGCCTGTTTGGCTCCAGCCTGTCCTGTCTCGACCAATCCAGCCTCCGGGCCGTCCTCCGGAGCGGTCCTTTCAGCTGGTCCAGCCCCGGCCTGTCCAGCCTCTGGGCCATCCTCCGACGTTGTCCCTCCCACCCGCCCAGTCCCAGCCCGCCCGTCCCGTCCCTCGGGCCACCCCCCGGAGCGGTCCCCCCTGCTGGATCCCTGCAGGTTCTGAAGACGCCCGCCGGCACCCCGACCGGTCCAGTGTGTACCAGGAGTCGCACCTCGAGGAGGAGTACTATCACGCCCCCTCCTGCTCCAGTGCTCTGGCTCGTCAAGCAAATAGCGAGCGGCTGTGCTGGAATCAGTTGTTCCTTGTGTCATTTTTGATGGATAAATCCCAGTTGGTTTGAAGTAGGATCGCAATCAAGACTACATCAGCTGATGTAGTGTTCACTTATAGTCATAGTTACAGTGACGTCATGCCTCGACCTCGCATTGATACAGCAATCTTTAACAAATTTGTGGATCTGGACTAGAAGCCGCATTAATGCCAAAATCTAATGAGGTGGTCCTTGTGTCATATCTGACCTTCCCTGAAAATTTCACCCAAATCCGTTGTTCCGTTTTTGAGAAATGTTGTATACAGAAAGATGGATTCACAGAAGGACAAATGTACGGCGATCGTCACATGACTCAGCCGCATTTCTTGGTGGAGTAATAACTCTTTTCTTTTGTTCATGAGTTTCTGCTCAAATACCATTTGATTTCAATATTCATATTAAATGTCCATCACAATACATCCTGGAAAAAGTTGCATTTTTGTGTACTTTGCTCAGGATTTTGATGTCGCCAATCGCTGATGCCTGTGAGGAAATCCCTAACACCAAAATTTAGACTTACAAATGGCTATTTAGTTTTCAAAAAATCTTTTAAAATGTTAAACATGTTGTTATCGTCTCATGGTCTTCCTTTGAGCACTACAGGACAAAACAAAACTGTTGTGATAAACTTTTCTTTTCTTTACAAAATGTGCAATTACATAAGGTGAACATCATCATATCACATGTTGTCTTTAGAGCCAAACTTTCAGAACCTAGTTGCGTTGTTCTTCTTTTTACTGTCAATTAAAGGCTTTCTCAAAGGGGATTTCTTTTTCTCAGTAAAACAGTATTGCCAATAAACCTTTTTTCTTTTTTCCTTCTTTTTTTAGGACATAAAGAAATGCTTGTGTACTTAATCAGAGGCTGTCTGTGAATACAAATCACTAAAACTGGACAAATACTGGTAGAATTTCAGGAAATTCTGCTCAGTGTCAAACAGTGCATCAAACACTCATAACTTCTATTCAGTGCCAGTGTTCAGTGCCAGTACAGGAAGTTCATCAATGTGTATAGTGTGGAAGTTGACTGGTGGATTGGTACTTCATGCCTTATCATGAATCTGCAGTTATGGTTTGCTTTTTGTTGTTTACTTTTACAGTCTTACCATGTTTTCCAAAACCCTTTCTGACCTGTGTTGAGAAGGTTGCTGAGCATTATTCAATCAGTGAAGAGGCTGGTGAGGACTGTTAGGATTAACGTCAGAACCCTTCGTTGTGCTTCAAAGACGTATTATCTTTTTTAAAATGCCACAGTTACACAATTTATCAGCCACAAACTGCAAAAACAGAAACATCCCAATTTCAACTCTCCAATGGTCCTTCAACAAATCATGTGTGATGCGTGCTTACATTAGGAAATTTACCAGAGTTATGCTTCAAGCTTTTACGTGTTTTTTTTAAAAGTAGCAAATGTTTGCTCTAGAGTCTGTAAAAAAAAAAAAAACATTTTGGGCTCCTTAACACAACTGAGAAGCCATTAGTGTCTCAGATGTGTCACTTAGTGACTTCAGTGACTATTTACCTGGACATTCTTTGTCTTGAGAGGAAAATAAAGCATACTTGACAAATAAATAAATCCAGCATTGCTAAAACAACAATATAGAGATGAATATAGGATGAAGACTTATTCTTCATCCTACTCCTGTTCTTGTACATGGGATGTGCGTATTCTGTGCTTTATAAATTGTATCCATTTGTTGATTTTTTTTTTAACGCATTACCATGGAAAAGAGTAAATGAAATGAACAAGTTGTTGGAAGATACATTCAGCTTGTTGAAATGTCTTTCTTGATTTATAGCGCAGAGTAGTATAAAAAAAACTAGTTTGCAGATGTTGCAAAAATATATGTAGTTAAATATCTACCAGTATTGGTAAAACCTGTAGGAACTTGGGAAAATGTTGTACATGTTAATTACAAATTTGCACAATTTTTGTAAAGAAAAAAAGTCTATTTTTGTTTGTTCTTTTTAAAAAATATATTTCTGCCATTTTAACTGTGTCGTACTGAACAGAAGACATTTGTGAGTTTTCTCTACTTCTGGCCCCAGTGAAAAATGAGCACACGGTGAGGGGAACCCGTGACAGGAGTTTAGAGGGTTAAATGGATATAGCTTAGTGAACCTTCATTCAAACTCTACTGTGCACATGCAATATATACATTTGCTTGTTTGTACACTAATACAAGACAGTGTAAATGAGGATGAGTGTCTACACTCATCTGTGTCTGTCAAGTCAACGATCCATCACTATACTCTCAGCAGGGATCTCTATTTCTATATGTACGTTTGTCTCCAGAAACCATAGCACCATGGAATCAGATGATGTTTTATCTGGAGAGAGGTTGCAAGTTGTACAGAATACAAATATTTAGGACTTGACATTGACTCAAATCTCGGTTTCAAAACCCATATTAAAGAGTTCAGTAATAAAGTAAAGTTCAATTTATCCAATTTCAGGTTCATTAGAAACTCTAATTCTCTCACACATTACATGTTGCCTGACAAGCTGGTCAAATTCACACTCTACAACACCGAGACTACTGGAATCACGATGCAAATAAGCACTCAAAACACTGGACCAGAAACCTTTCAGATTTCACCACTGCCACATCCTGAAAAATGTACACTGCTTAGCTTGGAAAACCTCATCATCTTCAAAACTATCTGTCAAGTGTACAAGATGTTACATAATTCAGCTCCTCTGCCACTCTCTGGGTTCATACATCTCAAATCAACCGCCAACAGAACCACTAGGGGCACAGTTATTGGGGACTGTACAATCCCACTGAGGAAAACCGCCTTCAGCCAGGCCATCCTGTCATTCAGGGCCTCACATCAGTGGAACTCAGTGCCAAACTCAGTCAGAGAATCCCCGTCATTTCAGTCATTCAAGTACAATGCCAAGAAATGGTTTGTTAATAACCAAAGATGTGAACATTGATTGACTGATTCGCAATATGTTTTAACTGGTATTATGCATATTTTTTCTTATTGTCGTTGTTTTATTTATTTTAGAATGCTAATTAACAACATTACCAATAACTAGCTTTTCTGCTAACTTGGGTGCATATCCATTTGTTAAAATGTTGATTATTGTACATTGTCCCTTTCTCAAAAAACAAATAAATAAAATATCTCTCATACGGACAGTTAAGGTCCAGATCATATGGAGGTTATCAACTTCGAAGGGAAAATGGACATTTGTTGACGCTTGGTCCACACAGCAGCATGTAAACACATACAGCATATGTGCTACAAACCTACAGCCATGGCCATAAGTTTGGACACAACATGACTTATGTCTGTTTTGATGTCTATTACAGAACATAACTAATATTTTTTGACAGCACCAGTTTAATTAGTCAACAAATCAACAAGGGATATAATATTATCAATAAATTCCAACAATTGGAACAACTTTGTTCCCAAAACATAATATTAAAGAAAATAACAAAAAATGCAGTACTTTCACAACCGAATTTGGTAAGAATAACAAAATCACACCAAACTCTTTTGATGTTTTTTTTAAATATGAAACTTAATATAGTTCTCAGGATTTGTGTATTATCACCCAAACACTTCAGTATTTTGTGGTATTTTCTAAGATTCACAAGCGTCATGGTACTTGTGTCCAAACTTATGGCCATGGCTGTACAGATGAATGGATGGATGTTTATTGCCTCATCACAGGGTGTCAGAGGGTGACAGAGAAGGACAGGGCAACTGTAGTGTGAAACTGAAAGAGCAACAGTGACTGTAATGCTTTTAAAGAAACCTGAGGTCAGGCAGACAGGTTGACAACCAGACATGATTGGGGCAAAATAACTTCACAAAAACGTCCCTCTTGGTTTTGTCCATCAAATGGTAATGTTGTAAATGGTTTGTGGCGGACGCAGCAGTTGCTAGGGGTCTAAAGGAGAAACAGTAGTCTGATTCCATCTCCCAATCCCTCAGCTCCCGGTCTTCAAAGGCCTGTGAGGACTACAGGATCAGCTCAGGGCTGTCACAGACGTTGCCTCTGCTGCAGTCAGCAGTCACTCCTGCCAAATCTGCCTCAACCTTCAGAGTGCAGAGGCTCTTAATGCAGGGATGGGGCTCCGATCAGCACATTTTGTTTATGTGTGTGTGCCTTAAAATATGAAATGTGAAAACATTTTTTTCGTGTCTAACTTATCTCACATTTAACTTTTATAGTGTCTTAGTAATAACTGTATTGCCTAGTTATTACACAGCAGTTTATATTTTTATACCCAGATTATCTTATTTCCTGAATGGGTTCTGGTGAAAATCTTGGACTCATCTTGGTCTCCTCATCTGTACCCAAACAGAAGGAACATTTGTCTGTAATAATAAATAGTAAAGGCTGTAAGTCAGGTCATGATGAGCGTTAATTGTTTTTGAACTCTACCGTTCAAAAAATTTGGAGTCATTTAGAAATGTCCTTAGTTTGGAAAGAAAAACAGTTTTTCAATGAAGATAACATTAAATGAATCAGAAATACAGCCTAGACATGGTTACTGTGGTAAATGACTATATGGAAATGGCTGATTTTGAATGGAAAATCTACACAGGGGTACAGAGGCATATTTCCAATAACCATCACTCCTGTTTTCTAATGCTACATTGTGTTAGCTAATTGTGCTGAAATGATAATTAATGATAAGAAAACCCTTGTGCAGTTGTGCTAGCACACGAAGAAAAGTGTGAGTTTTCATGGAAAACGAAACTGTCTGGTTGACCCCAAACTTGCCTAAGGTAGAGTAGATGCAGGCTGCTGATAAATTTCAGCATGTCTCAAGGAATCAGTTTCTGGCCCTCTGTAACTTAAAACTTGCCAGTGCGTTTGGAAACTTGGATTTCTTAACAGTTGTAATTTTTTTTTAAAAAGACACGTTTGCCAATCAGAAACTGGAAAAACAGAAAGAATTGTCAGTTTTTAACTTTCTGATGGTTCTTGAACTAACCATGCCTGTCATGTTCTGTCTGGATAGTGACCTAAATCTAAGTCTAAAATTGCGGTACTTCATTAAGAACAAAAATTAACACACAAGTGAGAAACCACGACTCATTCAACATGTGACAAAAATTCATAGTTTTCAGCCACCAACCTCCTCCTCATGCAGCTGGACTGTGAAGCTCTGAGGCACATCAGCACAAAAGTGAAACTCTTGCCTTTGGAGTCTAGATTGTCAAACCTCCTGTAAAACTAGTCGTGATCATTTACAAAGGACAGTTTATAGTTCTTCGCTTGTTTCTGTTTCTCGCTGCTACGCTTTTCTCCATCTCGAAACATTACTGAATAGAACTGAAATGAAACTGAACAGGCAGTCCAGTAGACAATAGTTCACTTGACCTTTGGGTCCACTACCCATCATTTTATTAAGCTCCTCTCAGGCCTGATTGGAGTTTCCTGAGAAGAACTGATATTGCACTTTGTCTTTAAAATCAATCTGAGCCCTCTACATGTTGAAGCTCAGTTTGTTCTTTGACTATACAAGCTTCAGTGGCACTTTTGATAAATGACAGCCTTTTGTCTTTAAGACAGCTTAAGATCTTTAGTTAACCATGCCTTAATATTTGAGAACACACAATTTTTTAAGTGCATATCAGAGATAGTTTATGAAACTGTATATGATGTGATGCAGTCAGTCAAATTGTGTGCATCTTTATATGTGTTGAGTAAATAGTCTACTTTGTCAGATCAAAACCATCTATTAGCCTTTCTTTGTTTTGCACTGTTTCAGCCTGCGCTGTCTGAACAGTGTGTTTCACTTTTCTTACTAGCTGTCTCCTTTTGGGAAGTGGTTGGATACCATTATGGTCTGATTACCCAATAGTGGTGTCAACATGCTGATTCATAAGCATCTTTAATATTACCATAAGGTAAATAATAACTACTTGTAAAATGAGTTAGTCAACATATTGTTGTAGGTTAGAAAAGTGTCCTGCAAGAGATAGTGTATAAAGGCCTTGTAGTTTAAACAGCCACCGATCAACTAATTGTGCAAGAACAAAAGTTGAAAGGCTATCTTTTGTTAGACGCTGAGACATACACCAAGACAAGTTTAAGCTGTCTAAATTCACAAGTGTTCGCGTGGCAGATAGGATGAGTGAAAGAGAACCAGTGGCAGGATAGACAAGGCTAAGTAAAGCAATGCAAGCCAGCTGGTAGACTAGATGACAAGTGGACCTGGTGCACAGGAAAAACATATACTCAATAGATAGAAACATGAGGATCACAGATTTTAACAAAAACACCAAGAGGCTGTAGAGTGTCATACATATAGACTGAACAGGGGATGAGTGACTGGAGAACCAGGGTAAAAATACTGCTGATAAGATGATGAGGAACAGGTGAGCAAGCTGAGACAGTTGGGAGGAGGTGGGTAATGTCACTCCCAAAAATGCACACACAAGCACAAAACAGGAAAAGAGACACTGGGCGAAGAAGTAAGAGCCATGGCCTAGATTATGACAGAATGATTTTACCTTGTCTCTGCTCACTTCATAGTATTTCCATCCATGCCTTTCCCTGGTGCACTTGTGTTTTAACCACATTTTGGAAAGGAAAATCAGACAAAAATACTCCTTGTATTTAACACAAACAGCTCAACAGCCTATTCAGCTTACTGTTGAGAGATTCTACAGTTGATAAGGTGATTGTTTGCAGCATATGTTAGCTAACTTAGAGACAAACTTTTGAATAAAGTTCATAACCAGGCATTATTTCTGACAGAATGGAGACTGGTTAACCAGATTGTAGCATGATTTGCCATTATTGGTGATGCCTCATGGTGCCCCAGTGAATTAGATTATCACACAAAATAATAAGTTATTTATGGTAAGAATGCAATCACTGAACAGTTTTCAAGTTGCAAAAACTTTAAAAATGTAGCACATGTAAAAACATCCAAAACACAAAAACTACTAAAATCACAATTTGGTGAACGCAGGGTCAGCAGCCTTGAAGCTGAGCCCCTGGATTGATTGTAATCCGACCAGCAAATCCACCAAGGAATGGTTAAATAGAAAAAATAAGGAGGATTATGGAGTAGCCTAGTAAAGAAAAAAAAAAGGTCAGATTTGAAACCCAGTGAAATGTTCTGGGGGGGATTTGAAATTGCAGCACATACAATAAAACTATCAAAGATCTGCAACTTAAGGAAATTTGCACAGAAAAATGATCAAATATTTCAATGTTTGATGTCAGAGACTGCTGGACAATTATGTAACGACAACTACAAGAAGTTCTACTACAAGAATCTCCTGAATGGGACAAAAGTAGCTCCAAAGGCCAAGACTTTTTTTTAAAAAAAAAAAGATATGTCACAAAGCAAACAATTTCTATAGAATGAGAGTAGAAGAAGAAAAAGAAGGACTGGTGGATGGAGAGGAGAAATCAATAGCAAAACAGAGCTCAGCTTTCAAAAGCATATCTATAATACTGTAATATTTTAATGTCATTGGAGTAAAGCTGCCATTGATTGCGGATGTGTGTGTGTGTGTGTGTGTGTGTGTGTGTGTGTGTGTGTGTGTGTGTGTGTGTGTGTGTGTGTGCGCGTGTGCGTGTAGAACTTTACCAACCAGGAAAGGGCTCTTTTGGAGAGTAGATTATCATTACGGGCAGAAGAAAGTCAATTTTAGGCAGGGAAAAGGGCCATGATCCTTGAGATAAATCCATCTTTTTCTCTCCAGAGCACTTCCCACCTTCCACCTGACATCTTGTATTCAAGAATGCAATTCTTTGCCCTCTTCTATCTAGGAGATTACAGGTGGAGAGATTACCTCCTTGCCTCCTGCTGGCCAAACATTGATCTGAGGGCAGAGGCTAGGAAGCCAACAGAGCCAAGCTTGTTTTCTTTTCTTGTTCTGTTACAGCACATTTGTCTTTGGGTGAGATAATCGTCCATAAACGACAACAGGTCTGTGTGCAAAGTAAAAAGGATGAGGTCTGTTTGAGCTTCTTGTGTTTCTTTCCACACATCTCTAAATCACAGTGTGGAATTTTGAACGTGAATAATGACATGGAAGGTGAACAAAGGCTCAGCAGTAGTCTCTTTTAAGCAGACAGCCAATCAAACATTTATTATTATTATTCGTGATCTTAATAACCTTTCTGTTGGTATTTTTCTAAGTTTTGGTCATGTGCACAGTGTGGTTTTAGAAACAAAAATATACAGTTAGTGGTCACTTAAAAACTGCATGTGAAGTCAGCACGCTTGCAGTGCAAGCAGTTTGCACAGACAAATTTTGGGCCACATATGTATGTCCATAGAGGGTTCCATGCAGACCCTAGCAGACTTGGATGGATGACAAAGTTTATCTCATGCTTAACCTTGTGGACATGAAAAGCACAAACTGACCTTTAGTCTGTGTGCCCCCCTCACCACGTCTCAGTTTGTCTGTTACCCTAAATCAATTTGTTTGTTGCTCAGTGATTCTCTACTGGTGTTCCTTGTGTCTCTCTTTAGTTTATGGCCTGGTGACAATTTGTTTGGAGCAACTCTTCCGTCAAGCCTTAGCTTATGTTTGAACTCGTCAGAAAACAGGCCTTATCCTCCACTGGAGCATATAGTCCTCAGGGATACCATGACACCTGAATTACCAGCAGCCAGAGTTAGCTAGAATTTGGCCTTCTACTGTCTAGACTGTTCTCATATCAGCTAGGTTCTGGCCAGCTTGAAAACAACTGGGAATATTAGGATCCATGATCAGGCAGGGAAATGGCAGTTTCTGTTCTACTTGATTTCATAAGTAGCTGGAGGTTAACTGACCCTGAACCTGGACTTGGACTGAGCAGGAGGCAAGCAGGATAGAATCTACCTGACTAAACTGGATGTGATTTAGTCAAGTAGCACTGAAACTGCTGTTTCCCAGCCTGATCCTGGATCACAAGATTCCCAGGTGTTATCGTCTAAGCAAGCCCCCAGAAGTAAGTGTGGCTCCCACAGATGTTGCACCTTAGTCTCAGTGCCCCCAGCATTCCTGCTGGTGTCTCCCCAGTCCATCTCCAGTTAGCTACCCAGTGCAGCCTTCCTACACAGTAACATTGACAACACAATTCGCTAGCTAGT